>NW_024070202.1:61308483-61746520 GCF_014754425.2 Oryx dammah | reverse complement strand
AGACGGACCTTAGTCGGCAAAGTAATATCTCTGCTTTTGAATATTCTCTCTAGGTTGGTCATAACTTTTCTTCCAAGAAGTAAGCTTCTTTTAATTTCATGGCTGCAGTCACCATCTGCAGTGATTTTGGAGCCCAAAAAAATTAAGTCTGACACTGTTTCCACTGTTTCCCCATCTATTTCCCATGTAGTGATCGGACCGGATGCCATGATCTTTGTTTTCTGAATGTTGAGCTTTAAGCCAACTTTTTTGCTCTCCTCTTTCACTTTCATCAAGAGATTCCTCTTCCCTTTCTGCCATAAGGGTGGTGTCATCTGCATATCTGAGGTTATTGAGGTTTCTCCCGGCAATCTTGATTCCAGCTTGTACTTCTTCCAGTCCAGCATTTCTCATGATGTACTCTGCATAGAAGTTAAATAAGCAGGGTGACAATATACAGCCTTGACGTACTCCTTTTCCTATTTGGAACCAGTCTGTTGTTCCATGTCCAGTTCTAACTGTTACTTCCTGACCTGCATACAGATTTCTCAAGAGGCAGGTCGGGTGGTCTGGTATTCCCATCTCTTTCAGAATTTTCCACAGTTTATTGTGATCCACACAGTCAAAGGCTTTGGCATAGTCAATAAAGCAGAAATAGATGTTTTTCTGGAACTCTCTTGCTTTTTCCATGATCCAGCAGATGTTGGCAGTTTGATCTCTGGTTCCTCTGCCTTTTCTAAAACCAGCTTGAACATCAGAGAGTTCACGGTTCACATATTGCTGAAGCCTGGCTTGGAGAATTTTGAGCATTACTTTACTAGCATGTGAGATGAGTGCAATTGTGCAGTAGTTTGAGCATTCTTTGGCATTGCCTTTCTTTGGGATTGGAATGAAAACTGACCTTTTCCAGTCCTGTGGCCACTGCTGAGTTTTTCAAATTTGCTGACGTATTGAGTGCAGCACTTTCACAGTATCATCTTTCAGGATTTGAAATAGCTCAACTGGAATGCCATCACCTCCACTAGCTTTGTTCGTAATGATGCTTTCTAAGGCCCACTTGACTTCACATTCCAAGATGTCTGGCTCTAGATTAGTGATCATAATATTTGTGTTACTCACCATTATAAAGGACACAGGAATGGTAAGATGTACTTGCCTGCAAGTAGTTTACAACTTAGAAGAAAATAAGACAAACTCACAAATAACTGTAAAACAAAACAGAGTAAGAGAAGTAGGCCCTTCTACAACCCAGCCAGTTTATTTCTCAGCCAAAAAAAGGGGGGAAAGTGAGGAAGAGTTTATGATCTTCTGTATTAAAGTGGGCTGAGGGCAAGAGGCAGACAGTAATTTGACATGATTCTTCCTTTCCTCAGCTTTTTCCAACTTTTTCTCACATATCCTGCAGCTTATATGTTATTTAAAACCAATCCACTGCCTTTCCTCAGGCCCAGCTGAGACTGTAAGTTCAGAGGGGCCCAGCTATGCCCCAGAAGGTAAGATGGACCTCTCACTACCAGGCATGCATGTCCACTTCCCCCTTATTAAGGCCTGTTTCTCACTGTGCCGTTCTTAAGGACAACCTCAACCTTTTTCATCACCCTCTCTACCATCCCTCCCATTTCACTGCTAGTAACTACAGCAATTTCTCTGTTTTGGTAGTGGTATCCCAAGTAGTTGTGTTAAGATTCTGAGGCCAGATCTGGGATCATCAGGATAACTGATTTAACTGACATGGATAAGGAAAGGGAATGACAGCTAGGTCAAGTACTTCAATGACTGTGTGCTAGAAACCCACTTCATTCATTCATTCAAAGTATTTCATATTGCAGAGGTTTTGTACTTTTTGTCTTATCTTGAAAAATGTTTCCAAAAACATGCATAACAGTTTTTAAATAGTTTCATAATTGGTCAATAGAAAAGGTCAAAGTTCTTGAGAAAAATCTTGTCTGCGTGCACTTTTTTTTTTTTCTCCTTCTTAGTTTCTTTCTTTGTGTCATGACTCCCTGGGGTTTGTAAACAAGGCTGAGTCTTTGAAAGAGCAAACTATCTTTGACTAAGACAATTTGTTAAATTCCAGGTTTTTGAGAGTAATAAGACAGTTTCTTGAATATAGTCTTGGTAATGCTCATTCTTAAAGAATGCAGGATTTTATCTCCCTGAAAGAATTTATGTTTCACAACTTTGATGTTGCCCAGTACAAAATGCTCAGCTCTGTTGCAAGAATTTGTAACTAAGGTCACTCCAGAATGAGGACAGCAAATTAATCGAGTAGGGTATGCTTAATGCATTTATATAGTGATCTCTTTAGTGATCTCTTTGAATCCCTTCAAGATAAACCCTGAGCCCTCACTTTCAAACTTTCCCTGTCCTATCTTTAGATGGTTTGTCTGTGCTTCCATGTGAAATTTGTTGCACTTACCATGCGATAATTATCTCTTGATAAATCTGAGAGCTCCCTGAGGCTAGATATTATGCCTTAAATTTTTTATCACTATTGCCTAGCACAACCCCTTTTTCTTTTAATAACAATGAATATTATTGACTAAATTATAATATTCATTTTACAGAAAATATAAATGAGTTAAGTAATTTGTTCAAGGTGACTCAGTTAATAATTGATAAAGTTATTGATACAAAAGCCCATGAATTTTATGGTGTTTCTTATTTGTTTCTATTTAACACCACTTCTGGGTTTCATGTCTGTAGGATTTGGGGTAACCATCTATGTCCTCTTTCATGTACGCAATAGCAGACAGTAGAGTGTCTAAGAGAACTACAGGGCAAAAATCTGGGCCAAATTGAGATGTCCCATGAGGTCAACAAAAGGATTACAGAATCGTCACAGAGACAAAGTTCCTAAGTGATCGGAAGACATCACTCTTCAGATATCTGCTAGGAATCCCAGGGAGCCAAAACAACCTCTCTGATTAACTATAAGCATGCTTGTTATCTGCCCAGAAAAAGAAAAACCACAGAAATTTCAACATTGTACTAATTCTTATCTCATACGCTTTCCTCTGTCATTTAATGATTAGCTATACCACAGCCAAAGCCACAGGCCTTCTCCTGCTAACTCCTCTGCCAAACTCAGGATTTTAATCAATATATTTTTTTTCACTGCACATATGACTACAGTCTCCTATAATTACTATATTCTTGTAGCATTTTATTTTGTATGTATGAGAGAAAATAGACTTAAGGAAGGAAAACAAAGTTCAGCGTAAATTAGTACTTTTTCTCAGGTTCCATGTGAGAGATGGTCATCTTTGCTCCCCACCATTTATGTCTTGGTTCTCCAGGACTTTTTTCTTTCTTTTTTTTTCCAAAATTTATTTAGAAACCTCCATTTTGGATATGGGTCTCTCCTGACACAGGGATCAAACCCACATCTCTTGAGTCTCCTTCAAGGTGAATTCCTGACCACTGTACCACCTGAGAAGCCACGTATGGGTCTCATTTTGTCTTATTAGCAACAGAAACCTTTTTTAAAAAAATTATAGGGTTTTTATCAGCTTCAGTTTTCTTTTATTTAAAACATTTTTTAACTTTATAAGAAATTCTAGTCTAATTTGTATACCCTCACCATCCTAAGTTAGCAACTATCATTATTTTTTATCTCCTCTGATTTCCACTATCTCTGAGTGCATATTTATAATTAATTCATATGTATGTAGTTTTATTAAGTTATAGTATCCACACACAATTTTAGAAATTCCTTTTTTCACGAGTGTTTTTATAAGTTTTTAAATTTCCACTTGATTATTTTTTATTTCTATGTAGTCATATTTATCAGTGCTGAAGTTTCAAAATAAAATACTGTATCAACAAGCCATAATTTTATTTAATCATTTCTCAAGTCTTAGATATGTAGATTCATAGTTTTTCATTATTAAAAAGAATGCTTCTGTAAACATCCTGGTTTGCTTAGCCCTATACTTGAAATATAGTCCCAGAAGAATGATTACTAAGTCAAAGGATCTGAACTCTTGATATACATTGGCCCATTATATTTTTAAATCAATTGAAAATAAATTTAAATGTAAATAAGAATTTCAGGTCGATTCTTTATCAGCTGAGTCACAAGGGAAGCCCATGAATTTAGTATTATTTAACTTGCTTTAGTCCTGGTGTTAATAATATATTATGTGGGATCATCCAACATTTTAAAATATACCAAAAATACATCATTTAGTCCATTTTGTTGCAAGTGATAATAGTCTATCAAAAAGGCATGAATAGATTCAGGAATCATCTTTCCCATTCTACATTTATTTACCGTTGATATTATCCATATCATTCCTTGTTGGGCTTTCTCCATAGTAGGAAAAACGGCCAGTAGAGATTTCAAGGGCTTCCTGTTGGCTCACATGGTAAAGAATCCACCTGCCACGCAGGAGACCTGGGTTCAGTCCCTGGGTTGGGAAGATCCCCTGGAGGAGGGCATGGCACCAGCTCCAGGATCCTTGCCTGGAGCATCCCCATGGACAGAGGAGCCTGATGGGCTGCAGTCCACTAGGTCACAAAGAGTCAGACACCACTGAGTGACTAAGCACACAACACAGAGATCTCATCTATTTATTTAAGACTTGTGCTTTCACACACCAGATCTCATTAAAGGCTGATTATCCTTGCTTGGCTCTGATGCCCACCCTGGATTAATCATTTTGTCTGTGGGGACTTCCCTGGCCGTCCAGTGGTTAAGACTCTGCCCTTGTAATGCAGAGGGCACAGGTTCCATCCCTGGTCAGGGAACTAAGATCCCACATGCTGCGCAGTGCATGTGGGATGATTCCTTAGTGGAATCATCTTGTCCTTGAAGACATATACTCTGAATGGCCCATCTTGGTCACATGATGACCATGTGGGGTAGAAGGCAGGGTACCCGTGACTGACAGTCCTGAAAGAATCGTGGACTTGGAAAGAGGTAAGGGGTCTTAGACGGGCTATTAGCAGACAAAAACAATGTATCCGTTATATGCGGTTTTTTATATTGTTTCTAAACTTCTTCACATTTATAAATGTAAATATAGACTTGACTCTATTTAAGACTGTGAAGTAAGAAGGTTTACTTTCTTGCTCTCTTATCACCCCTTTTCTGCATCCTTCTCCCAGACCTACCATGATTGTTCAGTGACCTAAGGTTTTCTCTGTTTCCCATCAAAACTTACTTTCAGCTAACAGGAGTTGAAACGAATCCAGAAAAATCAAATTAAGATTCAGGATTCAAATTACTATCCTCCATACAGCTGATTAGTTTTTCTTCAAGGACAATCATATAAGACTAAGTAAGGTAAAATTTGTAGGGGAAGGAGACATCTGAGCACTTTCAAATAATCCCCTTCTACTAGGAATTCATTTTTTTCCCCTTCAATTGCTAGTAATATCTTTAGTGGAAAGGATATAAGAAATGACTAGGACCCAGGATCTTTAACTTAAATCCTATCTATTTAGCATTCCCTGTGTGGCTCAGATGGTAAAGAACCTGCCTGCTCTGTGGAAGACCCAGGTTCGATCCCTGGGTTGGGAAGATCCATGGAGTTGCAAAGAGTTGAACATGACTGAGCAACTAACACTTTCATCATACAAAATGGGCTTCTTCAGTGGCTCAGATGGTAAAGAATCAGCCTGCAATCCAAGAGACTCAGGAGTCGCAGGTTCCATCCCTGGGTGGAAAGATCCCCATGGCAACCCACTTCCGTATTCTTGGTGGAGAATCCCATGCACAGAGGAGGCTGGTGGGCTACAGTCCATAGGGTTGCAGAGTATGACTGAACAACATGCACCATAGGAAATACACATATAGAAATCAAGGCTAGCCAGTGCAACAGTGAGGCTTTTGCCCAAACCCCACTATTTAACAAAATAGAAATAGTCAAGAGCATAAGCTCTAGAATCGGCCCAACCTGTGCTCACAAGTGGCTCTATCATTTCTTACTAGGAGTCTTAGTACCTTCACTATAAGATGGGGATAGTAATTTCTACCTCGGGGTGCTGTTAGAATTTTTTAAAATTAGTGCATACAGACTGCTTAGCTCAGTGACTGGCCCATAGTGATCCCTCCATAAGTGAGAATCATTTGATAATGTTGATGATGAAGGATGAAAAGGAGGTAGAAGAGAGGAAAAAGAGGGGGAAGAGAAGAGGGAAGAGGAGGAGGAGGAGAAAGAAGAAGGCCTCGCCTTCCTACCTGAAAGGCCAAACAAATCACAAAGAAACCTTCTTTTCACTTGGCTGCAAGTTGGTCCTAGGACCTAAAATAATGGTCTTCAAAAAGTGTTGTCTTTATACCCCTGAAATGATTTTTTTTAAACTATGAACTTCCTCCTCTATTTTTAAATTGACATCTGAAGGCTTTCAAGTTTAAATAGTTACAAAAGATATTCCTGCATTTTATAAATAGTGACCTTTTCAAATAAAACTTTAATGTCACTTTTAGCTAGTTGTTACTGTCATTCACTCTCTTAATATCCAGGGTTCCCAAGCCTATAACAAGATATCAAAATTTTAATTACACTTATTTTTCTTTTACTTGGCAGTAACTTATTTAATCTACTAGAGTCAGAAAAGTAAATTTTAAGTTTGTTAGTTTCACTACACTTTTGCCATTACCATATGCTTAAAATATATTTTCATGAAAATCTCAGAGCTCATTTTGTTCATGGCCCATATCTGTTATATAATTTAATTACAAAGCCATCACATAATTTTTTTCTCTAGAAAAGTGAAGGGAAATGAATTCTGAGTAAAAGACTATATATATCAGGTATATATACCCAGTTGACCCTTGAACAACATGGGTTTGGACTGCAGGTCCACTTACACTTGGATTTTGTTCAGTAACCACGCACTTCAGTGATACACGACCCAACTTCCCTGGTGGCCCAGTGGTTGGAAATCCACCTGCCAATGCAGGTACAGGGATTTGATTCCTGGACCAGGAAGATTCCACATGCCACATGCTAAGCGCATGTGCCATGACTCCTGAAACCTGCATGTTCTAGAGCCCTAAGCTGCAACGACTGAGCCCAAGTGCTGCAGCTTCTGAAGTCCCCACCCTGGAACCCGTGCTTTACAGCAGGAGAAGCCACCACCGTGAGAAGCCATGCACTGCAACTAAAGAGTAGCTCCAGAGACCAGCAACAAAGACCCAGTGCAATGAAAAATAAATAAAATTTAAAGAAATACACAATCCCTGGTCCCTGGCTGGTTGAACCCAAGGATGCAGAAGTGTGGATACTAAGAACCAACTGTAAATTGTAAGTGGATTTTCCACTTGCATGGGGTGGGGGCTGGGGAGCAACACTCTAAATCACCACCCCCCAGTCCTAGTTCAAGGGTCAGTTGTACATTCATATGGATATGGAGAACCAAGTCCTGTACCAATAAAAGTAGGCTGCACTGCCTTTCCTTCCCAGGCCCTTTTCCTATTCCCTCCACCCCTTTCTTCTTAAACCCACATCAAAGTCCAGCGCAGCATCCCTCTAAACACTGAGATGATCAACCCGAAGAAAAGGACAAGGAACTGAAAAAACAGCCCAATTGTGTAGTAATGAGACCCAAGTGGTGTCTCACTTTTGTTGAACACTTAACTGGAATGGGTGGAGCTTCCCTTATAGGTCAGTATAGCCAAAATGCCTACAACTGTGTGAAATATCTGTCACAGTGAACTGAAATTCAAAACTGAATTTTATTTTCAAATACTGTCTGTGAATCAAAAGTACAGCTTTAGTACCGCCGACATGTCATTTGATGTAATTCAGTTTAATATTTTTCTATTAACTCCATGAACCAACAAACTGCAGTTACTTCCCAATCCTCTCAGACGGACACCTGGGGGAAAGGGACAATTTGATGATGCTTGTCAGAATCTTAAAAGAGGACTGTGATTGGGAAGGGATGAGGATGTATTCTGGGGGCCAGTAATGTTCTGCTGCTTGACTTGGATGGTGGTGGATACACTGTTACTTACTTTATAACTGTTGAAAGTATTCCTCTAAGTATACTGCAGAATTTCAAAACTATTGCAAAGTATACCTGCTCTAGATTATTCACTAAATAGTTCTCCCCAAATTTAAAAAAAGATGTAGGAGTAGTTTTATATTATTATATATAATAGTAAAAAATTAAAGCTAAAAATCTGATAGTGAAGGTTTGGTTAAATAAAGCATAGCATAGCATAGCCATACATTGGAACATTATACAGCTTTTTAAAAATTATATACAGGTAAATAAGTATGGAAATAGACTGACATTAAGTGCAAACCAAATTGCAAAAACTATGTTCAGTAATATCCCATTTCACTTACATAGTCCATATGTAAAGAAGACTTTATGGAAATATATAAACCAGAGGATTAATAGTCAAATTGTGGTGAGAGTTTTATTTCTTTTTGCTTACTTTTATTTTCTAATTTTTCTAAATAAACTTGTTTTACTATTTTGATAAGAAAAATTATTTTTAATTTTTAAAATCCCATCCTTTAAGCCAGCAGAAAGCCCTGTTGGCATTATTCTCAGTTTTGACTTTTTTAATTTTTTAAATAAATAAACATTTTAAAAGGATGATCAGTTCTCTTCATAAACCCTTATATTTTAAAATATGAATGTATTATTAACAGTTGGATGGAATCAGGCACTTTAAGTGTTAAGGTAATTTCATGTTTAAAGTTTTAATTTCTATAAGGAATCTCTTATGAAATCAAAATTGGTACTGAAAAAAAAACTATTTTGATGTTTTTAGAAGCTGTAGTTTTAAAAAGCTATTTCAGACAGGATTAGATGATATTTTTCTTTTATTCTATTTTAAAAAATTTTTGTTCACAGATTCTTCAATCTTTTAGACAAAAGCTTCATTTGAGAGTGATAATCAAGTTATGAACTTCATCTTTACTATTACACTTTTAAATTTCTTCTTAGAGGTGCTTAGTGCCATATTTTCAAGAGGAAATACTCTCATTTGTAAAACAGGAAACTGACGAAATGCACCGTGAAATGCTCTATTGCTGCGGTTAACCGCATTAGCCACTGGGTGGCTCCACTGTTTCGTTCCATTCACTGTCTGATGATGGAAGTATCCAATGAAAACAAGAGATGAAGGGCAGGGCTTTATTTGCAGAATGCTTCATTAGAAGCTGATGCAGCATTTACATTCTAGACATTTTATTTAGAAACAGTTCTGCTCATGCATGCAGTATTCTCTTGTGTTCTTTGATAACTGGGCATTTAACTTGCCAAGGTGGGGGAAGGAAAACTGTATTTTTTTCCCCCTTAGTATTGCGTCATTTCCTATTCCAATTTTTTAATAAGAATCAAGAATTCTTCATTGATGACATCTTGTCTACTTTCATAGCTATCATTTTCAGAGTCCTATAATAAAATAATAATAAATAGAGTCCTATAATAAAATAATTTGAGGGAAAACAAGAAATTATCACTAGACCAGGAGTATATCCAGTTAAGTCACTCAGTTGTGTCCGACTCTTTCCGACCCCATGAATAGCAGGATACCAGGCCTCCCTGTCCATCACCAACTCCCGGAGTTCACTCAGACCCACGTCCCTCAAGTCCGTAATGCCATCCAGCCATCTCATCCTCTGTCATCCCCTTCTCCTCCTGCCCCCAATCCCTCCGAGCATCAGAGTCTTTTCCAATGAGTCAACTCTTCCCGTGAGGTGGCCAAAGTACTGGAGTTTCAGCTTCAGCATCATTCCTTCCAAAGAAATCCCAGGGCTGATCTCCTTCAGAATGGACTGGTTGGACCTCCTTGCAGTCCAAGTGACTCTCAAGAGTCTTCTCCAACACCACAATTCAAAAGCATCAATTCTTCGGTGCTCAGCCTTCTTCACAGTCCAACTCTCACATCCATACATGACCATAGGAAAAACCATAGCCTTGACTAGACAGATCTTTGTTGGCAAAGCAATGTCTCTGCTTTTGAATATGCTATCTAGGCTGGTCATAACTTTTCTTCCAAGGAGTAAGCATCTTTTAATTTCATGGCTGCAATCACCATCTGCAGTGATTTGGGAGCCCCCAAAAATAAAGTCTGACACTGTTTCCCCATCTATTTGCCATGAAGTGATGGGACCGGATGCCATGATCTTTGTTTTCTGAATGTTGAGCTTTAAGCCAACTTTTTCACTCTCCTATTTCCCTTTCATCAAGAGGCTTTTTAGTTCCTCTTCACTTTTGTCATCTGCATATCTGAGGTTATTGATATTTCTCCCGGCAATCTTGATTCCAGCTTGTGTTTCTTCCAGCCCAGCGTTTCTCATGATGTACTCTGCATAGAAGTTAAATAAGCAGGGTAACAATATACAGCCTTGACGTACTCCTTTTCCTATTTGGAACCAGCCTGTTGTTCCATGTCCAGTTCTAACTGTTGCTTCCTGACCTGCATATAGGTTTCTCAAGGGGCAGGTTAGGTGGTCTGGTATTCCCATCTCTTTCAGAATTTTCCAGAGTTTATTGTGATCCACACAGTCAAAGGCTTTGGCATAGTCAGTAAAGCAGAAATAGATGTTTTTCTGGAACGCTTTTGCTTTTGCGATGATCCAGCGGATGTTGGCAATTTGATCTCTGGTTCCTCTGCCTTTTCTAAAACCAGCTTGAACATCAGAGAGTTCACTGTTCACGTATTGCTGAAACCTGGCTTGGAGAATTTTGAGCATTACTTTACTAGCATGTGAGATGAGTGCAATTGTGCAGTAGTTTGAACATTCTCTGGCATTGCCTTTCTTTGGGATTGAAATGAAAACTGACCTTTTCCAGTCCTGTGGCCACTGCTGAGTTTTCCAAATTTGCTGGCATATTGAGTGTAGCACTTTCACAGCATCATCTTTCAGGATTTGAAAGGAGTATATTATGTTCTCCTTTTGGAAAGGTAGAAAGCTACACTGCTGATAGCTTCCATCTCTAAGAGATGTCATTGTGTTTCAGTAAGGGCTGGTGAATAGAAAAAAGAGATAGAAATAACCCACAAAGATGTAAAATTGTAGAAGGGATCACTACAGTTAACTCTTCCTGGCGTCACAGATCTACACCTTGGGACTGACCACAATTTTAAAACTTGACCTCAATTTGTATTTCTAGATGCCATGCATTTTGTGCATTCGTGATAAACTTTTTCTCTGTCCTGTCTTCTTTTAGTCTAATTTTTCTAGCCCAAACCTATTACTTTCGTGTTCTTGCTTCCTTTTGTAATCCCTATCCCTACTTATCTTTTTTTTTTTGTCCCTTTTTATTTGCAAGATTGAATGCATAATTTTTGAATGACGGTTACTGTTTGAAATTCTGCTTTAGATCTGAATCATTCCGTTAGAGGAAAGAAATTCCAGAAATCTAACATAAATGGCTCAGACATTGAAATGCCCCTAAATATGAATACAATTAAATATTTGAGCTAGTAATCACTATTTTTTTTTAATAAATTAGCTGTATAACTAATTTCCTTATGTCCTTGGGGGGAACTCATGAGTGGTAGAATCAGATGAAAAACATTTGAATTCAAACAACAGTGAAATTAGAGAGCATGTTTCTGATTGTAAGCTATAAATAGAGTAACTAAAACCAGAACTTGGTGTAGATGACAGAAAGTAGAATTTAAAGTGAGTACAATTTAAATATCATGTTCACCTTATCAGGAAAAAATACAGTCATGAGTTAGAGAATGCATCATTTAAAATATATTCAAATAGATGAGATATTTCAAATAGATGAAGTAAGGTAAGGTCTTGGATTCTAGGTTTCTGAATTAATATCATGAAATTCACAGAGTTCCCTGCAGAAGAGGGGAGTAAAGAACCTGTCTGCTGATCCAGGAGAGCGGATGAATCTCAGCTGTCCTCCTACCAGAAGACAAATCCACATAAAAACCTACAAGCCCAGTCATGAGTCAAAGCCCTTTTCTGGCTATCACATACATCAGTTGTACTCTCTCTCCTGTTGAAAACAAGAATATTTCCAGAGTGTGAGAGCCAAACTTCAGTAGCCATTTCCACCCCAAGCCTTCATTATCTCCCAAGGCTTCTGGGATTAGACTTAGGTTTTGTTGAATCAGGCTCTGCAGTGGCTGGGTCCCATGAAACATCAGTTTTTATTTGAGTCACATAACTCTTGAATGAGGCTAAATCTGTAAAATTCTTCATCTTTAAATAAACTTGTATAGATAAAGATTTAGATTAAAAACAAATATTCTTAAATGTCTAATGTATTGGTGCAAATATACCATCCCCTCTTGCTGAAACTTGAGTCCATCATTTTTTTCTTCTTTTTATTTTAATAATGAGATATTTCCAAATACAGAAAATTATAAAGAGTCATATAATGAATTTCCAGGTACCCATTGTCAAGTCACATCTAATTTTAACATTTCCCTTATTTGCCTGATGTCTTTACCTAGAATCTTTAAAAAATAATAATAATAAATTTAAAACATTTCAGATACAAATGAAAGCCCTAGTAACATCTCTGCCAACCCTTCTCTCCATCATCCTGTCTAAAAACTAACTGTTACCATGAATTTGCTGTTTATCATCCCATGCATGTTTTTATATATTGCAGTGTTTGTATGTATTCCTAAATATATATATATGTATATGAATGTTTTAACCTTTTATAAAAATAGCACCACACTGTATATAACCTTCTACAATTTGATTTATTTCCTTAGTGTCATATTTTTAAGATTTATCTATTATGGTACATTCACCATCAATCGTTGCTTTAATTTAGACCGATAGCTCAGTTTTCTCTGCTTTTGCTCAAATCACTGAACAATTTGTCCATATAGAAGTTTACTATCTAGTGGAAAAAGTAAATAACTTTTTGAAATAGACAACTTTTTGAAACACGGCCATAATTTTAATCCCATCTGTTTAACATGGAGAAACTAAGAAAAAATGTATATTTTCAGACTTTCTCATATAGTGTGGACTGAGCTATTCATTTCCCAACAGTTCTTCTATGTGTTATGAAGACCAATAAATATATCACTGAGCTGTTTGGCTAACAGATAAAAGTGGAGAGATCTTGTCCTAGGAGTTAGTAGTCCTACAGTATCTTTCACGATTTATTTAACTTCTCTGGACTCTAGTTTCTCTCATATACAAAATGAATCAGTTGAACCAGAGAATCTGGTGCTAATTTTCAATGACCTATGGAATATTTAAACAAAAATTATAAAGGCTTAAAATTCTTGTCATATGCTTTAGTAGAATTTTATTTTCTGTATGAAATAGATTTTTATTATAATTCTTTGATAAAGAAAGTGCATAATGTATGAATATCCAATCTTTAAAGACATGGACTATATTTAAGTATGAAATTATTATATAAATGTATAGTTATAATTTTGCTTTCATCACACATTTTGTTCACATCTTTAATCTATTTACTTCTGAGTCCTTGGTGATAAGCCCCTGTCCCAAATGTGACGTTGCTCTTATGGGGAAATAGGATCCACTTCCGTGATGCATTTCATCATGTGGACTCAGGAGCACTTTGTAGGAACACTCTGTAGGCAAATTATAAGGGCTACAAATGTGAGCATATGGTATTAGAATTACCCTCAGATTATTTGGCAGTTTTGGTTAGTATTTCTGGGCCCTTCAAATACAAGGATAGAGCTTTTAAAGCAGCAGCTTACAGAATCCTCCTTCAATTTTTTTTATCAGAAAAACAAAATCATTCATTTTAGAGAATTTTTAAATTCCTAATTGCAGATGTAAATAACTATCAGTTTGGAAAATGGCTGAATATAATAAAAAGCATAATCTTCCCCATAAAACTAGAAGCTTTATAGTAACACAAAGATGCTTTCCTTCTACTTCCATCCTCCTCCTCCTCCTCCCCCTCCTCCTCCTCGCTACCAACTCTGACCTACCAACTGCTACCTACCAACTCTGACCTACCAACTGCTACCTACCAACTCCTGTCCACAATACAAAAGAGACAATAGAAAATCCTTTTCAACCATCATTTACCTTGAAGTAAACCTAAAAGTGTGATCAGGAATAGAAACAACATAGGTGCTAAAAATCTATGAAAATAAATTTTGAAGATTGCCCAAATATATAATAGCTTTTTTCTCCGATACTCTCCTTAAAAAATATAAATTCACATGAATAATGGATTATAATGATGATTTGCCTTTAAACAGCCTGTTTTCCCCAATTTATTGCTATAGGTAATTGCCCTATTTTGCCTTATTTTTAGAAAAAAAATTTACTTTTTGTGGAAAGCCATCTTCATCATGTAACCTTTTAGTCCATTGTTTCTTAAGATTTTTGCATTCATAAACACTAGTTATATCATCTTTTAGGGATATGATAAAATTATGTTAAAAACTTGTATTAAAGTTGTAGACTTCCATTAGTGCTGTATATAACAGCCTTATCCCCATTAGGCTTTGCAAATTATATTTAAGGAATTGAGGAACTTCCTTCCTTAATTTTATTCTCATTAATTCTTCCAGGACATTTATTCATTAAACAAGATGGTTATTGAACTGTGTCCGTTAAGTGTGTAAGGCATGTTACTAGTCGAACACCGAAGCTCTAAGTCGGTAGGATCTCATGATTAAGCATAGCTCTCTTAATACTCACGATCTTGTTCTCACATTTCCCCCCCACCAAAGTCTTTCATTTCACTGCTATATGTTCTTACTTACTCCTACTAGTAACTCCATTTAGATCCTCTTATCCCACCTCCTTTCCTATAATTCTTTCCTTACAATTTCATTTTTCCCACTTACATTCAGTCACATCTGCTCTAATCTGTAGTCATATTTTACCTTAAACCCTAGGCAGTATGAACAGAGGCAATACTATCAACCTGCCCAAGAGCACTGCAGTTGTAAAGGATAGATAGGCAGGGGTAATGAGCATTCACGTGAATCTGGGCCAGGCCTGGGGACCTGCTGAACTGGCCAGCTCAGAGGCAGCAACAAGAAGGCAACATGAAGCAGGAGGCATCACCTTTACTTTAAGTTCCTCGAGAAGAAACAAAGAAGGTGCTCCTCCTTGGACATCAAAGGAGAAAGAATTCTCAAAGAAAAAGTAGGATTGAAATCCCAGGAAGATCAAGTTCCAGTGCTATGTCCAAAAGGTCGAAGGAAGGCCCAAAGTCAGTGCAGTAGGGCCAAGAGTTTATCTTGTGGTTTGGCTTTATCAGTAAGCGGGTACATGTAAGTGCTATCAGCTAAGCTGATAGTTGCCAAGAGAAGCAAGCAAGAGTGTTGGAGAAAATACGATGGCAGAAGAAGACACCACAGGAGTTGTTGAGGCCTGCGTTAGGAAGTAGACTGCAAAACTGGCAGAGGCTGCTGGGCCTAATCAGGCACCAGGAATGACAGAGAGGCCAGCACAGGTGAGTCATGTGACTGCTGGGCCTGACAGACCAGATTGGCCAGCACTATAGCTGAGGCCACATGGGCTTTGACTAAGGCACTTATGAGAAAAGTTGGGGCACTTATGAGAAAGTAGAAGAAATGCCGCAGATAAGCCAAAGTAGTGAGTGGTCAGGATGAATAAAGACAGGCCAGGCCAGATGGATTTCTTACTGTGTGTTCAACTTTCCAGCTGTGATCAAATAACCAAATTAAAATAAGTCAATTTATGCCAAGATCAATTTTAATTCTATGTTTTGCTGGTAATACAGGATCATTGACTATATTAGTAATGCCCATGCTAAACCAATTTTGAAATGGGAGCAATTGTGTCCCTTATTATTGGTCTGAATATGTTCAACAAAAAGGAGAGGATGAAGGCAAGACCATGCAACTTTTTTTTTTTTAATTGATGTAGGTTAATAAGGTCTAGGGAATCTTAAGATTTAACAGACAAAGTTGAGATTGGTATAACTATGTTGCAAACTCATTTTCCAGAAATAATTTATTTCAATTAGTCATATTTTAATCTTCCACTAAAGTATAATTTTAATTTGATGAAAAAAACCTACCATTTAAATACTAATGTAATCTTTTTCTTTATACAACATGTAAAAAATTGTTTTTGTATTTGTGAAGACTGAACATTAAACATGGGTTCAAGTCTTTGGCCAAGAACAATTAATTAGTAAATTCACAAGTTAGAATTTGTAATTCCATTGTGAAATTGAGTAACTGATTAGTATAGATAAGGTTGTCAGCATGTAAAAAAAAAAAAAAGGGTAATCTTGTCTCACTTATACCTATAGATTGCAAATTTTGTGTCAGTTCAAATTTTTGCCAACATATGCTAATAACTTTACCGAAAACAGAAGATAATTAGAATGGAAATGTAAATATAACCCTAGTCGATTAGTGTGCTCATTGTACTTCCTTATTATGATACTAGCAGATATTCAGTCTTTAAGCTGATCTGCAATATATTGAACAGTGTCATGGGAGCATAATTTTTTACATGGCTTTTCCAAAGTTTCTATCAATTCATCCTAGCAACAGAGCCAAGTGTTAGAGTTATTGCTGCCTGAGTTACAACAGCTGCCCAGGAATCTTATCCAAACAGCAAGTTAACTGCTATTCACAGTAATATCTGGTCTTTCCACCCCTAAACATACACAAAAGATTTTTGTCATTCTTGGCACCATGCAGTAGAAGTAGCAAGACATGCCAGTAGAACTCTAAAGGCAAAATGTCCTTCCACCTGTTTTATCCTGTAAGACAGACTTCCAAGTGCGAGGCGGTGTGGAGGGTTGTTTCCTTGAATGGCAGCTGAATGTGCCAGCAGGATCTTTGGCAGCAATGCCCAGGCACTGAAGCTGGGCATTCAGGAGAACTAAATGGAGAAAAGAAACTTGAGCACACTGCTTCCTGGAACATTGAGAACCTGAATGGGAGATTCAGAAGTACCAGATTCTCTCTATTCTTGCACCAGCCAAGGTCAGATTTCCAAGCTCCTATTTATTCTAATCATTCCCCAAAAAAGTGCTATTGCAGTTTATGAAGGTAATAAAAACACTCTTTTCTTCTTTTAGAAAATAGTGTTACTTACTGTTGTAGTATGCTCTGGCTTGAGAATTTTTTCCCCATCCTAATGTAAAAGCTTCATTCCACAAATGAAGCAAGACCATGGTGAAGAGGTTCAAGGAAGACAAGTGACTTATTCTACACCTCAAACGGACAACTCCTTAGGTGAGGGGACTGGATAGGACAGCTTGCTTGTTGACCATCCTTTGATGTCTTGTCAACAGAAGGCTGGAGCTGAAGTCTGGCCTCTGCCTGCTTGGCAGACAGAAATCTCATCACTCAGCAGGACATCTACACGGGCAGAACCTTAGGCAGATATGCATGCATGCTCAGTCACTTCAGTCATGTCTGACTCTCTGTGACCCCATGGACCATGGCCCACCAGGCTACTCCGTCCATAGGATTCTCTAGCCAAGAATACTGGAGTGGGTTGCCATTTCTTCCTCCAGGGAATCTTCCTGATTAATCTTCCCAGGCACTGAACCTGTATCTCTTATGACTTCTGTACTGGTAAGCTGGTTTTTACCACTGCCATCATAAAGCACTTATTACAAGTAAGAAGGGTAAATCGATAGCAAAAGACCTAGACGTCACAGGCCTTTGTTAAATGGGTGCTGTCTACCTGGTGTCCTCTGGAACCTAGCTTCAAACCTAGAAACCTAGCCGTTTAGGAAAATAATAAGCACCATCTAAGGGGGCAAGGAAGAATTTCTTTAGCTATTTTCATTTGTCAAGAAGTTTAACATAATTGTTTACTCACAATCAAGCCTCAAGGATGACTTTTAGTTAGGGGAGGAAAAAAAGCTTGACTTCTTGGCTTCCTCTTGGGAAGATAAATTTATTATTATTTAACAAATGTGTTTGCTTATAAACAAATTCTTTCAACAGGGATTTTGTGGAGGAAATCATATTAAAAGGGGTTTTCCAAGAGGAAGAGATTAGAAAACACCATGCTGGTGAAAACTGTTTAAGGGATGTAATTTTTCAAATTGTTTTCATAAAAATTTGCAGACAGTGGCTAACTTCCCATTATACTTTGCATCTGATTCAATCAAAGCACTAAAGATTTTAGAAGATTGTTAGAGGAGTGGCTGTGGGAAATTCCAGAGCTGCTGCCGCCTGCAAAGACTTCCTTTACTGAGTGTCTCAGATCCCAGACACTGCCTTATTTGCCAGAGCTGCAAGGAAATGGTAGAAATTCCGTAAAAGAAAGTCTTGCTTAAGCCAGGGAGCCTTCTCATTGAGTTACAGATTCTTCGAATACATTTTGCCACAGCAGAGGCAAAGCATGCATAGGCTTCCACAGATTAAAGAAATGTAGACAGCAATGTCTATTATTAGTCCTCCTCTCATTTACTCAGCAAGAACAAAATCCATTGTTTTCAACTGACACAGAAGCAGATCTATTTATTAAATCATCAGGCATTGTTCATATACCTTTCATCTGCTGGGTTTTATGCTAAGTAATGGAAGTATAAAGATGAAAAAGACTTGTGGTGCAACAGTCAGGACTGGACAAAATTGACCTAGGTGACTCATTCTGGGTTGCCTGGGTTCATCACCTCCTCCTTGAAAGAGGGGATCCATCTTATATAGTGCTTCCCAGCTTCTGTAAAACAACTTGGAAAAATGCCAAAATCACCTGTTCCGGAACAAATCCTGTACTACAACAAAAAGTGTTTCATTTTCAGTTCTGCTGGGGTTTTTGGCCAAGGGAGGAAGTGGGAAGCTGTCTGCTGCCCTTCCTAGCCGACAAATGCAGAGGTTGCTCAGGTAAAGTGCCTGTCTTAAACCTCCCTCCACTACTGTTTGTTTGGATGGATTGTAGAGATATTTGTTCATTTGTTTAGTTACTTGATCAAAGTTGTTTCAAGACTTAAGAGAGACAGTGGACTGAAAAGTACCTTGAGAGAATATAAAGTTCTATTTAGGTACCATCATTTAAATATCAAAGGTATATTTACTATAGATTATCAGTCCCATTCTCTTTTTAAGTTAGGAACTTATTCTCCAGATAAAGGCTTACTGTGAAGCCTAAAATATAAAATAGATATATAATGACCTGCTGTGACTGAAGTCAGACAGAGGGGTAGAATTCCAAGGGTTCCAAGGAGCACAGTTTGAAAAAAAGCACTGCAAAAGATGAAGAGCTTAACAGCTTCTTTAAAAAATAAATCCCAGTTGTCTGTAGCTTGATGGTGGTGGTGAATACACAAGCCTACACATATGATTAAAGTACGTAGAGCAAATTATGCACATACACAAACACATACATGTGAAACTGGTGAGATCTGAATAAGGTTGGCGGATTCTATCAGTGTCCATTTCCTGACTGTGATATTGTTTTAATGCTACAGCCTTGGAAATTGTTACAGTTGGGGAAAACTGGGTGAAGCATACAGTTTCTGTTATTTCTGCCAACTGCATATGTCTACAATTACCTTAAAATAAAAATCTTCATTAAAAAATAAATAAAAACCACAGTGTAGATTTCTTTTCCTGTTGTTTTCCTCCTCCCAAAATCTCAGAAAGGTCTAATAAAAACCTACCTATGACCAAGAGCTGAGATTCTTTATCATCCATATTATTGGACGTAGACAGGTATATCAGGAAACCTTCAGGTATAAGTAGCAGATAATGCATGCTGACCCAACTGACTTTAGCAATAAGGAAAATATGGTGCATTATATCATGAGAAGTCTTGAGTAGGGTAGTCGTAGGTCAATTGACTCCAACTCAACATCATTATCAAGAGCCCACATTCCCTGTCATTTGCAGCAAATATTAATAAATTTTGTCCTCAGGCTACCTTTGTCACAGTTTCAAGCTGGTTGTTATCATGCCATATTCCCCATGCAGATGCAGAAATTATTTCTTTTCACAAGTCTCATTTTCACAGCAAGAAAAACATTTACAGGTCTTTCTAGTCATTCTCTTTGCCCACTTATTTTTATTTACCAGGATCACATCACAGGCACTTCCATAGGTGGATCACTGGTCAGTGTGACAGGATTGCCATTATCCTTGGATGGAATCCCTGGGCGTGGGAGATGGTTACATCTGAAAAAATCAGAACTTAGCCAGTGAGTAAAAGCCAAGGACAGACAGGGTGATGAATAGGCAATCCATTACCAAGGAGCGATAATAATGTGGAATGAGAGTTGTTCTAAGAAGGTTCCCAGACATTTCTTTCAGCAGTACAGCCATGGAGTCTCCCAGAAAGTTTTGACACAAGCTCAGAAAATGATGAAGGTGGAGTAGGTGCTAGACCCCACAGAACAAATGAAACGAACACTTATATAGCCAGTCCCTG
Source organism: Oryx dammah (assembly GCF_014754425.2). Classification (NCBI taxonomy): domain Eukaryota; kingdom Metazoa; phylum Chordata; class Mammalia; order Artiodactyla; family Bovidae; genus Oryx; species Oryx dammah. Next base: position 61,726,262 of record NW_024070202.1, on the reverse strand, counting down.
ATTCCACACCATGGAGCCAAGGAGAATGGTTTTTCCCACAAGCCTTGGAGACATAACTAGGAGGAGAGCAGGGGATAGAGGTTGCTATAGCAGAAGCCCTGCTCATTAAGATTGCTTTTTTAATTTACCCCAAATGTCTGACCTTCAAGCACAGCACCCAGTACAGCATTGTCATTGATTCTTTTCTTAAGGAATCACTTGTCATTGATTCCTTGTTGTGTAAAATATAACTCCTTGAAACAGGAGAAAGGGATTTAGGGATTTGAAGACCAACCAGGGACAAGGAAACCCTCTTATTCTGATGCCAGGTGAGGGGAGAGTCCAGGAGGGAACAGGAGTCAGAATGTGTTGGAAGATGTGAACATATTGCTGAGGGTGGAGGGGTACAAATGTGGAATTTTTACTTCCTCCTTCTCTGCAGTGTCAACCTAAGGAGGCAGGGACTCTGACATCTTCTCCCGTACCTATCTGTATCCCCAATGCCTGTCATTTTGTACATGTAAATATTGATTTAATTAAAACTTTCTGTTTCTACTCCTGTATTATAAAAACCTAGAAGGCCATGTTCTTGCTGGACCATAGCCTCAAGAAGAAAGGAAGGAAGCTAAATGTATTGCTCTCTCAAAGAATATTCAAAGATAGTCTTTGTATCTGTCATACTCCTTATTTATGTAGTCCTCTACCAGGACCTAAGCCCAGTGGAGACAGCAGCTCACAGCACCCCAGTCCCAGGGCAGCATGGACAAGATGATACCATCCCATCAGGGAAAGCCTTCTTCATCCTTGTGCTTGAGTAAGGGTGGAGGTGCTGGGATTGGGGGCACAGCTATTATTTCCTTGTCTAAATCTTAACTGCTAAATTTAGACCTGAGTGCTACATCTGCAAGCTTAAAGGGCCTGGTGTCCACAGGCCAAAGGTTGTTCTCCCCAGAGTCTGGGCAGTGGGAAGCTGTGTGAACTGATGAATGAGCTCATCTAAATTTCAAAAGGATGGAAGAAAATGCTGTTCCTCTCCACTTTCCCACCCCACCCCCTTACCCAAAACTTTACAAAGGACCTTACAAATTTCCCCTCAAAGCTACAGAACCATCTATACAGGCCTCTCCTCTATTTGCTCCTTTCCTCCTTTCTTTTCTTTCTCCATTTCTTCTCTTCCTTTCCCTTTCTTTCTCTTTCTTCTTGTCACCCTCTCTTTTTCCCCTGCTTCCTCAACTCTTCTTCCTCCTCCCTTGTTAAGGGGATACTTTGGAACTGAAAGTATATTTTACTGTTTAATGAAAGCAATTATTTCTTTTTCATAGTGTTTTCTGATCCTTCATAGAAAACGACTCTTCTCTCTTAAATTGACTTTCATAATAATTCCCTGAAGATTAAAGGATCGTATATGTGTGAATTTAGTATATTAAATGGAAAAATTATATTTAAAAACTAACATTTAAGCATTCTGGCCTCTATCATTTTAAAATGAGAGTTTAACTTGATGCCATTCATATTGGAATTCCTCAAATTACAACCATCATCTGTGTTTTACAGGCCTCCCTTATCTATCCAGACATTTCCTGTTCTGTTTTCTTTTTCTCCAGAGACCCATATCAACTTACTTATTGTTGGTTTGAGGTTTTATTGAGGAAGGAGAGGGACATGAAGGCTTTTTAAACTAACATGAATCCAAACTCTCCAGGAGAGGTGGAGAAAGGCATGAGATGTTGGCCCTGACCTAGGCTGGCATGTTTAATTTTGCTTGACTGAGTTCACTTCAGAATGTAAACGTCTTCCTGCTTAATTAATTTTAAATTTCTCAAATTTGTTTTTCAGAATTCAGTGTGCCCATCTGCAATTATGTATTGCCACATTTGTGCATAATATCACCAGTTCTCAAAACCTAAGCCCACACACAGATCTGAGGCCAGCAATGCCAGTTAATGCTCATATAGAACTTCCACATGCCAGGCATTATATGAAGTTCTTCAGATCTATCAAGTCATTTAATTCTTCGACAACCTTACGAGGTAGGTGACTTAGTCTGCTGGGGTTGCCTTAACAAAATACCATAGACTGGCTCAAACAGACATTTATATTTTCACAGTTTTAAAGATGGGCAGTCCAAAGGTTAAGGTGCCAACAGCAGCACTGGTGTCTAGTGAGCTGTCCCTTGCCATGGCAGTCACTGGAAGGTGGCAGCCCTTTTAACTGGGTGCTCCCATGGCCTTTCCTCCATGCTTGGGTAGAGAGGAAAAGTGAGCAAGCTTCTTAGTGTCTTTTATTAAAAGACACTAATCGTACCCCATCAGGGCCCCACCCTTGGGATTTCATTTAACCTTAATTATGTTCTTAGAGGTCTCATGTCTAAATACTACTCTGGAGTTTAGGACTTCAGTATATGAATTTGTGGGGAACACAAGCATGCAATCCATAACAGTAGATCATGTTCTCCATATTTTTCAGATTAGGAAACTGAAGTTCACACAGGTTGAGTAATTTGCCCAAGGTCACAGAGGTAGCAAAAGGCAACACTGGGATCTGAACTTCAGCATCATCCTCTTAGCCACTGTGCTGTGCTATCTCTCATCACCTAGCATGAGTCTTAATGTACTGTCTAACAACCGCAACCCCTAGTAGAACTTTAAACCTGTCCTATGGTGACCACAGCTTTACTATGCCTTCTAAAAAGGCTTCCTGGAAGGGAAATAATCCCTCACTATTGAAGAGGAGAGTGAAAAAACTGGCTTAAAACTCAACATGCAAAAAACTAAGATCATGACATCCACTCCCATTCAGTTCAGTTCAGTTCAGTCTCTCAGTCGTGTCCGACTCTTTGCGACCCCATGAATCGCAGCACGCCAGGCCTCCCTGTCCATCACCAACTCCCGGTGCATCGAGTCTGTGATGCCATCCAGCCATCTTATCTTCTGTCGTCCCCTTCTCCTCCTGCCCCCAATCCCTCCCAGCATCAGGGTCTTTTCCAATGAGTCAACTCTTCGCATGAGGTGGCCAAAGTATTGGAGTTTCAGCCTCAGCATCAGTCCTTCCAATGAACAACTAGGACTGATCTCCTTTAGGATGGACTGGTTGGATCTCCTTGCAGTCCAAGGGACTCTCAAGAGTCTTCTCCAACACCACAGTTCAAAAGCATCAATTCTTCAGTGCTCAGCCTTCTTCACAGTCCAACTCTCACATCCATACATGGCCACTGGAAAAACCATAGCCTTGACTAAACGGACCTTTGTTGGCAAAGTAATGTCTCTGCTTTTGAATATGCTATCTAGGTTGGTCATAACTTTCCTTCCAAGGAGTAAGCCTCTTTTAATTTCATGGCTGCAGTCACCATCTGCAGTGATTTTGGAGCCCCCCAAAATAAAGTCTGCCACTGTTTCCACTGTTTCCCCATCTATTTGCCATGAAGTGATGGGACCAGATGCCAAGATCTTAGTTTTCTGAATGTTGAGCTTTAAGCCAACTTTTTTGCTCTCCTCTTTCACTTTCATCAGGAGGCTTTTTAGCTCCTCTTCACTTTCTGCCATAAGGGTGGTGTCATCTGCATATTGATGAGGTTGTTGATATTTCTCCCAGCAATCTTGATTCCAGCTTGTGCTTCTTCCAGCCCAGCGTTTCTCATGATGTACTCTGCATAGAAGTTAAATAAGCAGGGTGACAATATACAGCCTTGACGTACTCCTTTCCCTATTTGGAACCAGTCTGTTGTTCCATGTGCAGTTCTGTTGCTTCCTGACCTGCATATAGGTTTCTCAAGGGGCAGGTCATGTGTCTGGTATTCCCATCTCTTTCAGAATTTTCCACAGTTTATTGTGATCCACACAGTCAAAGGCTTTGACATAGTCAGTAAAGCAGAAATGGTCCCATTACTTCATGGCAAATAGATGGGGAAACAATGGAAACAGTGACTTTATTTTCTTGGCCATCAAAATCACTGCAGTTTGTGACTGCAGCTATGAAATTAAAAGACGCTTGCTGCTTGGAAGAAAAGCTAGGACCAACCTAGACAGCATATTAAAAAGCAGAGATATTACTTTGCCAACAAAGGTCCATATAGTCAAAGCTATGGTTTTTCCAGTAGTCATGTATGGATGTGAGAGTTGGACCATAAAGAAAGTTGAGTGTCAAAGAATTGATGCTTTCGAACTGTGGTGTTGGAGAAGACTCTTGAAAGTCCCTTGTACTGAAAGGAGATCCACCAGTCCATCCTAAAAGAAATCAGTCCTTAATATTCATTGGAAAGACTGTTACTGAAACTGAAACTCCAATACTTTGGCCACCTAATGCAAAGAACTGACTCATTAGAAAACACCCTGATGCTGGGAAAGAGTGAAGGCAGGAGGAGAAGGAGACGATGGAGGATGAGACGGTTGGATGGCATCACCGACTCAATGGACATGAGTTTGAGTAAGCTCCAGGAGTTGGTGATGGTCAGGGAAGCCTGGCAAGCTACAGTCCGTGGGGTCACAAAGAGTCAGACAGGACTGAGCGACTGAACTAAACTGATTATTATTTTATTATAAATAGATTTCTTTATTATCAAACTTACAGAAATAACATGTAGTTACTACAATCTATTTCTTTAAAATGCTTGTACGTCTTAGTGAAGCATCTAGTGAAGTCTTCCTGTTTGTTTATATTTATATAAACTGGTTATAAACATAATCAGTTGTAGTATTTTAAAGATTCTGTTACTTTTTAAGAACTTAAAGCTTTTTAATCCAAATTTCTATGCAGAAAAGTGGAACATTATAAATTGTTGAGACGACCCTGGCAATTCTTACCAATCAGTGAAGAAACCACCTTACACTAACATACAGACTTTGCTTGTTCAATTCAAATATGTATTGAGGGGAATCTGATAACCTTATTGGCAACAGTCCTAGGATTTTTAATGGAAGTTGAGAGGGAGAGACACAGTGCACTGGATAGGAGCTAAGATTCTATTACAGAATCTGGCTATCCAGGTCTGAATCCTAACTCTGTTGTGTGAGCTGTGCTGTATCCTCAGTTTCGCTTTCCTCATTTGTAAGATAAAGCTAATAGTAGCTTTTACCTTATATGAAGATTAATTGAGAGAATCCATAAATGTAATTAAACAGTGTCTGGCTCACTGAAAAATCCATTTCCCCCACATTACTGAGGTATAATTGACATATCACATTGTATAAGTTTAAAGTATACCATATAATGATTTGATATATGTATATATTGCAGTATGACTACCACAAGGTTAGTTAACACTTCTGTCACCTCACATGGTAACAATTATGTATATGTGCATGTGGTAAGAGCTTTTAAAATAAAGTGTTATTAACCCTAGTCACCATGCTGTACATTACAGCCCCAGAACATATTCATCTTACATTTGGAAGTTTATACCCTTTCACCACCTTCTTCCATTTCTCCTCTACCCTCACCCCCAATCCTGACAACCACTAATCTACTCTGTTTCTATGAACTTGTAATTTTTTAAAAAATTCTACATATAAGCAAGATCATACAGTATTTATCTTTGTCTGACTTATTTCACTTAGCACAATGACCTCAAAAACAAACTTCTTTTAAATTTTAAACTTTTAAAAAGAATGTTTTATACTTTTCAAAAAATTCCCCAAATCCTCTAGCAGGAAGAGACGTAATGAGTGTTAAATGAAAGAATTACAAATGTCCCGAGAGCTCAATATCCCACCAAGACCATTCTCAGTATTACTAGTTTCACCAGGAAATAGTGGAAGCCTCCTACTAGGGTAAAACAGGGCCTCACACAGGCAAAAGCCTTCTAGACCACAAAGCTTGCTCTTAAACCACAGCCACATACCCCAGCCTCACATGAGACTTGGGGAGGAGCTCTGGCTTGGTTTCCATGATAAACAGGTCTGCACCTGTGTAACTCTTGTGAATTTTTTGACATAAATGTGCATGTGTGCTGGGTCTTTTTTGGAGAAGACATTGTGATGTGGGCCACTGATCTTCAGAATCTGCTTGAAACTAGTTATTTCAGTTATTAGAGTGAATTAAAATTACTAAGCCCTACATAAAATACATTTTGGCCAGCTGAGCCTAATTTTAGATTGTTGGTATTGATACCCATCAGCACAGTTACCACCCCCGCAGACTCTATAGCATCTGTTTGCCTCTATTAATATGGATGGAAGTTTTTTGTGTGTGACTTGAGAACAGACCCCCACTGATGTTGCTGGAACAGCCAAGAACCATGAAGGTTTGAGGGGTGGTACAGATTGTTTTCCCCACCTAGATCTTTGAACTTGGTTTTAAGCCCCAGGGTTTAGAAAGATGAAAGTCAGAAGCTGGGAAAACTATTCACAAGAAACATTTATGATTCTCAGTCCAGAGCACCACTCATTCAGATCCCAGGTCACAAAGCAGAGCACAGAATTGGAGGGAAGAGGCCATTTTCCCTGCTTGCTCAGGAAATATTCTGCTCTAACAACTCAAAGGCTGGCTGACTTTGGCAGCACCGGGAGAGACTGTGGACTTGGCACCATCAGTGCTGATTTCATGATGGGCAGTGACAGTACTGATGCTTTCCAAGTGGCCCTGCAGGAAGCAGACCTGGAGGAGCCAGAGCAGAAGAGAAAGGACCGGGTGGACCTGTGTGGTTTCAGCAGCTGGTTTGTAAGCATGAATGACACATCCTGTTGGGGACGCCCAGAAAGAGCTGCAGGACACTGAGGTCAAGCTGAGATCCTGTTGTTACCTTTGTAATTTGGACATCAAAAGGAAACATAACCTGATTTTACATAGTCTGGGAGACCTGAACAGGCTGTAATGAAACTGCAATTGCAATTAATAGACTACTTTATTAATAACTTAATTTCATGGAATAATTAATGGCTTATGCTAAAACGAGATGGGTGACTTATCAGTACAATAAAACAAGGAAATTATAGCCATTTTCAAAATGTTTATGAATCGGAAAAATTGAGACACAAGCAAAAAATCTGAATTAGGTTAAACAAAAAGAGAAAAACACAGAGCTTAGAAAGAATGGGACTTGCTTCATGAACAGCTTTTTACCACAAGTTCCAGCATTCCATTTCAGGAAGTGTTCAGAAGTAGAAATTTGAATAGAAGATGGACTGAGCACTTGTCTTGGACATTTGCATGCCACTCTACTTAAGGCTGAGAAAATATCAGTTGTTCCCATCAAAGGGTGAGGGGTTGATGGACATGGGTACCCTTGTTACCACTGCTGACCCCAGGGCATCCTTAGCTTTTGAGCCACTTCCAAACCTGCCTTGTAACCCCCAGAGGACACATGGCATTGGTTTCCTCTCCTCCAGGTGAGAACCACCTGGTGTGCAGACAATGGATCCAATAGGAGGCATGGCTACAGCAGTAGACCAGTCCTGCAGAACCTCCACACACTCCCTATTGACTGGCATCCCGCTTTGAGTTTCAATGCAAAACCCCTTCTAGCAAGCTCTGTTGTTACAGCAGCTTCCCTGAGAACAGGAACCAAGCAAGCACACAGTGGTAGCCCAGCTTGACCATCTCATATTGTCTCTTTACCTCTAACAACTGAGCTTTAACTGCTTATCCTTTTCTCTCAGCTGGTAAGTCACTTCCTCAGAGAAGCCCTCCCTGACTAGGTTAGAACTGTCATTGCCCTCTTTACTTTTTTGTAATTAATCAGTAATGACATAATCGTGTATATAATTACTGCAGATAATATGAACAAGGATCATGGCTATATTGTTCACTCATGGACCCTCAATGCTGGCATACAGTAAATAAAAAATTCTTGTTGCATGAATGAATGTTAGTGTCATCTGCAAGATTTCCCCTACATGGCTTAAGGATTCAGCTAAAGCTCTGTTTTACCTCATTCACCTCACTCCTATTATTTATATTTTTAATTACTTGTTTTTAATATTAGATATGCAATAGGTGAATACATGGTCATTGTAAAAAGAATCTAAATAGCACATATACACACTTATGAAAGTTATGTGTTAGTCACTCAGTCGTGTCTGACTCTTTGTGACCCCATGGACTGTAGCCCACCAGGCTCCTCTGTCCAAAGGAGTTTTCTAGGCAAGAATACTGGAGTCAGTTGCCATTTCGTCCTCCAGAGGATATTCCTGACCCAGGGATAGAACCTAGGTTTCCCACATTGAAGGCAGATTCATTATTGTCTGGGCCACTGGGGAAGCCCTCTATATATGTAAGTTATGCCACAATAAATAAATAAATAATTAAAATTTTCTTTTTTAAACTACCATTCAACTTCACAATTCCATACCAACCCAGCCTTATTCCTTTTCCCAGTCATAAAAGCCCTGTTCAGAGTTTCATGTGCAGACTTCCAGATCTTCTTCTGTATTTTTTTCATACATATATGTGCTTTCATACACATGTGTGGTTTCATACACATATATTCATATATATATTCATATATTCATGTATATATACAACGTACTCATACATTGAGAGTATTTCAGTCAGAGTCGAAAATACTCTACAGAAGCCATCCTAGGTATTGCAGAGGGACTTTAAATAGGTGATGGAAGGGTTGAGAGGCCAGAGAAGAGCGGGAAGCCACTATCAGCTCTGGGGCTAGAGAGATGAAAAGAGAAGGCAGTTACAGGAGCCCTGGTTCTGGGACTGCTTGGGAGAACTGTGAACCATGACAGCACTTCCAGGAGAAATCAGGAACCATGGAGAGAGGGTTGTACAACAGGCTCTGGAGACATGGACATGATGCTTCCAGACATAACAGATCTGAAGCAGAGGAAAGGGGAAGAGATAATCTGGCTTCTCCCCTCTTATTTTCCGGTGTTCCATCACTGGCTCTCTTTGACCAGGTTCATAAGCAAGCCTGGGACAAGTAACTCCAAGGGATGCAAAACTCAAGATTGAGGATGGTAGAGAATAGATCTGAGAGCAAACAGACAAAAGACCAACATGCATAGCTTAAAATAAAATACACAAATAGCATCATGGTATGTGCAGTGTTCTAAATTTATCATATCATTTTTGTAGGGACAAAACCTGGATGAAATGAACATTGAGATCGAGGATACAGCAGTAGAGCCCAGAGGTAGGCGGCAGAAGACAGCTGTGTTGTTACAGGAGAAATACACTCTCAGCTAAAGGAAAGGTCTGTCACAAACAGCAACTCCAAGGACTGGTGTGGGTGCAGGTCTTGTTCCAAGGTAACCAGGTCTGACCTGCTCTGCAGAGAGTAGAAAGAAGGCAGGGTTATAGACTGCTTATTGTCCATGAGTAGGCTCAAGATTCAGAGATTTCACAGCCTGGAGGGAGCTTAGGTCTCTCATCTCAGGTCATAATTGCTGCAGAATAAGGAACCGAAAAAGCAGAGAAGTGAAGTGATAGGCCCAGGCAGGCCAAAAGCCCACAAGCCTATTTTTTGTCATTTTGGGGCTTGAAGGGCATGATATGGGGGAGGTGTTGAGGGCCAGTTTAGCACACATGCCTCCTCTTCCGGCTGGGAGTCACTGAGTAGTCCAGCAGAGAAGGTCTGGCAAAAAACAAGTAATTGTAGAAGCAATTACTCCAGGATGACCTATTTTGTAAACAATGCTAGGTACCTGGCATGTCTTATTAAGGAATTCACCAAAAAAAAGAGATATTTTCCTTAGAAACTCCTCCAGCCTCCAAAATCTGTTTTTAATTGCCTTTGGCAGAACCTTCAGTCTGTTCTAGGCCCTGTGCTAGATAGATGAATCTAGCACAATCTAGCAATAATGGATAAAGAAAGCATATACTTCTAGGATTTCTTAGTCTCACAGGGGATCAGCAGTGGATAAAAATGATTATGATATGATATGATAAATTTAATAATATCTGTAGCACAGAAGAGGAAGTGAGTAATTGCTGAGGGACGGGAACCCGGGGAGGTAGGCAGAGAAGGCTTCACAAAGGTGACATCAGAGAAGGTATAGAAGCAAGAATAGGAGCTCTTCAGACCTCCAACTCCATTTTTAAATTAACAGCATTAAATCAACCTTCTCTAAAACACCACTGTTAATTCTTCAACGATTTACAAAGCAACAGTTCTTGCTCCATCTACCTCTCATTACATAATGGAAACCACACACACACACACATATATATACACCATTTTTGAAAGTAAATGATAGATAAAGTGAGTCCACTGGCCCCATCAACCAGGGTCAGCAGGGCCAGACTGGCCTTCAGAGACACTGTGGACTGAGAAGTTGACACTGGCCACATGTAATCAAATATCCAAGCAATGCCTTCAGTCAAATGCCTTTAAGGCAGCCCAGCAAAGTTCTGACTTCTCCTACAACAACACATTTTATATGTTTTTGAAACTATCAAATAACCACTTACTACCATAAAAGTTCCCTCCCCCCATTATTTTGGTGCTTCTGCTTTGAAAATGAAAGTGAAGTCTCTCAGTTCTGTCCCACTCTTTGCAACTCTATGGACTCTAGCCCACCAGGCTCCTCCATCCATGGGATTTTCCAGGCAAGAATACTGGAGTGGGTTGCCATTTCTTCAGGGAATCTTCCCGACCCAGGGATTGAACCCAGGTCTCCTGCATTGCTGGCAGACATTTTACCATCTGAGCCCCTATGCTGTTACCCGAACACGTGTTTGGCCTGCCTGTGAGTGACCCTACCCTGAGGAGAGCCCTCTTCCACTCTAAGACACCCCAGGTGGGGTCAGCCTCATCAAGTTCACATCCCTGTTCTCAACTAAGTGGACCTAAAGCTGTTCTTTCACTTCCTCAAACAGCACATGCATAAAGATTTCATTCTTCATCCCCTTCTGTCATTAAATACTCACCTTGCAAACTCAGGAAGGCCCAGTGGTCTGGTTAACCAGAAAGAAATGCTGATGTGAGATGCTATTAGCAGCTCTTAGCTATTCCTAGCCAAAGGAAGGCTGTGTTACAGTGCAGCATTTATGAGCACAGGCTTTTGAAACAGACATGATTGGGTCCAACACTTACTCTTTCACTTCACCGTGTGATCTTGGGCAGTTTACTTTACACCGGTAAGCCCAAGTTTTATCTTCTATAAAATGTGCTTAATAATAGCACCTGCCTCATGAGGTCATTCTTCAACAAGTATTTAATATACTCCGACTCTGTGCCAGGCACTGTGCTTGAAGAGGGAGATTCAGCAATGAACAAACAAAAATCCCCACCCTAGAGCTTACATTCTAGTGGAAGAAGCTAGACAACACAAATAAATAAATATATTATATACTACGCTGAAAGGGGCTCAGGAATTGAGGGTGTTGCTGTTTTCGATGGAGTGAGCAGAAGAGCCTGAGTGAGGAGGGGATGCAGGGGATGGAGAGCGCCAGGTGGACATTCAAGGGGCGGTCTTCCAGCCTAAGGGAACAGCCTGAGCAGAGGCCCTGAGGCAGGAGCAGGCCTAGCACGTTTAAGGAACAGTGAGTCTGGCTGGAGCTGACTGAGGGTGGGGACAGAGGAGGGAAGTGAGGTCAGACAGTATTAGAGCAGAGGAGTGGCATGTGCTGACTCCTATTTGAATAGGGTCATTGGGCTTTGGGGTTGAGAAGGACTTAGGAGGGCAGGGCTGGAAGCTGGGAAACCTGTTAGGAAACTCCTCCAGAGATCCTGGAGAGAGATGAGCATACTCCATCCTCACCCTGGCGCCTGACCCCAACCAACTCTGGATTAGAATACGATTCCACACACGCACATCTGGCAAGGGAAGAGCTCAGCTTTGTTCTCCTTTCTGCATCGTTCTCAGTCAACCCATCTTACAGCCTTTCCTTAATCACCCTGCTTTCAATCTTCTTCCTCTTGTCTTCTCTCTCTGCTTCCTCCTCACCCTGCTGTCTGCCTTTTTCTCACTCTTATGAATGGTCTGTTTTTTTAGGGCACAGTTTGGGAGGGAGGTTGTTCTGTCTTGGGGAGAGAGCAATGTGGCTCTTGGCCTGTGGTTCCACGGGGCATATGAGAAGGGTAAGGGAGCAGATTAAGGGTGACAGGCACTCAAGGTGCCCAAAGAGACAGCTCTGCCATGAAGGTCATACCAGTGTCACAGGAGAAGCTTTTGTTGCCTGGTCAGAGTTCAGCTAGGAAAAATGAAGCTTCTGCGTGTTTTATTACTTCCTAAATGGTCAATAATGCAGGGAGTTAGAGACTGATCACCATTGGATAGACCAGGAGAGCAAAGATCCAAAGGCCATTTTCAAGAAATCACAAATTATGGGGGTTCTAGAGAAGCCATCACAAATAACCTCATACCCTTCAGTGCCAAAGCAAGCAATTCTCAGAAGGAACCTCAGTGATACTAGCCACTAACTTCATGTCACAATACCAAATGTTACTGCAGGTAGTAGGGATTTTCCTAGAAGCCATTTCGATGGTGAGACTAATAACCATGACTTAACTCTGCACAGAATTGTCTGAAAAATCACATATCCCACTAAATCCAGACTCAGTGTGTCCCCAACTCAACTTCCCCTTAGCCAGAGACCCAGGATGCCCATGGCCACTCTAATCCCCCCAACAAGCTGGCAGAAGGGAAGTCAGCATGTAGCAAGACAGCGTTTTTAATTGTCTTAAAATATCTTACTTTTGCTAATTTTATGAAAACATATGACCCTGTGCACACATTGCTAGGCTCTCCTAGGGCCCTGGAAGATGTGCTGCAAGCAAGACTCTCGGAGATTAAGCTTCTCGTGGAAAATCTGCCTCTGTCTAGAAAAGAAGTAATTTACCTTCACTGACCAGAGAGCTGATCATAAGAAGGGGATTTGGACCAGTGTGAAGGGTTTCCTTGGGTTTCGTTTGTAGCAGGAATGTTTTATTTAACTTGGGAGTTGCTAATAACACTACTAGATTGTTTATTAAATTATTACAAATTTGAATTAGTAGATCATGAGCCGCTTCATGTAGCCTTTACTCTCGGACCTTTGAATCACTCCCTTTTTGGTCAGCACGCCCCTTGCTTGCCTGTTCTACAAATATGTATTGAGGGCATCCTCCGTGCTAAGCTCACAATGGTAAGGACAGTAAACATGAACTCTGCCTTGATGGGGCTGTAAGGAGAAAAGTAATCAGCTAATCAGCCAAGTCTCTAATTACAGGACTAAGAAGGAAACGTTCAGGGTCCTACTAAGAGTGTAGGATAAGAAAGCCTAGTCTAGTGGAGGTGACAGGAAAGACTGAAGGATTCCTTCTTTCAACAGTTATTTTTGAATACCTCTTCTGTTCACTCAGTGCTAAGGGCCAGGATAATGGTAAGCAAGAATTGCAGCTTCCCTGTCTCCCTCGACCTCTCTCTCCAGGGGAAGGCACTTTCACAGAATCAGGTTGCACCTATCTGTAAATGACCATCTGATGGTGGCCTTCGTGAAAGCATGATGCAGATGAATATGTGGGCATGTGTGCAGAGGGTTGGTACAATAGGACAGGCTTTTTGAAAGGGCCACAGTGCACTGAGAGCCAGAGGCAGAGTTAACTGATGGATGAGAAAGCGGAAGGGCTTAAGGATATTCTTCTAAGCAAAAGGAACTCTAGGAGGAAAGTCCTGGGGACAGGACTTAGGACAGAGCACATGGGAAAGAGAAAGACAGACGGAGACCGGTGTGGCTGGGACAGCTCCGAGGGAGGGCAGGTATGCCTACATGTGGCTGGAAAGATAGAACAGATTCATATGCCTGACACAGATGGGAGCCAACAACAAAATAAGTGAATAAAGGAACAAATAAAACCAAACAAATACAAACACGTAGATATAGAGAACAGAGCAGAAGGGAAGAGGGGAATGGGGGTGGGGCAGGGGTGAAATGGGCAAAGGCAATCCACATCTGGTGACAGATAAAAAATAAATCTTTGGTGGTGGCATACTGTAGTGTATACAGAAATAGAAAAATATTGTTGTACCCATGAAGCTTATATAATATTATAAACCAATGTTGTTGCTGTTGTTCAGTCATCCAGTTGTGTCTGACTCTTTGTGACCCCATGGTCTGCAGCCCACCAGGCTCTTCTGTCCATGGGATCCTCCAGGCAAGAATACCAGAGTGGGTTGCTATTTCCTTCTCCAGAGGATCTTCCCAACCCAGGGATGGATGCCTGGTCTCCTGTGCTGCAGGTGATCTCCTGCAATGCAGGTGGATTCTTTACTGACTGAGCCACCAGGGAACCCCAGTGTTACCTTAATAAAAAAGTTCTTAAACCTTAAAAATAAATAATAAGTTAATAAATAAATCCGAAGTTTCTGAGGAGTGAAGAAGCATGGCCCAATTGGCACTTAAAAGGTCTCTCTGGCTGCAGCAAGAATATTGGATTACAAGGGATGCTTTGCCAGTAGCTGCATCTTAATTACTTCCCCCTTTCTCACTTTCCTTTCCAGTAGCCGCAGAGATTCAAATAAATGCATGCCTGATATGCAGTTCAAAGCTCCCTAACACTGAAGGGCTGGCTGTGTAGCCTGGAGAAGAGCACGTTGCCTTCAGTGGGGCAGATGCACTTTAGATCTCCCCTCTACCTCCAGTCCGCTGGTGGGGCCAGACAAGTCATTTTCCCTCCCTAAAACCCACTCTCCACCTAGTCTACAAAGTGGAAGGACAGTGTCTACTCCACTGAACTGAATGGGTAACAGAACAACTGTGTGCAAGTTACCTGGCATTGGCAGAACTCAAGACCTGTCAGCTGTTATTGGAAGAAACTGCAAGATGGTTACGATAGTAAGAGTAAGATTTCTAACCAAAAACTGTACTAGTAAAAGCCCGGGATTACAGCATATTCTTGCCTATTGAAAAATATATAGGGTTTCACTGGTGGTCCAGTGGTTTAGGATCTGCCTGCCAGTGCTGGGAACATGGGTTCAATCCCTGATCTGGGAAGATCCCACATGCTGTGGAGCAACTAAGCCCATGTACCACAGCTGCTGAGCCTGTGCTCCAGAGCCCGAGAGCCGCGATTACGGAAGCCTGTGCGCCCTAGAGCCCATGCTCTGCAACAAGAGAAGCCACCGCAGTGAGAAGCCTGCGTTCTCAACAGGAGAGTAGTTCCTGCTTGCCGCAGCTAGAAGAAGCCGTCCCACAGCAACAGAGAGTAGCTCCTGCTTGCCGCAGCTAGAAAAAGCCGTCCCACAGCAAAAGAGATCCAACAAAGCCCCCCAAAAACATTTTTTTAAAGATTCCTCTATGTCTTAAAAAAAAACCATGTATATATGTATGTGTGTATATATATATATAGAGAGAGAGAGAGAGAGAGACTTTCCTGGTGGTCCAGTGGTTCAGAATCTGCCTGCCAGTGCAGAGGATACTGGTTTGACCCCTGGTTCGAGAAGATTCCATATGCTGTGGGATAGATAAGCCTGTGAGCCACAAACTACTGAGCCTGTACTCTGCAACAAGGGAAGCCACCACAGTGAAAAAAAAGCCCCCGAAAGGCAACAAAGAGTAGCCACAACCTCTGCAACTAGAGAAAGCTGCACACATCAATGAAGCAAAACCCAGTGCAGGGAAAATAAATTTTAAAATATATATAAATACATATATATGTAATATTATACATTTAATTAAATACTATATTTTTAATGAGAGCTATCCAATGAATCTTCCTAGTACTGGTGTTGGAAAACAAGTCTATATATATTTTTTTCTTTTTAAAAAAATTTTATTGAAGTCCAGTTGATTTACAATGTTGTGTTAATTTCTCCTGTACAGCAAAGTAACTCAGTTTTTTTGTGTGTGTGTGGTCCTACATGTGTCATTTTATTTTATTTTACTTTATTTTGCTTTACAATACTGTATTGGCTTTGCCATACATTGATATGAATCAGTCACGGGTGTACGAGTTCAATCCTGAACCCCCCTCCCATGTCCCACCCCATATCATTTATGCAATTAAAAAATATATATATACACGATAAAATTTAAAAGTTTCTGAGTAAGTTATATTGTACATGAATTGCCTTATCTCTGGTCTTTTCCTGTATGCAGTTATTTTCTAGAGAAACTGAACTCATTTGTTAGCCTGTCCATCCTCCAGACTGGACATTAGCTTCTCAAGAATAATTTTATTTATCTTATTTCTCCAGAGTCTACTGAGAGTCTAGCACTCACTCAGTAGTAGGTGCCCAATAAAAACTTGCAGAATGGAAAGATGAAGAAAAAATTAATAAATTTAACTTTTGAGTCTGGCAGCTATATTGTATGAATCAAAATCAAGATACATTTGTCTGGCCTACACAGTATGAGTGTCTTAGAGAGAATTTGGCATGGAATATTTGATATCCAGAGTGTCCTGAAAAGTTCGGGATGTATGATCAAATATACCTCAAATAGCTGCATCTGTTTTAAAGGAGCTACAGCAAGCCACTAAAACAAATTCCACTGTCTGTGTTCTACTAATTTTTCATTATAAAAATTGTCCCATGTTCTTTGTTCATAGTAGAAGGAACAATCCAGAAGATTTTCAAGGATTTCTGTGTAACCTTTAACACAAGGACTCTTGGATTTGCTTTTCTCTTATCTCACTCACTATAATTAATTGGTTGCACTGCTCAGGCCTCTTCCATCACACACACACAAAACAGCCAAACATTTTGTTTGTTAAGCACAGCTGAGGCTGGCTCAACAGAGTGTCTATTCAAAAGAGGGAAATAAAATATGCAGCAAAGCAAGGAGACAGGAACAAAGAATCCAGTATGACAATTAACAGGAGAGCTAAACAAACATTCAGAACACCATCAGGAAGGTAAACAGCCTCAAGTGTCTAGAGAAGAGAGAAGCTGGAGGGGAAAGCCTGAGAGGACCTGAAAGGACCAATTTAAGTCAGTGAAGAAATTTAGGACTTTGTTATAAAGGATTATTTTTTTTAAGTCAGGTTTACTGAAGTATAATTTTTACACAGTAAAATGCACCTTCTTATAGTTCTGAGACTTTTAAACATCACATATAGATGTGTAGTTACTATCACAATCAAGATAGAGAACAGTTTCACCATCGCGAAATTCTCTCTTGCTCCTTTTTAATCAACTCCTCCCTCACCCTTAGCTCCTAACGACCACTATCATGTGTTCCGTCTTTCTAGTTTCGCCTGCTTTAAAGGAATTTAATAAGAGAACTTAAAACAGAGGTGGTGGGGGGAGGAACTGAGATTTTTTTTTTCCCTACACCCACTCACTTTCTATACCCATCAATACATCATTTGCTGAACTTTTATTTATTAAGTATCTATTATGTGCCAAAGATTCTACATACCTCATCTTTCATTTTTACAGCTTGTCCATGAAGGAAGTTACGTCCCATTTTCCAGATGGGAGCTAAGAGTCAAAGAGGTGCCAAGCTAATAAGAGGCAGAGCCAAGATTCAAAATCAAAGTTGATCAAAAATGCCACCATGGCTTATCTCTGGGTGTTAGGATTATAGCTGATCTGTGCTTTCTTCTTTGTTTGTACTATCAAAGTTTTCAGCAATAAGTTTATATTATTTTTGCAACCAGAAAAATTGCTTTCATAAAATATATATACACACACATATGTATATATGTACTACATACATACATACAAGGTTTGATTCTCTGTTGAGCAAAAAGGGGAAAGGTAGAAAAGAGTTTAAAAGAGGATAAAGAAAACATTCCTCTTAGCAACTGGCACTCAGAACTGAGAAACCAGAATTAAATTTACTAAAAGAACCAGAGCACCGATTTGTTCTGTCTCTAGATCTCATCAGAGTCTAATAGCTCTACCTTTGAAAGTTCTGTAGCACAAATGCCCTTCCAAAGTGCTGAAGACAAGTCCTGGAGGCCTGTAAAAACCCATTAGGCCACTCAGACCCAAAAGGCAAACCTCCTAAGCTTCTTCCTGCCTCATCTCCATGAGATCCAGTAGGAACAAGCTAACTCTCGTGAAAGAGTAAGAGCACAACAGCCTTTCACCACTCCAGGAGAGGCAGGAAAGTGAATAACTTAAGGCCAAGGCTAAAGGGGACACAGAACATCTTTTATTGTGGGGAAGTGGGGAGTTCTATTTTAATAGTCTATGTTGGGAGAATATTACCCATCACAGCACTGTAAGAAGACTCATGAAGGCATCCTTTGGCCTTTAAGCAGAATCCAATTGTTGCTTGTTTCAAAAATATTTGAGTAATCTTACAAAAATGTATAAAGTACAAGATTTAAAAAAAAAATAGATTGGGTACTGGGACTAGGTGCTTGCGTGCATGCTAAGTCACTTCAGTCGTGTCTGACTCTGTGCAGCCCTGTGGACTGAAGCCTGCCAGGCTCCTCTGTCATGGGATCTCCCTGGCAAGAACGCTGGAGTGGGTTGCCATGTTCTCCTCCAGGGGATCTTCCCAACCCAGGGAGCAAACCCTCATCTCTTAAATCTCCTGCATTGGCAGGCGAGCTCTTTACCACTTGCGCCACCTGGGAAGCCTGGGACTAGGTACTGAAATAGAAAAACAATAAACATTGACACATACCCCCCCCACCTCACATGACACAATTAATTCAAGAGGGATTGCTGACTTAAATGTAAAAGTGAAAACTCTAACGCTTCTGGAGAAAAATAGAGGAGAGTATCTTTACAACTTTCAATAGCAAAGTTTTCTTAGATAAGATAAGCAAAACCATTTAAAAATTGATAGATTATACCAAAATTTTAAACTTTTACTCATAAAAAGACAGTGTTAATGAAATACAAAGAAATATATCATAGACTGATATAAAATATTTGCAAGACATACCTTTGACAAAGTTTTAGCATCTAAAATATGTGAAGAACTCCTATATCTCAAAGATTTGAAGAACCATACAAGTCAATTTGGATTAACTTAAACAGACACTACACAATGGAAGATATATTAATGGCCTATAAGCAGTTTAAAAGATACTTAATATCATTAATTATCAGGGAAATATAAATTAAAGCCACACTGAGATACTACTATGTGCCTGAAAAACTAAAATAATTTGAAAAAACAGACTGGCAACACTAAATGTTGGGAGAACATAGAACAACCTGAACTCTCATGTAGTGTTGATGATATAATCACTTTTGGAAAAGGACTGACAGTTTCTTATGAAATTAGACATGCATCTGCCCTATGACCCAGCAATTCCACTCCTAGGAATGTGGCCAGAGTTATAAGGGCATTTCTCCAAAGCGACTTGTACAAAAACATTCATAGCAGCTGTAATTGCTAAGCAATCTGAGGTATATTCATACAATGGAATACTAATCAGCAGTATAAAGAAACAAATTCTGGTACACATAACAGTGTGGATGAATCTTTAAACATTATGTTGAATGATAAAAGATTTATATAAGAATACTTACTGTGTGATTCCATTTATATAAAGTTCTAAAACAGGTAAAACTCATCTACAGTGGGAGAAAAAATCAGGACAGTAGGTGCCTCTGAGGTTGTGAGGATGAAAAAGACATGAAGGAATTTGCTAGACTGATGGAAATATTCTGTATCTTGATCAGGATTTATGTTACACAAATATATGCATTTGTCAAAAATCTTTGAATGGTGTATTTAAGGTACGTGCACTTTGTTGTATGTCAATTTTATATTACTCAAAAACAGAAAAGAACTATAATCAAATATTGACTTTGGGTTAATTATATGCATACTAAAACATATAGGGGTAAAGTGTATAGATGTTTGCAATTTACTTTGAAACACATCAAAAAGTAATTGAAAAGAAGGATGTATATATGGACAGGCATGTGATAAAGAAAGTACAGTAAAAGGTTAATCATAGAATCTAGATGGAGGATATATGGGTGTTAATATAAAATTCTGTCATCTTTTTCTAGTCAATAAATTTTATAATGAAATATTGGAAAAAATAAGTTAGGATTTAGGAGAAAAAAAAAGTAAAGTTCAGGCAAAAAGGATGAAACTGAATTTAGAACCTTATAAGGAAGGTCTGTCTTATAGTTTCCTAAGAGCCGAAGCAAAAGGGAAAAGCGGATGATGTGCAGGAGTGAAGGGGAAGAAATAAAAGCAAAGGAGGAAAAGAGAGCGAGATCTCATTTACACAGTTAACAATGCCTGTATGGTTGAAAAAAAACGTTCTAGTAAAGCACCATTTTCCTGATACAGGCAAGTTTTCATGAAGAAGGTACTGTGTGCATGTGGTTCTATTAATTAGGATAAGGACTTGAAACAGAGACCTTTACTTCTTATACAAGTAAAAAACTTATTCCTATCTTGTATAATAGCACAAGTAGTGCTCTATGGGGTCGCACAGAGTCGGACACGACTGAAGCGACTTAGCAACGGCAGCAGTGCTCTAGGGGACTTCCCAGATGGCGCGAGTGGTAAAGAACCCACTTCTCAATGCAGGAGACACAGGTTTGATCCCTGGGTTGGTAAGATCCCTTGGAGGAGGGTGTGGCAACCCACTCCAGTATTTTTGCCTAGAGAAGCTCCATGGATGGAGGAGCCTAGCAGGCTGCAATCCATAGGGTCACAAAGAGTTAGACATGACTGAAGTGACTTAGCATGCATACACAGTGCTCTGGGACCAGAATGGTGGCATTATTCATAGGGAAATAGGTGGTTGGAGCTCCAAAATACTACAACATAGAAAAAGGCTGTAATTATTTTATCCAAGAAGAAATTATGTACAAAAATAGACTCAAGAATCTCTAAGAAATACTCTATCACTTGTCTTATTGATCTACTCCATCATATGTTGCTGAATCCATTCCTCTCTGAACTGTATGCTACATAATACAGCATATGTAGCTACATACTAGAATGACAACACTAGCTTTCTTATACCATATTTCAACAATTCTGAGATACATATTTTTTTCCCACATTTTGACATCTCTGAGATTGGCATGGGTCTTACAGTCAATGGCATGTCATTTTTTAAATTTCTTAATAGTATGTAAAATAATAGTGTTTCTTAAAATGTCACGTTACATTTAATAAGACAGAATTATCCAGTGCTTCATGGTTCGAAGTATTTTCATCCTATTCAATTCTTACAACATCATATTTTGGTGAGATGGGTAGTTATTCCTATTCCAAATATAGACATTGAAATTCAGAGTGTTTAAATGACTCCTCTAAGGCCCTCTGCTAGTTATAATAAAGCCACAACACTAATCTGAATTCTCTAAATTTGAAATGTCCTGCTTTCTCCCAATATTACACAAAATATTTAGAGAATGAAATCTCCATGGAAACAGGAATTTTGTTTTATTCGCTACTTTAGCACCAGAGCAGAGAACATTACTTGGCACATAGCAGATAGTCAAATGTTTATTTAATGAATTGGTATTAGAGAAGGGAATGAGAGGTCAGAATGGAAAGAACCTGTGGACTGTGGTGAGCTGGGAAGTTTACACAGAGAGTAGCTATCCTGCCATTTTTTCTCTGCTTTGATGACTGTATCATTCATCACACAAATAGCACTTACTTCATGGTGCCTTCCACAGGTTAAGTTAAATATATTCATTCCCTAATAACTTGAGAGGCAACCTAGGATAGTGCAAAGCGTACTGATTTTTGCATGAGAAGACCTTTGCATGAGAAAATTTTTGCATGATTTTAAATTCCTTCTGATTTTAACTACCTATTAGCAAAAAACTTTGGGAGAAATTACTTAGCTTCAGTTTTCTTAGCCACAAAATTAGAAATAATAAAACCTACTGGATTGCATCATTGTGAAACTTAAACGAGACCAGAATGTGAATTCACCTGAAACATAGTAGGAGCTCAAGAATAATACTGTAATTCTTTTCTCTTTCTTACATGTACAAGCTCCTCTTGAACTGATAAATACTTCCATTTTTTAACTTCACATTTTTCTCCCCATGACTGTGTGCTTCTAAAAGAACCGCACCTCTCCAGAATGCAGAAGAGTGCCAGGCTCATTCTAAATGCTCTTAAGTATTTTCAGAGTTTATTCATTCACTTATTTAATTCATAAATATTTATCATATTCCTATTATGTGCCAGGTTCTTTTCTAGTTGCTGACACTCCACCAATGGACAGAACTAATAAAAATCTCTGTCCCCTTCAGTTCAGTTAAGTTCAGTTCAGTCACTCAGTCATGTCCGACGCTTTGCAACCCCATGAATCGCAGCACATCAGGCCTCCCTGTCCATCACCATCTCCTGGAGTTCACTCAAAGTCACATCCATCGAGTCAGTGATGCCATCCAGCCATCTCATCCTCTGTTGTCCCCTTCTCCTCCTGCCCCCAATCCCTCCCAGCATCAGAATCTTTTCCAATGAGTCAACTCTTTGCGTGAGGTGGCCAAAGTATTGGAGTTTCAGCTTTAGCATCATTCCTTCCAAAGAACACCCAGAGCTGATCTCCTTTAGGATGGACTGGTTGGATCTCCTTGCAGTCCAAGGGACTCTCAAGAGTCTTCTCCAACACCACAGTTCAAAAGCATCAATTCTTCAGTGCCCAGCTTTCTTCACAGTCCAACTCTCACATCCATACATGACCATGGAAAAACCATAGCCTTGACTAGATGGACCTTTGTTGGCAAAGCAATGTCTCTGCTTTTCAATATGCTATCTAGGTTGGTCATAACTTTTCTTCCAAGGAGTAAGCGTCTTTTAATTTTATGGCTGCAGTCACCATCTGCAGTGATTTTGGAGCCCCCAAAATAAAGTCTGCCACTGTTTCCACTGTTTCCCCATCTATTTCCCATGAAGTGATGGGACCAGATGCCATGATCTTAGTTTTCTGTATGTTGAGCTTTAAGCCAACTTTTTCACTCTCCTATTTCACTTTCATCAAGAGGCTTTTTAGTTCCTCTTCACTTTCTGCCATAAGGGTGATGTCATCTGCATATCTGAGGTTATTGATATTTCTCCCGGCAATCTTGATTCCAGTTTGTGCTTCCTCCAGTCCAGCGTTTCTCATGATGTACTCTGCATAGAAGTTAAATAAGCAGGATGACAATATACAGCCATGACATACTCCTTTTCCTATTTGGAACCAGTCTGCTGTTCCATGTCCAGTTCTAACTGTTACTTCCTGACCTGCATATAGGTTTCTCAAGGGGCAGGTCAGGTGGTCTGGTATTCCCATCTCTTTCAGAATTTTCCACAGTTTATTGTGGTCCACACAGTCAAAGGCTTTGGCATAGTCAATAAAGCAGAAATAGATGTTTTTCTGGAACTCTCTTGCTTTTTCGATGATCCAGCGGATGTTGGCAATTTGATCTCTGGTTCCTCTGCCTTTTCTAAAACCAGCTTGAACATCTGGAAGTTCATAGTTCACATATTGCTGAAGCCTGGCTTGGAGAAATTTTGACCATTACTTTACTAGCGTGTGAGATGAGTGCAATTGTGCAGTAGTTTGAGCATTCTTTGGCATTGCCTTTCTTTGGGATTGGAATGAAAACTGACCTTTTCCAGTCCTGTGGCCACTGCTGAGTTTTCCAAATTTGCTGGCATATTGAGTGTAGCACTTTCACAGCATCATCTTTCAGAATTTGAAATAGCTCAATAGGAATTCCATCACCTCCACTAGCTTTGTTCGTAGTGATGGTTTCTAGGTCCCACTTGACTTCACATTCCAGGATGTCTGGCTCTAGGTGAGTGATCACACCATCGTGATTATCTTGGTCGTGAAGATCTTTTTGTACAGTTCTTCTGTGTATACTTGCCACCTCGATTTAATATCGTCTGCTTCTGTCCCCTTGGAGGCAGATAAACAATACAGGAATAAATAACATAGTGATAAGTCCTGTGGAGAAAAGTAAATAAAGCAGAAAGGATAGGAATAGGAAGTGTGGGAGATGGTCAGGGGTAACTTTTTGTAATATTAATATTAATATTAAAGAGTGTTAAAGAAAAGCCTTACTCATGTGATGACATTTGAGCAGAGACTTCAAGGAAATGAGGGGAAAGCCAAGCGATCTGGGTTAAATTAGAAGAGCAACATGAGTATTTGTAGGAAAAATAAATAGATAAGAATAGAACATTCCAGAATGTGAGAACATTTGACCAAAAACCTGAGACTTAAGCAGACGGCTTGCTTGGGCAATATAAAATGAACCAGTCCAACTGGAGTATCAGGACTTTGAATACCAGGAAAAGAATCTGTATTTTATCTTATAGACAATGGTGAACCACTGGAGCCTTTTATCCTAGAGAATGTGACAGAAACCAAACAGTACTACAGGAAGCTTAACCTGGTGGAGCAACCCCTGCAGAAAACATTAAAGGGAAAGGATAGCAGTTCCAGCATGGACATCTTGAGTTTGACGCCACTATGGGTTTTCAAGATCATGCTCAGAAAACAGTCAGAAATGCAGGCCTGGGGTCAAGAGAGAGAGTTGAGGGCTTGAGATTTGAGGGGTTGTAGCCCATCTAAATCCTGACAGCCGATTGTAATCATCTTCCAAGAGTCACCGACTCTGTGAGCAACAGGCAGATCTTGTTAGAATTCTACTTCTGGCCTAGAAACTGGTAGGACATTACTCGTTGGAATTTTCCAAACTTACGCCAAGACTACAGATTCAAAGTCAGCAGTAATGAGAATGATATGCAGGACCTGACAGGGAGACATGCCAGAAAATTAAGTAGGGAAAAAACCTGAAAGGTGGGGCACAACGTGCCTTGGGAAGCTCAGACTCTTGAGAAATCTGGAAGAACATATATCATGCCAGATGCTTCAACCTTATGGGAGGGCTTTTGTTTAAAAGTGTGCTATGTGAAATGATTTAGACACCCTTCAAAAAGCAGCATGCCAGTTACTCATCCTATCTGAAAAAACATACAGCCCCTCACATTTGACTTTTCAATCTCACCACTGATTGGAAATAACAAAAGTGATCTCTTTGCTATTTGGAGTAATTTCTCTTTCACCCACCAACAAGCAGGATGGGGGAAGGGGTGTCTCTGAAAACTGAGGAGTGGGGTTTATATAGTTTGGGGAAAAAGTTGCAGGAGGCAATTGTACCCTTATGTAAGATCCTTGTATAAAGACCGCTCATGTACCTGTGGCTATGTGACAGTGGAATCTGTCACTGTGGGTTTTAAATTGAGAAAAAAGGGGGGAAATTACTTTACTGAAATAAACTTGATTCCTAGCCACAAAAGCAAAGAGCTGCCATTAGTCTGGAATCCTAATCAGGTGTCTTGGGTGCCTATAATTAGCCACTGGCTCCTAGAAAGGAAAAAAGCAGGGCCTCCTTTACTTGAAGTGTATTTTCTTAGCCCAGGAATCCTTAAATATGTTGCTTACATAACCCCCAAAAGAATTTTTAAGACTATGGAACTCCTCACATATTTTAAGTTGTCATTGAAAAATTTTCATCAGAGGATAAGATGATGATAAATTGTAATTAAGATAAATATTTCATGACACTATTTGGTAAAATAGATTATAACTTCCCAAAGAATAAAATACCTCAAATCTTAAGGAGGTCATGTAAAAATTTTATAAACCAGTTCTATCCAAATACAAAAAATTTGCTTGTCTTGCAAGTCATTCCAGTTAACTTTAAGAGAATCAGCATCACTAACTTACACTGTTCAGCTGTTCCAAATCTAGAGCTTCTCCACAGAGGTTCCCCAGTTATTCTACTTCTAATGCCAACTTCACTCAGAAATACGAGTAAGACAGGTAAAGGAGGGAGGCTCTGTGCATTTAAGGAAGCTTGATTAACAACAAACAAACATTACCAAACGAGTATTTCTTTCTTGATTTTTACTTCTATATGTGTCTACAAAGAAACGAATGTTTTCCTATACAGCCAAAATAGCACTGTAGCACTTAACGATAATAGCCTGTCCATGTTAAAATTTCTTACATGTCCCCCAAATGCCCTTTATGGGATGGTTTATACAATCCAGGATTCAATCTTGGGTGTATATTGCATCTGGTTGCTATATCCCTTAAGTGTCTTTTAATCTAGAACATACATTCTACACAGGGTTGATGTCTACAAGGGAGTGAAAATTGGTTCTTAAGAGATGAAAAAACTGTTACTCTTTTTATGTAGAAAGCACAGTACATATAGTCATAAACATATACACAGTATGACTGTAATATTGGATGGTGGAGAGACAGGAAAAAATGTCTTAAAAGGCCTTAGGGGGTAGGGGGATGAACAATAATGAAAAAAAGGTTGAGAAATACTGATCTAGAATGATCCCTCTTTCATGATACCAATGGATTGATGAATTGGTACCTAAATCAGTATTTCAATGTAGGTTTTCATAGCCCAGGGCAAAACCCTATTGTAAGATTTGGGGTGAGTAAGGTGGCAGACATGGAAATGTGCTGCTCAGATATCCCTCCAAGAAAAAACTTGCTGCCCAACTAGGAGGAATGTGTCTAGCTGAGATTCCTCAGTTTCTCAGTGGAGGTCATACTCCCTGGGGATGACCCCCACCAATGAGCAAGGCTGCTGCACAGGGCCCTGGCTATTTCCACCCTACAGGAATACTTTGAAGGGGGCAGTCTTATCTCTGGAGCTCCCCAGTTATCTGGCAGAGAGGTTGTGGGATCCTTATTATAGTCTGGCGACGCCAGCTGCCCAATCCTGCTTTCTTCTTTTTTCTTTCATGAGTGCTACTTCGCTGTAGAACATTTGCCCTCTGAACTCTCAGCATCTTCTTCCTGGAAAACCAAACTGGCTTATTCTTAGCAGATCATATTTGAAAGAATTAGGAGGTTGAAGATTTGGAAATTGATTCCCTTAAAACTGTATCGAATTCTTCCCCTATCCCAGATGTAAGGAACTAATCAAGGTTCAATTAGAAAAGCAGAACAGTAGGAAATATATATATTTAATATAGGATTTATTATAGGGATGTAATATCACACAACTAGGGGACCTGGTTACACAGCTTATGTGAGCCTTTTGGTTTTGTGTTTGGTGCTGAATCCTGAAATCCTCAGAGAAAGCATTTGGGAAAGAAAACTGTGAAGTGAAGAAAGCAAGGGCCTCTGAGCCACCAGTTTTCATGATGTGGTAATCTCTAGGAGAAGCTGGTGTCCTTCATCAGGGAGCTAAATACGTATCTGGTCCAGGAGTTGGGGAGGTTGGAGAAGCTGGAGGCCTGGCTTCTCTTCCATCCCAACACAAGCCAGCAGGTCAGCCACAACATGAATCAACTGTAACAGCACCTGTGCCTACAGCAGCCTTCCATGTGCAAAACAAATCAAGCTGCTGCGCCACTGAGTCACATCCCAGTTCACGTAACATGTCTCTTAAAGCCCACACTAACCTGGGGCTAATATAGGCAAGAGAGTGCTGGGTGCCCTAATTACAGTTTAGCCGATTTGCTACAAAAATCCACTCATTAGGGGGGTCTCCAAACCCAGTTTAAGGACCGCTGACTAAACCAATGGCAAAGAGTTAGAGAGCCTTTCTAAAAGTTGTGCTTGGGAGTTTAGGGTTAAATTTCTAGCTTTGTTGTGTATCCCAAAAATGAATGTGCTAAACCTCAAACTATCAGCAAGGGAAGCTATTAGTCATTTACTCTGGGACTAGAGTATGTGGAGGGGTAAGGGGAAGTTTTCAGTCTTACAGGCCTGGATGTGGCGCTGTTGACTGTTAACCTCTTTGAATTTCAGTTTCTTCCCATTAAAGGGGCTAATAATCCCTACTTTGATGGATTCGATGAGGATTACATTACAGTAGCCTACAGGAAACCCAAGTGTACATTGCCTGCATATAGTAAGTGCTTAGTAAATGTCAACTATTCTTTCAAGTATGTCAGAGCTTCCAGATTAATAAAAGCATGTTGAGATATTAGATCTGCTAACTCTCTAGAGGATCACACAAGTCAAAGTCTGCTTAAGCCATGGTTAAAACTCACAGAACCATCAGTTTGTGCCCCATAAAACCAGAGTTCTCCATGTCCTTGTGTTTCAAGAGTAGGAAGGAAAACTCAGAGGGTCTGATTGGTTAGCTTTCTACTGATGAAGGCCATCAGTAGCTGCAGGCAAAGACAGCAGTCAATAGGAAACCAGGCTTCATGCTGCTATTGCAATTCAATATTTCCTGAAGGCAGGGGCCTCCTTCATGCCTCAGAGAGTTGAAATTAACCTGAGAATTATGGAGGCAAATAGTTATGAAGGATGAAAGTAGGTCATGCCTGTCCTCTCATAATTCGATTCCCTTCATCCCCTGTTCTCTTACACCAATATATAACTTAAGGGCCACAAATATCCTTCATGGTCAGAATGCACTTGATCCTGAATTAGTCAACAATCTGGTTGCAAGAAACAGAAATCCAGGCTTCCCTGGTGACTCAATGGTAAAGAATCTGCCTGCCAGTCCAGGAGACACTCCCTGATCCAGGAAGATCCCACATGCCACGGAGCAACTAAATCTGGGTGCCACAACTACTGAGCCTATGCTCTAGAACCTGGGTGGGGCCCGCATGCCCTAAACCCAGTGCTCGCCAACAAGAGAGACCACCACAGTGAGAAAGCTGCACATCACAGCTACAGAGTAGTCCTCACTCTCTGCAACTAGAGAGAGCCCACGCAGTAAAAAAAGACCCAGCACAGCCAAAAATAAAGAAATAAGTAAATTATTTTCTTTAAAAAAGAAACGGAAACCCAAGTCAAACCAGCTATAAACAAACAAATAAGTAAACAAGGATGAAAGAAAAAAGGAAAGATGGAAGGAAGGAGTAAGATTTCCATTTATCAGTTTATTTTTGTTTGGTTCATGTGTTAGGAAGTCCAGGAGGAGTGGACCTCAAAGGATTACAGAGACTTAGCAATGCAGTTATATCTCTGTCTCTGTTTCTCTCTCTTTCTCTGTCCACTCGCTTCACCTCTCTGTTCTGTTTACATTATCTCTTACTGCAGATGGGCTTGCCCTACCTTGCTGTGGGGAAGAAGAGCATGATTCAGACCATTACTGGTTGTATCATCTCAGTCTAGTGATAACAATCTCTTTCCCCAAGCCTGATACAAAGTCCCAGGGACAGACCCTAATCGGCTCAGCTTGATGCGCAAACACATTTTTAGCCAATCCCTGTGGCCAAGTAGATGGAACTATGTTGGTCAAGTCCGGATCTGAGGTTCACCAGGCTGAAGACTGGTTTGGCAACCCATTAAAGCTACAAGAAGGGGTGGATCATTTCTCCCAAATGAAATAATATATAGTGCTGGAAGAAGATAGGGGAGGAGATGCTGAATAGACACAATTGACAGGTATCCATTAAAGATCCTTCATGTTTCAAGGTTTTGTTTTCAAATAAATGTTTCTTTCAGAGACAGAGACTTTTACAGTTGCAAAGAAAAAAACTCTTTGTTGGTAGAAAGAGGAGAAAATGTGCAGGAGGGAGGAGCTAGGGGAATAAGGTTATTATTAAAACTCTTTTGGAAAGTATATCATCTCTTTGACTCTAGGTATTTATCTGTGGGAGTATGACTCTTATATTTTCTTCTAGAGCCTTTAATCCCAGTATCTAAGCCTCAGGGGATAAGAGTAGCACCTACCTTATAGTACTTCTCTGAGAAATAGATGAATTAATGCAAGTAAAATGTGTAGTATAATACCTAATACATGGGAAGCTATTTTTACAAATAGAAATGTAATTTCTGTTTACTATTGTAGCACCAATTTCCCCACTACACACTGAGGTATCTTGGTTGCAAATAGTTGCAATCTCTGCTTAGGATTCTTTTTCTGGCCCAGAGAGACTCATTTAGAGAGCGAATGCCCCCCATATCAACTCTCAACTGACAGGAGTTAGTGAATAAATACTCTAGCTTCCTCATTCCTCAGTGAAACAACTCTGAGTTCCCCAGCATGACTGCACTCCAACTGATTTATCTGAGAACATACCCTTTTTTTGGCTTCTTTTCCTTCCATCTTACTACTTTCACTCCTCTAATGGTGTTTTCTGGAATCACCTCCTAAATGAACTACTTGCCCTTGAATTCTAATATTAGGATCTGCCTCTGGGGAATCTAAACTTTGAAAAAAAAGTTTTTGAAAGAAAATGCACCACAATGTTCTGCATCATTATTCTGTGACTAGTGGGATTATAAAATATAAATTATAAATCGTTTTGTCAACTATATCTAAAACATTTTTTCACAAATATGAACATGGATAGTAACTAATTGATTATTGAAATAGTCTAAAACATTACACTTACTTTTAGTTTCTTCAGAACCTGAGCACCTTTTCCTTCTGTTAATAATTCTGATTCTATGTAACTAATAAATAAATCTTTTTTTACACCTACTTTTTACACTCACTAAGTCCAAGCCCAGCCCAATGCCTTTACTCATACTTTATCTAACACTTTCTATTACCTCTTCAACAAGCCCCCACTCCCAATTCATTCCAGCCCATAAGCCATTTGTGTCCATTTATTCTATGTATTACTTAATTGACATTATTAGTTCTTCCCATACTTTGCATCATTTTAAAGAGATGCATGTAAAATACTGCTTTGCTATAGGCCTCTCAACTTTCTAGAATATTTGGATCAGCAATAGAACTACTTTCAACACAAAAATGGTGTTAGACCAATTGAAGATAAAATCCTCCCTCCCCAATTATTTACGATACTATCTGAGCTGCATCTGCTGTTTCAGTCTTTAACAAAGGATCTGTTTTACAGAACCACAGCAATGGGGGAAGAGAAGGAAAGAACAGAAGCTGGCTCTGATGCACTCATTCCACCATCCATAAATGATCTTTTCATGAGGACACAGCCGATAAGGAGAGAAAGAAAGACAAAAAGCATTCTTGACTGTGGGATGGAATAGCAGCTCCCCCTCTGTGTCTGATTCAGTTGCTCAGAATGGCTTTCTTATGGCTGCGCCTCTTGTGAATTATGAGTCTCTCTCCCTTTCTCTTCCCCCCAGGCTTCATATTAAAGACAAGACGCAGCTGCCAGGGCCTCCAGAGATTTCCCAGCAGTCTACTATGGTGAAATAAAATACCATGTTATGCTGGAAAACTAGCCAGTCCTTTTTTCACATGGGCTGTGCTATCTCATGGCCTGGATAAAGGATTCCAGGCTTGGACACTTACTACTTTTTCTGAGATTTGTGGGATGACCTTCTGACGACAATACTCAATCTTTCTGTTTCAGCTTCCTAGCATGATATTTATAATTACCTCCTAAAGAGACTATATACATTTGTATACCATTGGAGCAAGTATTTTACTTCCAAGGAGGGAGAGGTTCTGTGGCCCTGTTGCCACAGATGATTTGGGACTTTGATAGGCTTGCAATCTTCTTTATTTGCATCTTTTGTGTCATTACTACCAGAAGGATTGCACTATACAAATGGGCTGAGGTTTATACATAATGATTGGTTGAACTGCTTCTGATATTTCAATCTTAGCTTTATCTGCCCAGAAGAAAATGGATCCAACTAAAATAGGTTTGTAACCTTACATGGAGATTTGGAGTATGCTAGTGAAATGTTGCAGAGAAGGCAATGGCACCCCACTCCAGTACTCTTGCCTGGCAAATCCCATGGATGGAGGAGCCTGGTAGGCTGCAGTCCATGGGGTCGCTAGGAGTCCGACACGAGTGAGCGACTTCACTTTCACTTTTCACTTTCATGCAATAGAGAA
Source organism: Oryx dammah (assembly GCF_014754425.2). NCBI lineage: Eukaryota > Metazoa > Chordata > Mammalia > Artiodactyla > Bovidae > Oryx > Oryx dammah. The sequence continues at coordinate 61,694,742 of NW_024070202.1, read as the reverse complement.
GGAACTGGCAACCCACTCCAGTGTTCTTGCCTGGAGAATCCCAGGGACGGGGGAGCCTGGTGGGCTGCCGTCTATGGGGTTGCACAGAGTTGGACACGACTGAAACAACTTAGCAGCAGCAGCAGCAGCAGCAGCGAAATGCTGGAGTATGCTGGTGAAATCAAACTGGAGACTATCTTTAGTTAAACTGAGGCGGAAAGTAAACATGCCCCATGTTTTTCTCATATCCTGATTTCAATCTTTAAATAATAGAATAGACTTCAAATCTTAGCAAAGGAGAAGGAGAAGGAAGAATGTGAGAAATCACTGAGTTGTTGTTGATGACAGTAGCTCTCCAAGTGTGGACAGACAGTCCTCCGTGCACATTCCTTTCCCCCTCTTCTGTTTCACCCTGCTTATTAGCTAGCAAATAGAATCAATAAACACCCTTCCTCTTGTATATACTTTGTTTTCAGAAGGCTTTAACAGATTAAAATCATCAGGTGCTAAGTATTGAATTTCTTTCCAACCTTTTTGTGGGGTGTACATGGAAGAATAGATAAGGATCCAATTAGTGATATGAAGGTTAATTTTTAATATGCAATTGGATAAATAGGTCCCTTTGGAAGTACCCAAGGAAAATCAGAAAGCAGTTCAATTTACCAACTGAGGGGCTAAGATGGAATTGTAATTATTTTTCTATCTTTTTGTAGTGCGTGTTCAGTCACTTTAGTTGTGTCCGACTCTGCAACTACATGGATTGTAGTCCACCAGTCTGCTCTGTCCATGAGATTTTCCTGGCAAGAGTCCTGTAGTGGATTGCCACTTACTTCTCCAGGGGATCTTCCTGACCCAGGGATTTTGTAATTAGCGTTCAATAAATATAGTTGGGTTGAATTTTTTTAGTTTTTAAAAAATATTTATTCATTTGGCTGTGCCAGGTCTTAGTTGTGGCATGCAAACTCTTAGCTGTGCCATATGAGAGCTAGTTCCCTGACCAGGGATTCAACCTGGGCCCCTAGCATTGGGAGTGCAGAGTCTTAGCCACTAGATCGCCAGGGAAGTTCCTGGGTTGAATTATTAAATTGAAATTATCCATGCCTATCTTGAAGAACATCATCTGCAAGGAAATATTTTATTAAGTGCAATGAATATATAAACTATACCTTGAGCTTTTCTCCTTTTCAGTTGTGAGGTTAAAATGCTTTCCAAGTATAACTTATTAATTTTTCAAGTTGTGACTATCTCTAAGGAAGGAAATTAACATCATTCCATTTTACAGATGTGAGAACTGAAGTGTAAGGTGCTCTGGCCAGCATGGGTCAGTGAGTCAGAGTCAGGACAGAATGATGTGAAAATGGGGTCAGAGGGAGCAGAAATGAAGCCTGCCATCTACTTTGAGGCACCTTTCTCTCTCTCTCCCCTCTGACTGTATAACAGCTTGGGAAGGCCTAGCACTGCCTTCTGGTACAATGGGAGAAACTTTCTCCTGCCCGGTAGGGCAAGGAGGAAAATCTTTGGACTCAGTCAGGACAGAGCCTCTGTTTAGTTCCCCACTATAGACCCACATCCACCCCATACATGCTGAGGCCTACCTAACTTGACACTTGGCTTGGCTCTAGTGAACCCTGGTCTAGTGAAAGAACGCATGAATAGAAGCCTTGTGACTCCAATTTAGGCATTTGAACCATTGAATCCATATATTTAAAAATGGCACAGTCATCCCCTTTAAAAGCCCCCTAGCATCATTTATTTTCAACTGTCCCTGCAAAAACAGCAATGAGAATCTCTCCAGATGTTAAATAGGACCATATACATTAGATTCTAGTGATACTCTTTTTTAATAAACAGATACCTAAGTAACTAAATAAACACAAATACCATATGAGGAAGGGTCTTCAACACAGTATGAAGTGAGAAAGTTTTAAAGCAATCCATTCACTGGGCTACAGCTTTTAAATGCATTATTCATTTGATCCTCACAAAAATCTGAGATGGGTGTTCTTTTTTACTCCTTTTTATAGAGACAGAAACTAAGATGGAGAAGTTAAATAACTTGCCCAGAATCACACAGCTTGAAAATGAAGATTTAAAACCAAATCTGTTTGAATCTAGAACCTGGCATCTTACTGCCTCTTTCTGTTTCTTACCCCCATGCTGGCTTTTTGAATCCTCTCTTCCTTCTCTTCTGTCCCTTTTTTCTCAATCTCTGTATCTGTCTGTGTGTTCTCTCTCTCTTCTCTCTCTTTTCTTTCTCTCTTTCTCTTCTGCCACATATGATAAATAGCTTTCTTCACATTCTCCAAAGGGTCCATGATTTAGAAAAGTTTCATTGCCAGAGAGTGTTGCCAGGCCCAGATTCACAGGCCCACCAGGGTGTCTACAATTCCAGCCACCAGGCCATTGCCTCAGGTCACTGCCCAGCTGCTGAGCACACCCTAGACTCACAGACGTTGCCTGGGCTGGGGCTGTTCGTGCATTTTGTCACTGGGATTTGAAAATGGCAACTATTAACTTTAGAAGCAGTGTTTAGAAATGGCTGCCACTTAGATTTTGTCAACTAGTTTGTATGAACATGGGTTATCAATATAAATAATTTGCATTAGAGATTTGCTTGGGTTCTCCTGTAGAGACCCTCTTCATGCTCCAGAAATTGTGAACATCAAAAGATTATCCAACCAGCAGTGGCGTGTCTTGCAGAGAGCTCTCCAATACAGATGTGCCTCAGGTCACGTCCTCGTGTCTCAACCCTTCTGCTCTCAGTGGCAGGGGCTAGACTATCCTTGACAGAGATGAAAACAGCCCAGCATGGAACTTAGAACCCAGTAGCAAAGATTTTTTAAATGTTCACAAGGATAACAATAAAGGAGAGAATGCAACCTAATATTACGCTCCCAGGGCAATGGATAAGGAGTAGTAAGGATTTCTTTAAAGATAGAAAATCCTTAAGTTGTGTGTGATATTCTTTTTTTTTTTTTTTTAAGAAGTTGGAGAAAAGAGGAAACCATAGAGCATACTCTGAGACGGGCAGCCTTCCAAACATCACAATTACTTCTGTGGAAAAGCAGAGCTAAGACTGAGAGGGTAAAAGTCCAGAAAGTCAATGGCCGGGCTGGATTTGAAACTTGTTTTGTGCATCTGGAGATAAAGAAGTCAAGGGGCCAAGGAAAGAATAGAGTTAATGACCCACATGGTAGTCAATGAGTGATACTGGAGCAGTGGCTGCTACTATGGGAAGAGTACAGAGGCTGAGAATTGGAGAATTAACCACTAATATGGAAGGGTCCTTGGGCTGAGACCTTTGCATGGTTTATTTTGTTTTACTATAAATCATTTACTTAATACACTGTAGTTCTTAGGATAGTACACTCTGTATTAATTTATGACCATTATCAAGTTGAAAGAGAAAACACAAAGTTTGTATATGAAAGAAAATATGTCTCAAATTGTTTTCTTTAGATCCAAGACTGAATGTAGGAAATGAATGCCAAGACTCATTATTTAAGGGTTGCCTAAACTCTAACAGTTTTTGAATCATCTTAAATCCCAGTCAAATTGGCAGTGGAGTAGCTTGCCCCACCCCCCAAAAAAACCATGCTACTTTTTGTAAATGTCTACCCATTCTAACTTTAAAATATTCTCAAACATTTTGGAAGAACGCAGAGTTAGGGAGTTCAGTAGCTTGGTGAGAGAGTTGTAAGAACTTGACCCTCTTCAATACATGTTCATCAGAAACTTAGTTTTTTCAGTAGAACATTTATTCTTCTAATTCATTTTCCACTTGGAATCCTGTCTCTTAGATGGGAGGTTTCAAGGAATGATTACCAAAAAAAAAAAAAAAAAGAAAGCTATAATGCAACCATTTCTCTGAAAAAGAAGTTTGTAATATATTTGCCCTTTATCTGATTGCAATTATCTTTCTCCAAAAAAATCTTGCTAGAACTTGCAAAATTCTACAGAAATTGGTATGAAGTAGTCAGGCAATGGCAAGTACAAGAGTGAAAGAAAAAAGCAAGTTCTGATTTTGAAAAGTATTTACATAGATTCCAGTGCATTCCAAACACATAAAGAATAAACTTAGTAGGGAAACGCATTCCATGCCCAAAGCTGAATCTTTGAAACTGGGATCTGAAGAAAAGAAACACTTCATGTTACTGCTAAGCATAGAGAAACAGAGCAGAAATTATAGGCCTAAATGAAGTGTTCCTGGAAGATTCGTGAGAGAGAAGGGCAAACATCCACCAAGTAGATACTTCTCATAAGGACATGCTTTGCAATTTAAGCATTTTTGAACTTGCAATGGAATTTTAAAGCCATCCAGAAACAACAGATGTTTGAACGCAAATGATCCAAGGTCTTGATGCCAAAATTAGGGCTCTGATGAAGAACGTTAGAATTGTAACATATGAAGAACTACTTCAGGAACTCTTCTCCAGGGGAACAGTTGAAAGATTTATTCTGTGACTTGCTGACCCATCCTTAATCTGTGCCCGTTTATCTAAGTGATAAATATTTCTGTCAAATGGAAACAAATTAAAATGCAAGTCTCTTTCCTAGGTCTAACTTCAATCTGCTCTATCACCCCTTTGAGCACTCAATCTCTAAATTGAATTATGAAACTAGGAGGAGGACTCGTCTAAACTTTCACATATGAAAACCAATAATAGGATATGGTTGAACATACACAGCACAGAATTATCTAGCTAATTTAGTAGTTGTAAGCAGCAAGTCAGATATTTCAAACAAGCCAACAAAAACTGGCCGATATCAACTTCCACCACCAATAAATAAGCAGACTTCACTTTGCAAGGTAATTTTTCCCCCCAGATTAACCAGGTAACAGATAAATGCCAAATCTCTGCTTTTATTTAGTTTTAAGGATATATTGAGTTTTTTGTATAATTCTAAAGCAAGATAGTTGTTTTCTCATTAGCTTGTCAGATCAACTTTTCCCCCACCTCTCTCTGTTAAACAAGTAAATGCAACTTAGACATCAAATCCCCTTATTCAATTTTCAAAGAAACTTTTTGTACATCTCACTTATCAACTCAACTTCCCAACAAGGTAGCAAGATTTATTGGTTTCCAGAAGGATGTTAGCATATTTCTTATTTCAGCCACATACATACTCTAAAATAGCTCCTGTGTGGAGAAAGTGGCAGTATGGTCATGGTTCTAAAAGGGAGCCAGGAGCTCAAACTGAAACTGCATTTTAAAAATAGCATAGCAGCTATGATTATAATTTAGCTCCACAGCATGTAAGCGTGGTATGAACAGGAAATGGGAATACATCTTCTGAGCCTGATAAGATTCTCTAATGTAAGACATATGCTCTGTTTCTTAGCTGGAGAACTAGACCTAGCCAGAAAGAAGAAAAGCATATATGTTTATCTTTAACCCAAAGATTAAGCCTATCAACCATGGAAGACTTTTTGAATTACTGTTGAATTAAGTGATGAAGTCAAGAACTGTGCAGCATAGATTTCAAATGCAAAAAAAAAAAAAAATCTTTCTAGAAAATTGAAGATTTGAAGTAACTTCCAGAGGAAAATTAATTAAGTGAGCTATGCATCCCAAGACTGTTATCTCAGTGTAGCCTCCACAGGGCAGAGACACTCCTTAGAGAAATCAATGCTAATCAAGGGGACACTCCTGACAAAAGAATCTCCATTGTTTATAAAAGGCCGAAGTTGAATTCACTAAGGAGCACGTGTTTTAAAAACATTCTACAATATCAATAATTATTCCTGATTCTAGTTATGACAAATAGAAACATGACAAAATGCCCTTGAGATTGCTCTTCCATTCTAGGAAGGAAGTGATGGTTTTAACATCTATTTCCAGGTTAGCATTGTAGAGAAAATATAAGATAAAGAAAGCAACAGTACTTAGCACTTGGTACATGACAGTACATCAAAGTACATATGGACTTACTACATCACCCAAGCTTATAGTCAACATTAGGAACAGTGGAAAGGAGCTGATACCAATGCCTATCATCAAAATACAAAATTTGATTTATTATCCTTTGATGCAAATTGTAGTAAAGAAAACCTATAACAGCTGGAAAAGAAACAAACAAAAAAAGTAGTTTCTAGGCTCTATTACTTTACAAGAAGAGGGCTAGGGAGATTTGTCTAGTTATTCATAATAAGAATGAATTTGCTCATTCAACAAAAATTTATCAAGTGCTTCCTTTGCATGAGGCACTGTTGTAGTTGCCAGGGATCTAGCAGTAAGAAAGCCAGAGAAGGAGCTTACATTCCAGTAGAAGTCATTCAATAAGTATATAAACAAGAGACTGTGAAGGGTAATGAGTGCTGTTAAGGGAATGAAAAGGTGATGTGTAGAGAAAAACAAAATAGGTGGGGACTATTTTAAGTAGGATGGTCAAACAAAGGTTTGCTTGAGTGGAGACTTGAATAAAGAGAAGCCAAATAGGTAAATACACAGGAGAATGTTCTAAGGATAGAGGCGAAGCTAGTGCCAAAGGTCCTGAGGTGAGAACAAAGTTTGACTTCTTCAAGGAAACGAATTAGCGAGGTCAAAATGTGGTGCTTGATAGGGAGATGGGAAGAGAGGTGGTTGGGAAGGCAGTAAGGGGCCAGATTGTACAGGTCCTGTTGTTGTACCTTGGTAAAAGTTTAGAATTTCATTTAAAGAACAGTGAAAAGTCACTGGAGAATTTTATGTGACCTTGATTTATTTTTAATTATAAAATATTTCAGGTATCCAAGAATGTATGGATAACAAGAGAATGAATATCTCAAGAAATTAGACTCTGTTGAAATCCCCCCCTGCCTTTTGGACCTAATTCCCTCTCTCTTTAAAGGTAATTCCTATTTGGAATTTTATGTTTACAATTCTCATGCATGTTTTGTGCTTTTACCACGCACACACACATACACACACACACACACACACACACACACTCATACATATCCATAAACAATATGTATAACACTGCCTTGGTTTTTTAAAACACTTAATGTGTAACTGGCTTTGCATGTTTTCAAACTGTATCAATTCTATGACTTGCTCTTTTTCCCCTCTGTTATATTTTTTTGAGATTTGCTCATTCACATAGAGCTCTTCTTATTCATTTATATTTAACAATTGTTTAGTATTCTCTTATAATAAAATACTGCCATTTATTCATCCTTTGGCTGTTGGGCATCTATGTTGTCTTTAATGTTTCTATTCATATCTCCCTGAGCAGGTAATGGAACATAGAGAGACAAGAGTGGAAACAGGTAAACCAGTTGAAAGACCCTTCAGAGTGCAGCAGAAAGCCAGTGGTGGCCACAGTTAAGGTAACAACAACTGAAATGAAGAGACAAGGAGAAATTTGGTATATAGTTTGGAAATACAGCTGATTGGACTTTCACATGGATTTAATAGGAAGGTGGAGTTGCAGACAGAAGGTAAAAAAATCAAGGAATAATCCTAACTTTTGGTCTTAAGCTATTTTTGAGGCATCTAAAAGCCCAAATCTTAGAAGTTCATAAGGTAACATGTGATGTGATATCTTCCTTCTCTACTGCCTTGAAATGTACAAAATTTTGTTGAATGAATAAATAATGGAGTTTATAATTGGTTCTCTATGGTACACTGAGATTATATTGAGATTTACTTACACAGCAATCTAGAATATTTTCCCGTAAAATGAAATGAATTGGGGTTTTGTTAAAATAATCAAAGAGGGGCTATTTCTGTTTGAGGGTTTTTAGTAAAACAAGATTGACTCTATATTAAACATTTTTTTAAGCTGAGTGATGGGTATATGGGAATTGCACTTTTGTAAATGTCTGAAAAATGTCATGATAAAAAGTTTAAGAACAGGTAAGAAAAAAATTTTAACTGTTTTCTCATCAAGATGAGAGTTGTCTCAATATGGCTCTTCAAATAAACATCCAAATACATAATAACCACTCCTCGTAAGAATGTTGTCCAAGAATTCAGGAAGTCCAGGCAAAGTTCGTAACCTTATGGGATTTATGAACTCCTTAGAGAATTTGATGAAATATGTGAACACTTTTCTCAGGAAAAGAAAACACAGATACACAATTTTGCAGAAATATATCAGGTTGTTCTTTACTATTTTTTTATTTTATTTTATTTTTATTTTATTTTTTACTATTTTTTTAAAGCTGTTGTCATAAACCAGGTTAAGAAGTCCAAATAGATTCAGGAAAAGACCTCACTAAAGTTCTGACTTTAGGACTACAAGTTCTCAGGTAATTTGTTAAGGTGGAATTTTTGTCCTATTAGTTTTTTAATGTTCTACTTTCCATACTTGGTGCTTACATTCCTACCTAGAGTTTGCGGTTGGATGATTGAAGTTTGAGTCTTGTCTTTGTCACTTTCAAGCTATATGATCTTGGAAAAATCACTTAACCTTTCTAAGTTTCAGCTTCTCTGAAATACACCAAGTATTATTGGTGATAAAAATGAGCTAGTATAATTGAAAGTCCTTTGTAAGATTTAAAGAGCACTGTAAATTGGTGGTAAAAATTTATGTTTCTTATGTGCCAAGAACCCTTCTAAACATTTTAAATACTATTATTAACCTCATTTTTTTTTACACATGAAGAAACTAACACACACAGAAATTAAGTAACATGCCTAGTGTCATATGGCTTATTAGGAGTTGAGTTAGAATTTGAGCCCAGCCAATCTGACTCTAGAGTGTACATTCTTAATCTTTAAACTGTGAATTTTAGTATTGTTCACCCTGCATATAACACCCCTCCACTGCTGCATGATATTATATTGTGCTCGTCAGATGAATACTGTCAACCTAGGACTGAGAGAGAAACTGTAATTCAAGTAGCAGCCAAATTCCAAGGGGAAAAAATTATGCCATCTTGTTTTATTTTTTAATTAAAAAAATTAAAGTTTTTAATTAAAATTAAATTTTTATGTTTTTAATTTTCTTCTGTTTAATATTTATACTGTAAGATTTGATTTGATTTAAGTTCTTTTTCTGGAGCCGTTGTTAACTCCAGAGTTGGGGCAGAGAAAATAAAAGGTGAGTCTGGAGCATCTTGTGATGACAAAAACAGTAAGAAAGTACTCAAAACCCAGTGGCAGCATATCAAAAAGACATAGGGTCCAACCAGAAAGGACTACCAATAACTAAGGATGAAACAATCTAAGCAAGAAATAAAATAGCAATAGAATTGGATTATGATCCATAGAATAAAATATTCATGAATCTTACTAATATTAACAAATGAATTTTAAAATAAGTAGGGGGTGAAAAGACTGTGTATCTTACAAAAAAAAAGGAAAATTGAAGTGAGGAAATAGAAAACTGAACACAGAACGCCCCACTAAGATTTGTTTCAGGCAAGGTCCTTCAGTGGATACTAAAATCAGAGGAATAGAAATAGGATATTTTCATAATCTCAATGTGTCTCCCCCAAATATTTATTAATTATAAAGGTAAAACTAGTAATTTTATAATAGAGAAGCCTGGCAAATAGCACCTTAATCAAGTGATGGGACTTAACATCACTGGCGTAAGATACTAACTTTGTGAAGTCCTGGATTATGATGTCCTGAGAAGGGTACGTCATTTCAGTGAACTCTGATTAAAAAATACATAAAACTCAGTTTAATCAAGAGAAAATAGCAAACATAGCAAATTGTACAAAAACTGACTAATATTCTTCAAAAGTGTCAAAGTCATGAAAGACAAGGAGAGGCTGAGGAATGGTCCACATAGTTGGAGACTAAGCAGAGCTGACAAATGCATGGCATTTGGGAAAAGCGTCACGGGAAAGGACCATAGGGTAAATAGGGTATCCCAAAGGAAGTCTGCAGATTTGTTACTTACTATTATTAAGTATTATAACAATGCTAATTTGTTAATTTTGATTATTACGCTAGGGGTCACATAAACTGTTGAACTCTTATGGGAAGCTGTATCAAAGGTACACAGGAACTCTGTTCTATGTTTGTAACTTTTCTATAAGTCAAATTGTTTCAAAACAAGAAGTCACAAAGGAAACATAAGCCCTGATCTTGCATTGTTTTAAACAATTGTTTGAACTGTCTATTCCAGTTTCTCCAGATTCAGTCGTTTGAGTACCAGTTTCAGGATTCTTGCCAATATTCCCAACATTTAATGATTTCTCACAATATTTTACAGGGGGAAGAAACTGAGGCACAGTGAAGTAAGTGACTCAGCATCACAGAACAAACAGGTCATTGAATCAGGATTCACTTTTAAGTAGCTTAACGCAGTCTATGTTAACTTCTCTAGACTACCTTCTAATACTGCTATCACCTGTATCATTATTTACTTGGTAGCTTCTTTAGAATTGACCCAGTTTATTTCAAACTTTAAAAATAATAATTAAACAAAATGGTAAGCTATGTTATAAGGTCCTCAGGATAGAAATTTTTGTTTTCTCCACTGATGTACCACAAGTTCATTGAATAGTGCTTGGGACATTAAAGATACTCAATACAAATGTATCGAATGAATGAATTTTAAACTTTATATCAGAACTGTAAATGGAAAGTCAGCATCATTTTACAGAAATAGAAAGTAATCTTCAAAATAAATACAATGAGAATAATACAGTGTTATTAAATGCTGTTTCTTCCTGATTGCTCTGGACCTGAGGCTTGGTATTTCTATATTTAAAAAGTAGTGCAAGGGAGGGCTTCCCTGATGGTTCAGTAGTAAAGAATCTACCTGCCAGTGCAGGAGACATGGGTTCTACCCCTGATCTGAGAAGATTCCACATGCCTCAGAGCAGCTAAGCCAGTGTGCCGCAGCTACTGAGCCTGTCCTCTAGAGCTCAGGAGCCACAACTACTGAGCCCATGAACCACAACTACCCTTGCACCCTAGTGCCTGCACTTCACAACAAGAGAAGCCGCCACAATGTGACTCTGCAACTAGAGAGTAGCCCCTGCTCCCCACAACTGGAGAAAAGACCACACAGCAACGAGGACCCAGCACTGTCAATAAATAACTAAATATATAAAACCTTTATATGATAACTGTAAATGGAAAGGCAGCATCATTTTCTAGAAACAGAAAGTAATCTTCAAAATAAATACAATGAGAATAATACAGTGTTATTAAATGTTGTTGCTTCCTGATTGCTCTGGACTTGAGGCCCAATATTTCTATATTTAAAAAGTAATGCAAGGGGGAAAAAAAGTAATGCATATTAGTGTTAGTGTTAGTCACTCAGTCGTGACCGACCCTTTGCGACCCCATGGACTGTAGCTCACCAGGCTCTATTAGAAGGTATTAAAAAGGATACCAGTTACAGACATTCTCCTTGATTTAATGAGAAAGTTTCAATGAGAATGACAAAGAGACTACTTTTCTGAGTAAACTGGCTGTATCTAAAGTTGTATCAATTTGCACATGACCAACGTAAGGGACCGTTCTTTGGGGAAGATGGTTCGGTTCTAAAGGGACCAGTCGAGTGAGGGTTCAATGTGAGATTAGACAACTCAGTCTCTCTTGACCATCTTCATGCCTTAAATGTCACCTCTTCTCTTCTGTAGTCTCCTTCCTCTTCTTGCTTGCAGCTCATTTCTATCTCTAATCCCCTATAGAATTATTTTTAGTTTTTGTAACACTCCTTAGTGCATACCTCTTTAATAGCATTTAAAATATAAATTCATCATTATTTTTTCCAAGTCTGTCAACTTCACTTAAATTATAATTATGTAGGCCATCAGGGAGTGTGTAATATTTACATTTCTAGAGCTCTTAGCAGTATCTAACAAGACGGTAGGCCCACAACAACTTATTGAATTATTAAATTAATAAAATTACAGAAATTAGAGGGAAAGAAAAGAACTGTATGATTTTCTGTCATCCTTGAAGCTGTGATTTTGTCCTTACTTGTGTTTGAAAAGCTTATTATTCAGATCCTTTATAAAATCTTCCCAGATGCAGGTCCTCCATGAAGACGAAAAGTAAATAGCAATCGTTTCCTTCAAAAGCTCATAGAATTAATTTGCTTCCTTGAACAATTACATTACTCTTCCTTTGCAGAATATTTGCTACAACCTGATGGATGCCTCCCTTGTAGACATTACTGATGTATTTTTGTCGCTGACAGGAAGGCAAGAGTAGGCTCTTCAAAAGTTTGGAGCTCAGAGTCCCGATCTTTTCTCATCCTAGTCTAAGGATGATGCTACTTAATAATCAGTCCCTTGGCTACAAGGCATGTGGGATCTTAGGTCTCCATCAGGGATCAAACCTGCACCCCATGTACTGGAAGGTAAAACTGTAACCACTGGACTACCAGGAAAGTCCCTGTTGGATTTTTTATATTTAACATGTAGATATAGATATATTGCATTTGCATTGAAACAACAACAAAAAGATTTAAAGACCTTCTTATAGTCCCTGAAACAAATTTAGAAGTTTGAGTGCTAAATTTAATTATCATCTATACTTCTTTTGGTTTCCAGATGAAGCATTGCCAACACAACATATTAGGTAATGTGATAAATACAGAAGTTCTATTTTTTCTTAACGGCAACATTCACATTTGAAGCAAACTGTCAGTAGCAAACAGCTTTGCTTGAGTAGCCTGGTTTAGCAGATGTCTTTGTTAGGAATGTGACAATTATCACCATTATTTATTTCACTGAATATCAAGTGTTACAGAGAGAAGCCAAGTCTTCATCAATAGTGCACGTGGTTAATTACATCATTCTCCCTCCTCACATGCCTTAATCTTTGTTACTTGCTCTCAAAATAATCATGAAAGGACATATCTTACTGACTTAAAACAAAATGCAAAGTTACTATCAACTGTCACACAAAACTATGTAGACTACATGGAGAAAAGGAAATTATTTTTTTACAGCCACTTATTACTTGCTATTTAACAGTATTAGGTAACATTTACCGAGCACTTAGTCTGTACCAGAGAATGAGTAAGGATTTTACATGCATTATCTTTTTTTAAATTATAGTCAATCTCCCCTATCATTTGCATATATTCTTTCACCTACACTGTGCTAGCCTTAAACATGTTATTATTGGTTACACTTGTCCATGACTGGTTTCCCTGGTGGCTCAGATGGTAAACTATCTGTCTACAATGCGGGAGACCTGGGTTGGGAAGATTCCCCTGGAGAAGGAAATGGCGATCCACTCCAGTACTATATTATGAATATCATGAATTTTTATCCATTGAATATTTCCAACTATAGAAGTTCTATTATGAATGGAAAATTTATATTACAATAAATACCAAATCAACAAAGAACAAAACAAAAATTTTCCTCATCAAAATAAGATAAATTTTATTCTGTAAATTAAGTCAAAGCAACTCTTGCTATATAAAATTCAACAATTCAAAAAATAATAAAACACCCACTGTAGGAGCACTTTGTATTCATTATGTTGGATACAGAAATGAATAAGTGTGTCCCTTTCTTCTAAATGTATAGTCTAATGGAGAAGAGAAACAAACAATTGGATACTAAGACTGATGGTAGTAAATCCCATGTTCCAAATAAAACCAAGTACCTAATAATGTGAGATGAGTGCAATTGTGTGGTATTTTGAGCATTCTTTGGCGTTGCCTTTCTTTGGGATTGGAATGAAAACTGACCTTTTCCAGTCCTGTGGCCACTGATGAGTTTTCCAAATTTGCTGGCATATTGAGTGCAGCACTTTCACAGCATCATCTTTCAGGATTTGAAATAGCTCAACTGGAATTCCATCACTTCACTAGCTTTGTTTGTAATGATGCTTCCTAAGGCCCACTTGACTTCACATTCCAGGATGTCTGGCTCTAGGTGAGTGATCACACCATTGTGGTTATCTTGGTCATGAAGATCTTTTTCGTACAGTTCTTCTGTGTCTTATTGCCACCTCTTCTTACTATCTTCTGGTTCTGTTAGGTCCCTACCATTTCTGTCCTTTATCGAGCCCATCTTTGCATGAAATGTTCCCTTGGTATCTCTAATTTTCTTGAAGAGATCTCTAGTCTTTCCCATTCTATTGCTTTCCTCTATTTCTTTGCATTAATCACTGAGGAAGGCTTTCTTATCTCTCCCTGCTATTCTTTGGAACTCTGCATTCAAATGGGTTTATCTTTCCTTTTCTCCTTTGCTTTTCATTTCTCTTCTTTTCACAGCTATTTGTAAGGCCTCCTCAGACAGCCATTTTGCTTTTTTGCATTTCTTTTTCTTGGGGATGGTCTTGATTCCTGTCTCCTGTACAATATCATGAACCTCCATCCATAGCTCATCAGGCACTTTGTCTATCAAATCTAGTCCCTTAACTCTATTTCTCACTTCCATTGTATAATCATAAGGGATTTGATTTAGGTCATATCAGAATTGTCTAGTGGTTTTCTCCACTTTCTTCAATTTAAGTCTGAATTTGGCAATAACCAGTTCATGATCCAAGCCACAGTCAGCTGCTGGTCTTGTTTTTGCTGACTGTATAGAGCTTCTCCATCTTTGACTGCAAAGAATATAATCAATCTGATTTTGGTGTCGACCATCTGGTGATGTCCATGTGTTGAGTCTTCTCTTGTCTTGTTGGAAGAGGGTGTTTGCTATGACCAGTGCGTTCTCTTGGCAGAACTCTATTAGCCTTTGCCCTGCTTCATTCTGTACTCCAAGGCCAAATTTGTGTGTTACTCCAGGTGTTTCTTGACGTCCCACTTTTGCATTCCAGTCCCCTATAATGAAAAGGACATCTTTTTTGGGTGTTAATTCTAGAAGGTCTTTCAGGTCTTCATAGAACCATTCAACTTCAGCTTCTTTAGCGTTACTGGTCAGGGCATAGACTTGGATTACCATGATATTGAATGGTTTGCCTTGGAAATGAACAGAAATCATTCTGTTGTTTTTGATACTGCATCCAAGTACTGCATTTTGGACTTTTTTGTTGACTATGATGGCTACTCCATTTCTTCTAAGGGATTCCTGCCTACAGTAGTAGGCCAAAGAATGCTCAAATTACCGCACAATTGCACTCATCTCACACACTAGTAAAGTAATACTTAAAATTCTCCAAGCCAGGCTTCAGCAATATGTGAACTGTGAACTTCCAGATGTTCAAGCTGGTTTTAGAAAAGGCAGAGGAACCAGAGATCAAATTGCCAACATCCACTGGATCATGGAAAAAGCAAGAGAGTTCCAGAAAAACATCTATTTCTGCTTTATTGACTATGCCAAAGACTTTGACTGTTTGGATCACAATAAACTGTGGAAAACTCTGAAAGAGATGGGAATACCAGACCACCTGACCTGCCTCTTGAGAAACCTGTATGCAGGTCAGGAAGTTACAGTTAGAACTGGACATGGAACAACAGACTGGTTCCAAATAGGAAAAGGAATATGTCAAGGCTGTATATTGTCACCCTGCTTATTTAACTTATATGCAGAGTACATCATAAAAAACACTGGCCTGGAGGAAGCACAAGCTGGAATCAAGATTGCCGGGAGAAATATCAATGACCTCAGATATGCAGTGGAGAAGGCAATGGTGACCCACTCCAGTGTTCTTGCCTAGAGAATCCCCTGGATGGGGGAGCCTGGTGGGCTGCCATCTGTGGGGTGGCACAGAGTCGGACACGACTGAAGTGACTTAGCAGCAGTAGCAGTAGCAGATATGCAGATGACACCACCCTTATGGCAGAAAGGGAAGAAGAACTAAAGAACCTCTTGATGAAAGTGAAAGAGGAGAGTAAAAAAGCTGGCTTAAAGCTCAACATTCAGAACACTAAGATCATGGCATCTGGTCCCATCACTTCATGGCAAATCGATGGGGAAACAGTGGAAACAATGGCTGACTTTATTTTTCTGGGCTCCAAAATCACTGCAGATGGTGACTGCAGCCATGAAATTAAAAGATGCTTACTCCTTGGAAGGAAAGTTATGACCAACCTAGATAGCATATTCAAAAGCAGAGACATTACTTTGCCAACAAAGGTCCGTTTAGTCAAGGCTATGGTTTTGCCAGTGGCCATGTACGGATGTGAGAGTTGAACTATAAAGAAAGCTGAGTGCAGAAGAATTGATGCTTTTGAACTGTGGTGTTGGAGAAGACTCTTGAGAGTCCCTTGGACTGCAAGGAGATCCAACCAGTCCATCCTAAAGGAGATCAGTCCTAGGTGTTCATTGGAAGGACTGATGCTGAAGCTGAAACTCCAATACTTGGGCCACCTGATGCGAAGAGGTGACTCATTTGAAAAGACCCTGATGCTGGGAAAGATTGAGGGCAGGAAGAGACAGGGATGACAGAGGATAAGATGGTTGGATGGCATCACCGACTCGATGGACATGGGTTTGGGTAGACTCCAGGAGTTGGTGATGGACAGGGAGGCCTGACATGCTACGGTTCATTGGATTTCAAAGAGTTGGACACGACTGAGCGACTGAACTGAACTGAACAAATAATGTGGGGAGGCTCTTGTTTTGATTTTGGTGTTGGGGAAAGAGCATTTTCGAGGAGTATGATGTGAATTAGGCTTTGACAACCAGGTAAACTTGCAAAAGTTTATCTGGAAGGAAGGGCAAGTGACAAAGGCAATAATTTTATAAAAGGCAACTGAGCACAGGGCCTGTTTCGCAGGCGAGGCGAGGGGATAGGGGGTTACATATGACTTGTCACACACCAGGGTGCAAGAGTTGAGTGGGATTTAAGGTTAGAGTGATGGATTTGGGCCAAATCACAGAAAACTTTGACTACAGAAGGCAGCGGGGAGGAAAGGAAAATCTTTAAGCCCAAAGTGACCCGCCTAAATCTGAAGATTCGGAAGATGAGTCCAGCGGTGATGTTCAGAAAAGCTAACATTTAGGGTATGAGAAGGGGGAGAATTAAAGGAAATGAGTTTCTGAAAGAAGGTAGTAGACAGATTGATTTGAAAGACAATGGTGGAAAGAGACTTCATTGGATTGATTAGAAGATAAAAACCCAGGAATGAAAAGTGATGAGTTTAATTTAGATCAGACTTTAAGATGTCTGTAATACATCAATGTGTATTATACATCGATCATATATACATGAGCATATAGTTAGGAAAAGAGTCTGATTAAGGGAAGACAGATGAGGGCTAAAGGTACAGAGCTGAGAGTCAGTTCTATAAAGGGGGTAGCTAGGTAGATCAAACTGTTAAATACTATGAGGTTGCCAAGGGACTGTCAAGACTTAAGAGGACTGAACACTGAATCTTCGGAAAGTTTATATTTAAAAGACTTGTTTTAAGGTAGGGCAGGTGTGGGGCAGGTTAGGAATTTTGGAAAAAAGCTAAACAGAAGCAGTCCTGGAGACAGAAGGACCAAAACAATATAATGTGGGGTCCAGTGGAGATGACAGTTCTAGTAAGAAGGTGGTGGTGAATATTGTCAAATTCTGCTAAAAACAGAGTTTGAGCAGAAGATCTAAAAGCTTTTGGCTTCAGGACTTTCCATAGGCTGATGATGCTGTGAGGATCAAGAGGGAGAAGAAACCAAGGTAGAAATTAGAATCAAGGGAGAGGATTAACCCAGGAGAGAAAGGTTTGTAGATGTTGAGGGAGGCACAGAAATGGAAGGGGAGTAGATGAAGAGGAGAAGATGGAAGGGGCTCAAAGTCAAGAAGGACCTAGGGAGGGAAGAGAGGATAGGAGAGATGAAAACACTAGCCTTAGAAGGAAATTAGGAAAAGTCTTCAGAGGCTGGAAAGAAGACAAAAGGAACGGGTGATAATTTGAACAGAATGAAATTTATGTAGCATTCATATCAGGTGATCTCCAGCTTCCCACAGTAGCAAAAAGAGGGTGGAGGTAGGTGCAGAAATTTAAAGGAAGTATGAAAGAGTGGAACAACAGCTATGTTTATTTTCTTTTTCTTGCTGGGGGGGATGTGCCCCACACAGGTGGGATCTTAGTTTCCCGACCAGGGATCGAACCTGTACCCCATGCATTGACAGTGCAGAATCTTAACCACTGGACCACCAGAGAAGTCCAACAGCCACATGTATTTTAAGGGTGAATTGATGAGAGGTAAGAAAGGGAATTCCCAGGGTTATTGAATTTCCAGGCAAATTGGAAAAATATATGTTAGAACATCCAATCAACCCAGTTATGTCCATTTTCTCCAGAATTGTTCAGCTGCCTAGAAAAAGAATAAGAAACAGATGGCTGGCCTAACCACGGCTGGAGATTGGCAGGACTATTTTGACCCAAGATAAGTGACGTAAGTCATTGGGATTCAGGTGCAGCGAGCACAGTGGAAAAACTGTCCCTGAGAAAAGCTGTCCTAAAGTAGGTGCCTTGGGACATCCTGAGAGGCCAGGAAGGCTGACTAAAGGAAAAAGAGCAAAGGGATTGGGCCTGAAAATTTGAAGGGGGAAGGGGGTCAGAGAAAGTGAGGTAATAGAAGAGATAAATAGGTAGAGGTCAGAGGAAGCTTCAAATTTGAAAGTCTCAGATGTGGAGAGGTTATGGATGGTGGTAAAAACTAAGATGAGGTGACACTAAGGAATATCTAAGGCAGAATGAGATGGAGTCACAGAGTTCAAGGTAAAGGAACTAATAGGCCAGAGAGAAAGATTATCAACATGGAATTTGAATCCCAAAGGAAAATACACTGGAGATAAGTAATATTTTTTGATGACTAAAACACATTAATGTGGTATTAAAACACATGAGCAGCGAGAAAAATACTTGGAAGGAAGATATGTATTTTTGAACAACAACTCAATCTTGTTCATTCAACAGATACATATTGATCTGTGTGCTTAACATGAAACTATATATAATAAGCATGATATGGTAGATTCCTTCCAAACAATGGTTTCACTAAGATTCAGCCTTCACTTTCCACTGTCGAAGAGTACAACATAGCACTCGATGACTTTGTACTAAAAATTGAAAATACAGACTGGTTACTTGGAAAAAGAAATGGTAGAAAAGCTAAACCTTGACATATTACCATATACTTAAATAAATGGTTGAATCAAGTAATAGTGATTCCCAGGAAATTACTTGTATTCAACATAAAACTACTCATCTTAATATTTTGCCTCAGAGACTGTCTTCAGTTGATGAACCCAGACCTCCAGCCTATCTTGCTCTGGATTGTCATAATACTAGATTGGTGGTAGAATATCTGTAGCCACAAATGTGGAAACCACAGTAAAGTAGGCTCACTGGTTCTTTGTAGCCCAGATGGGGAAACACGCTCACAATTTTCTTAAGTTCTAAAAATAAATAAGTTGTTTTTTTAGAGATAAGTACTCTATTATATATGCTCATCAGGAGATTGTGCGGAGTTTGGGATGCTGTAATCATCCAACTCAAAGTTGAATTGTGAGCCAGATGTTGAAAAATATATGTAAATGGGCGCAGGGAGTACATGTTATCTCTGACTCTTCCCAAAGAATGTTGACCTAGTCCTAAAGTATTTATTTACACATTCTTTTCAAATGATCTTCAAACTCAGAAACCTTATTTTGTATCACGTAGCTTGGTCCAATATAGACAAAGTGTTGAAAATTGTTGAAGCTGTGTGATGGGTATGAAGATTTACGATACTCTTCTCTCTACTTTAGATATGTTTGAAATTCTCCACACTAACAAAATTGTTTTAAAAGGAAAAAAGGACATAGGTCCTTTTATTGTGCTTGTATAGCAATGAGACCCCCCTTTCTTGCTTTTCCCCTTCCTGCTGACATACACTGTAACCTATCAGAAAGTGCTTGCCCCAGTTCCCTTTTTTCTAGAACAAATTAGAATGTACTACCCAACCCTAAGCTTTGAATGGTATAACATCATTATTATTTCAAATATTCCTTTGTGCTTCATAAAACTCTTCAATACACTGTCATTTCATTGACTTTCATGGAACTTCTGTACTCACAGGCGTTCTCCCAAATAGTTGCCTTCCCAAAATACATCCCAAAAGAAAACAGGCTTTAATCATTCAGAAACCAGTCTTCATTGCACATATAGTATGTGCCATTATTTTTAAATTCCATGACTAAATATCTTCGTAAGGAAAAAAATAACATCCAACAGCAAACCTTCATTTGTTCTATAAACATGTATTAAGCACCCACTATCTGCAAGGTAAATACTTCAGTCTTGGTTTCACATCATGCTGGCAGCTTCTGCATGGAATCAAGAATCGGTGAAGATTAGTGAGATGGCCCTTCCAGTGAGGGAAGAGGAGCTTTTTTAAAAACGCATATTCTCTTGCTCTACATACAGTAAAGTTTTAGGTCTGGGTGGTTCCAGGAAGTGTTGAGAACCCTTGGTTTAAATCACCAAGTCTGAAGGGGACCAGAGCAGCCTCCAGTCTGAATGAAACTGGTACTGTCATCCATGGAGTGTAGTTGGTAGATATAAAGCAGGTAAGATACGTACCTAAAGCTTCATCCTGTTACTGGAAAGTATAAGAAAAGAGGGTGCAAGCTTAGATAAAAATTCAGCAGGATTTGGGCAAGCAGTTAGGACTCAGAGTTGACTGGGCTTAGGTTCAAGGCTGGGCTTTTGTCCTGGTGTGATTCTCAGCAGAGACCCAGAAAGAACTGATTGTGTATTCGATCCCTTTTGTGTAACAGGCACTGTACAAAGATCTTTACTTACAAAATTGCATTACATCCTCCTGACTGCCCTGTGAGACTGGTTAACTTGCCCAAGATCAAATGGCCAATAAGTGGATGAGCTGTAGTTGAACCTAAGTCTGTTCTGAATGCAAACGCTATACTCTGTCTATCCATGGTATGCACAGAAACTGGGGCAAAGGCTTGCTAGCCTCACCCAGGGGTGATAGCTAGGAGGATCATTTGACTATAAAGGACTCTGCTAACATGAGGCATTAGGCATTTATTTCCTACTCACTTTATTCACTAGTGGTTAAAATAAATTCCCTATGACTCCTGACCGACAGGGTTCTCATTATCCCCAGATTATGTCCTGGGCAACATAGTGAAATTGGCAAATTTGTCTTTGTGTCCCGAGCCTCCCCAGTTTTACCTGTTTCTTCCTCAGTGCTTGAAGAGGGGACTATTGTTTTCATAGTCTTCACCTCCATTCACATCAAGTAGTACATGTCTGATGACAGATGAAAGTCTTGTGCTTTGGGGACCTACTGCTTTTGAAGAGCAGGCACTTAAAGGAATGATGTTGATATCAGAGGAAGGAGCTAGGAAGGATTTGGAAGATATGCTGAATTCCCTGAAATCATGCTTGTAGGCAGGTGGTAGCACATTTAAATTGATCCCATTGCTATCTGAAGAGAAATGATAACATTTCAGGGGATATGATGATCAAGAGTCCTGCTGCTCCAGAGATTCTCTGGAAGCACTTTTCATCCCACTGTACAGCCTATTTGTACAAAGTCTTCATTTTACAGGGAACAATACATATGTGTGTGTTTCTCACAGAGATTGTAATCAGGGGGCACAATCCATCAAAGCCTCTTTCTTTTGATAACTGAAGTTATAGACCCAGACTCTGCTTTATTAGTATTCCAAATACCAGTGCTGCCCTACCCTACAATGAACAGAGTAAACAAGAGTGGCTCTCCTGGTTCTCCCCCACCACCTCTTGATCACTGTTAAGGAGATCCCAAAATTATGGAATTTTTTCCTTTACTTATCAAAATCACTTGTAAATGCAAAAATGTTCTGGCAAATATTTCTGATTAGTGACTATCAAATATGGAGAGATGGATGGATGGGTGGATGGATGGATAGATACAGAGATAGAGTATATTGAAAGGTGGTAGTTTACTGAAAGAATATAGTAATGACCTATAAATGTGATAAGATGACATTAAGCTAGAAGATAATTTTCCGTAATCTGAATATGTAACAGAGCCTTGATTTCTGCCATGATAAAATCAAAATTGTAAAACTTGCTTCAAACAGTTTTTTTTTTTTTTTGAGGACTGGATGTAATACACGTTAGTCCCTAACAATGTCTAGGATTTCAAAGATCTTTGGATGTTTGTAAACAATTTGTTTTTTGATGTACCTCATTCTGGGCTTCCCTGGTGGCTCAGAGGTTAAAGCGTCTGCCTCCAGTGTGGGAGACCTGGGTTTGATCCCTGGGGATGGAAGATCCCCTGGAGAAGGAAATGGCAACCCACTCCAGTATTCTTGCCTGGAGAATCCCATGGACGGAGGAGCCTAGTAGGCTACAGTCCACGGGGTCGCAAAGAGTCGGACACAACTGAGTGACTTCACCTACACCTTCATTCTGGTATGGCACTAACAGGAAGAAGTTATTATAAGGTATTTTCCTGTTGAATTATCCTCCATTTTCATTATGTGAACCATGAAACAAAACAAATTTTTTTCCACTTAATTTCTCTCAGATTTCTTCCACTGATTGATGGGAATAAATAGCTCACCTTTGCAGAGTTTTTTAAGTTCATTAGATAAATATTTAGATTAAGATAATTAAATCACCCTATATTAGCCTAGTGGCTAGGTTGAGTTCACACATTTCTTGAGACTGTATCTTAACACATTCCCTCTGCCTGACCGTCCCCTCCCCCTCAGCCTTCATTATATTTGATGTGTGTGCTTTTCAGAGAAAGAAATAGGGAGGAAACTTGAAATTACCCAAGGATCCACATTCTCCTCTGCAGCCAACTTCAGTAACTTTCACATATTTGACATAGTTTCAATTTCCTGAAGAAGAGTGACTCACCCACAGTTACACAGCCACAGTAGCTGGAATAATTGGTCTCTAGATCTCCTAATATTTCTTTCTTCCTTCAGCAATTCCTTTTACTTATAAAGTGAGAGATTGCTTCGCTCGAGACTGCTGCATGTTAGACACTAAAAGAAAGGACGAGGGAGAGTACCTGCCTGTGATTGAAAAAGAGGCTTTTACTTCTGTGATCTCTTCATTCTCTTCTCTTTTTTTTCCAGAGTACATGTCGGTTGCTTATACACCACACTGAACCATAGGTTTGGGGAGCTTGACCTTACTTTTCTTCAACAGGTTAGTATATCTTAGGAAGCAAAGAGTCAGGCCTGCCTCTATTCAGAACTGATCAGGACTGAGATAGAAGGAAAGGTGGACCTCTTTTTCTCTGCTCAACTTTACCAATAGCAGAGTCAGCTAAGCCTTTCATTTGAATGTCAGAAGGATGCCAAAAGAAAACAGACAAACTCAGAAATCTCATGGTGAGGCTGAAAAACAAAACAAAACAAAACAAAAAACAGAAAAATCTCCACCTTGTCAAATCTGGAAGGAGGGGGGAATTGTGTAGGAAAGTGTTTTTTGGTTTTGTTTTTTGTGTGACTTTTTCCTCAATGTGTTTGTGTGTAATGGAAATTGAGGATAAAGACCAAACACAAGGATGAGACAGTAATCTCTTCCTATTTACAACACTTTCAAGTTTCTTTTTTTTTTTTTGACCCTTTTTTGGTGTTGCTTTTTCTACTCTATTCAGTTTCCTAAGACACATGCGAATCCTAAAAACATATGCAATTATTTCCAAAATGTTTTCATGTTTTCCAAAAATTTGGGGTGTCTACTATATGCAAGGCATTATGCTAGGTTTACATAAGATGAAAAGATAGCTAAGTTTTAGTCCATCTTCAGGGTCCGCAGTCTCATAGCAAAAGTAATTCATGGTCATGTTTGCTCACAGATTTGTAAAAGCAGCTACATTTTACAAGAGAAAACATTTTAATTGTCTGATGCTCACTGACAGCATTTAAATGTCATGGACACTGAGCTCAAACCAAAAACATATTTTAAAGTAATAAACAATTAAATGAATGCTTTTATCAGAAAGAAGGATTTCAGAAGAGTTCTCATTTGTGTATTATAAATTTGAAAAGGAAAAGAGTTACACTCATGCCATATGTGAACTATAGGCTGTAAAAAAATATAATATCATCTGCAATACATCTGCTTCATTTAAATGCAGATTCTAACATTTATAGTTTCAGTAGTTGGTGTTGTGGCCTTATATATAACACGAAAAAAATAATACTTGAGGAAGTTCCTGAATTTGTAGGTGGCTGATGTAGTTAGGGGAGAAGGCAATGGCAACCCACTCCAGTACTCTTGCCTGGAAAATCCCATGGGCGGAGGAGCCTGGTAGGCTGCAGGCCATGGGGTCGCTGAGGGTCAGACACGACTGAGCAACTTCACTTTCACTTTTCACTTTCATACATTGGAGAAGGAAATGGCAACCTACTCCAGTATTCTTGCCTAGAGAATCCCAGGGATGGGGGAGCCTGGTGGGCTGCCGTCTATGGGGTCACACAGAGTCAGACATGACTGAAGCGACTTAGTAGCAGCAGCAGCATTGGAGAAGGCAATGGCAACCCACTCCAGTATTCTTGCCTGGAGAATCCCAGGGATGCGGGGGCCTGGCGGGCTGCCATCTATGGGGTCGCACAGAGTCGGACACGACTGAAGCGACTTAGCAGCAGCAGCAGATGTAGTTAGGATTCTTCCAGTTCTTAAGATAGTAGATTCTATTAAGACACAAATATAGCCTTTTGAAATAAGAACTCTTGGGGGAAATACCTATAATTGAGCATTTGTGTTTACTTCTATGTTGCTACTATTTTGGATGCTAATGATGGCCATTATTTTTGTTTCATAAAACCTGTTTATCTGTTTTTAGTGGTTGACTGGCAAGATTTATCATTTATTTCCAAATTTCTAGAAGCAAATCAAAGAAAAAAGAGTATCAACTAAAACCTATAAATAAATCTTAATCATAATTCCTTCCATGAATTGAATGATACCTGTGGTAAAAATCACAAACATTAATATTTGATCTTTTTTTTTTATTAGACACATATCTAAAATAGGATCAAATGAACATCAAACGATTAAAAGTTTAGTATAAGAAAGAGTCTTTTGGTTGTTGGAAACCTCATAAAGGAAGTAATGACAGACTGTTTTAACTAAGCATTTGTCCTCCACCAGTAAATCTCCATGGCAATCCAATGCGATTGCTTCACATAAAGCAAGCACATTAGTCTGGCACAGGCATTTGCTTCCTCTCTGAATTTCCTGTTTTCCTGGATGTGAGATCTCAGAGGTGCACCTTCAGGAAACAGTCAGTCACTCAGAGGTCTACTAGGAAAAGTGATTTTGAGAGGATAAGTTCCTACTGCTTAAACTGACAGCCTTGTTCTAATGTAACACATTCCATCTACACAAACTTACTTAAGTACTATTCAATTCACTTTCACAAACCTCTTATATAGCAGGAGGCATTCAATCATTGCCAAAGTCAATATATTAAGTCTGGTTGTTGAAGGCAGCTGGTTTCCCATAAAACCGTGTGTTCCTATTTCCTATTTCAGTCAGTTTATGATTCAGTGGTAGGAAATGCCAAAGGGAGTTGGCAACAATGGCATTTTCCACTTATAATAGATTTTTTAATGTACTTTGGATTTTTCTCCAATATTGTGCTCAGTGGTATTTCTACCGTGTAATCAGATTGGATGGTTCACAACAAGGTGATGACTGGCAAGAAAACCTCGAGGTAGGTGGCTTCCTGTTTTCCCTCAGTCCCAGGGGCAACCGAGCTGCAGATCTGTTATCAGGACCATGGAGTCCTAAGAGGAAAGTGGGACTCTCATCAACATTAGAAGCAAATTTCCAGGAGAGCCCTGGAATTTGAAAATTCTTTGAGGCACCAGTGATAAGTCGAGATAAATCAGGCCTCCTGGGGCAGTCTGGATTCAGACATCCTATTTCTGTGCTGCTTTCTCCCCCACTCCCTCCTTGGCTGGTGGGAAAAAGAAAAACTCCTCCTTCTAAGGTAAAGAATTTAAGAATGAGAGCTGTTTGCTGTTTTTTAAATCTCTGGTCTTCAAGTTACATGATTCTCTCATTCTATTTTATCTTATTTTTGTTTTGTTATCACTGCTATGTCTTTTGGCTCCTCTTCCTCTGTGAGGTGAAGTTTGTTCTTTACAAAGAAAGAGGAAGTATGAGGCTTTATTTTTTTCTAATTTCTGTTCACTCCTTGTATAACCTTGCAAGTGTCACTTGACTTCCTGTACTGTGTAGATTCTTAATCTATAAAAGAGCATGTCAATATCTATTCCGCTTCATTTGCAAAACATTAACAGTCAATCATTTTAGTTACATTATTTGACCTCAACAGAACTTTCCTCTAATAACTATGCCTTTTAATCATGAATTTAACACTAGAATGCACTATTGTTTTTCAAATATTTAAAATTTAAATACAAAAATATTTAAAGCATACTCACCTTGATTCCCTGTGTTTGTATTTCCTTACACTTAAAAGAGATTTTGTAGCTGGTAGAATATTCCTTTTGAGAAATACCTTGAATCACAAGGCTTCATATTCAAAATATGACTTGAACAAAATATATTCCCATATTCATTAATAATATGAAACTAAACTAGCTTCAGCCTTTGTAAGTTATGCTTTTAATTTTCACAAGAAAAAAGTTGTAGTCAGTTAATGACTTTATTTTACATATCATTTATCAGTTCACTTCAGCCATTCAGTCGTGTCCGACTCTTTGCAACCCCAGACTCTGGACTGTACCATGCCAGGCTTATCATTTTTCAGTGCTCTTCCACTTTTCTTCAAAAGAGGAAAGAAAAGTACTCAAGGGCTTTTTGGGTATTTGGACATTACTGTTAACAAACAAATATTACAGAGTGCCTGACCTATTTCATAAAATACACATCTGAAATTTCAAGCTCCACTCCTACAACCCAGCCTGCCTATGTCTGCTAAGTTTTGGCAATGTAGTAAACAGGACAAACTTGTTCTATAAGAAGTGCCATCTCATACTCTCACTTTCTTTTTTTAAATAATTTTTAAAATTTCTTTACCTTTGGCACCTTTGGCTGCACTCACTCTTTGTTGCTCTGCAGGCTTTTCTCTTGTTGGAGTGAGCGGGGGCTATTCTTCACTGCATTGCGCAGGCTTCTTATTGCAGTGGTTTCTTCTATTGCAGAGCACAGGCTCAAGCATGTGGGATCTTCTTGGATCAGGAATTGAATTTGAGTCTCCTGCATTGATGGGTGGATTCTTTATCACTGAGCCACCAGGAAAGCCCCATACTGTCACTTTTTGAGTTGGTCCTTAAGGAAAATCTTTGGACAGACCTAATATCATTCATATGTCTTTCTTCTTGCATTAAACGTAGAAGTACCTGAAAATTATAAAAAAAGCAAGCAAATAAAATGCCTTCTTACCCTTTCACCAGACCGAATGTCTAACAAATGAGAATAGGATTCAGGACAACAGAGGAACAAGTCTCTTCATATGAGGTCTTGTGTATTGGAAAGCCATGAAATATTTGAAAGTTGTCTCAGGCTCTTACAAATTTTGAGACCTTAAGTAAATCACTTTACCTTTCTGAACATTGGTTTCCTCATTTAAAAAATAAGGGTAATATCTATTTCACACTGTTTTATTGATTAAATTTGAGTGATATGAAATGAGCAGATATAAAAATTCTTATCTTCAAGTCAGCTATCAGATTGTGATAGGTAGTCCTGGTTCTAATACCAAAGCTAGGAGGTTGGTCCATATTTATCACAGATAATTACCAAAACAATTAAATTTGTATAACATTGCATAGTTTACAAAGCACATTCACCTAAAAATTATATTCAGTTATGTATATCCAGATAATTAGCCTGAGTATTTTTTTTTTTTTGCCCAGCTGGGCTATTTAAAATACTAAAAGATGATGTTGTTAAAGTGTTGCACACAATATGTCAACAAATTTGGGAAATTCAAACGTAGCCTCATGGAACTGGAAAAAGTCAGTTTTCATTTCAATCCCAAAGAAGCACAATGCCAAAGAATGTTCAAACTACCATAAAATTGCACTCATTTCACATGCTAGCAAAGTTATGCTCAAAACCCTTCAAGCTAGCCTTTTGCAGTACATGAATCAAGAACTTCTAGATGTACAAAGTGGGTTTCAAAGAGGCTGAGGAACCAGAGATCAAATTGTCAATACTCGTTGGATCATGGAGCAAGCAAGCAAGTTCCAGAAAAACATCTACTTCTACTTCCTTGTGTGGATCACAGTCAAAGAGACTGCGGAAATTCTGAAGGAGATGAGAGTGCCAGACCACCCTGTCTGTCTCTTGGGAAAGCTGCATGCAGGTCCAAGGAGCGGCAGTTAGGATTGGGCTGGGAGCAACAGACTGGTTCAAAACTGGGAAAGGAGTACAACAAGGCTGTCTATTATCACCCTGTTCATTTAACTTCTATGTATGCCAAAGGCCAGGCTGGGTTAATCACAAGCTGGAATCGATATGGCCAGGAGAAATATCAATAACATCAGATATTCAGATGATACCACCCTAATGGCAGAAAGCAAAGAGGAACTAAAGTGCCTCTTGATGAAGGTGAAAGAAGAGAGTGAAAAAGCTGTCTTAAAACTCAACATTCAAAAAATGAAAATCATGGCATCTGGTTCCATCACTTCATGGCAAATAGATGGGGAAAAAATGGAAACAGTGACAGACTTTATGTTCTTGGGCTCCAAAGTCACTTCAGAAAATGACTGCAGTCATGAAATTAAAAGACTCTTGCTTGTTGGAAGAAAAGCCATGACCAACCTAGAAAGCATATTAAAAACCAGAGAGATCACTGCTGACAAAAGTCCATATAGTCAAAGCTATGGTTTTTCCACTAGACATATATGGATGTGAGAGTTGGACCTTAAATAAGACTGAGGACTGAAAAATTGATGCTTTCAAACCGTAGTTCCGGAGAAGACACTTGAGTGTCCCTTGGACAGTAAGAAGATCAAACCAGTCAATCCTAAAGAAAATCAACCATGAATATTCATTGGGAGGACTGTTGCTGAAGCTCCAATACTTTGGCCACCTAATGCAAAGAGACAGCTCATTGGAAAAGACCCTGATGCTGGGAAAGATTGAGGGCAGGAGGAGAAGAGGGTGACAGAGGATGAGATAGTTGGATGGCATCATCAGTTCAATGGACATAAGTTTAAGCAAGTTCTGGGAGATAGTGAAGACCAGGGAAGTCTGCCATGCTACAGTCCATAGGTCACAAAGATCAGACACAACTTTAGAGACTGCTGCTGCTGCTGCTAAGTCGCTGCAGTCGTGTCTGACTCTCTGAGACCCCATAGACGGCAGCCCACCAGGCTTTGCCATCCCTGGGATTTTCTAGGCAAGAGTACTGGAGTGGGGTGCCATTGCTTTCTCCATTAGAGAGTGAACAACAAAAATGGGGATAAGAGGGTACCTTGTCCAATCTTGGTACATCAAGGAAGGCTTTTAGAAACAATGATGACACTTAAAGGAGAAAGCTTGGTAAGCAATCCAAGTATAAAAGGGAGAGTAAAGTAGCCCAAAGATAGTGAGAAGCAAGACTTGCTAGAGTTTAGAGAAAGGCATGGTAGTTTAGCCATTAATAAGAAAATGTATCACATAAGTTTCCTGAAGGATAATTTGAAGATTTCAAACAGGGGACTGACATAGTTAAAGTTTAGAAAGGTCACTCTGGGTACAATATGAAGAATAAATTGGAGTAGAACAGGGTAACAGGCAGATAAGACTATTGCAGGAGGTATTAATAATATTGGTCAAGCTGGAATAATAGTCCTGGTGGTATGTGTGTGTGTCGGTATGCTCAGTTGTGTTCAAACTGTGTAGGTATGTTGCTGTCACTCTTTTGACACCATGGACAATAGCCTGCCAGGCTCCTCTGTCCATGGAATTTTCCAAGCAAGAATACTGGAGCAGGTTGCCATTTCCTACACGAGGAGGTCTTCCCAACCCAAGGATTGAACCTGCATCTCTTACATCTCCTGCACTGGCAGGCAGGTTCTTTACCACTATGCCAGTAGTAGTGGAGATGGAGAGAAATAGAGAAATTAGAGATATACAAGAAAGGAAAACTGCCAGGACTTTGTGATGGCTGTAGGAGGTGAGGAGAGGGAGAGGTTGAATATAATACCCACATTTCTAGCTTAGGCAGTTAGTTTGATGATGATATCACTTAGAGACTGGGAGCATAAAAAAACATATAATGAAAATGAAGGGTTTAATTTCAGATATATTGTTTTGAGATATCTTGGAACATCATGACATATATTTTGAGCACAGTCAAGTGTGCAGAATTGTAGTAAGGAGAGAGAACTGGTCTAGAAATATATTCTTAGGAGTTATCAGCATATACATGGTCACTGAGCCATGGAAGTGAATGAGCTCACCCAAGGAGAGTATAAAAAGTGAGATAGGAATAAACTGACTAGGATATAACTCTGAGGTGTATGGACACGTAAGTGACAGGCAGAAGGTGAAGATCCTAGAAGATAAAATAGAGAAGCCAGAGATCTAGGATGAAAGCTAGGAATGTGTGGTTTCACAAATCAAGAGACATAAATACAGCAGGCCATAGGCAATAGTGTCAAATGTTCAAGTAAAAATTCATTATAAAGGGTCCACTTGGTTGAATGAAAAGGTTGTTCATGACCTTGTTGAGAATTTCAGTGGAGTCATAAGGACAGAACCCAGAAATTTATTGAATAAATAAATAATCCATTGAGTGAAGTTCCTGGGAAGGTAGGAAGAGACAATCCAAAGAATAAGCTAAAGAGATGGAATACAAGGAATATGTAGAAATATGTATCTCAGATGGGGAGGGGGCACCTGATCCATTGTGATATCTGAAAGGTGGATGCAGACACATGTAGTCTTATGAATGTGGGGGCAAGAGGTTCTTGGAGTTCCTCTCTGATGGGTTCTATTTTTTGCTGAGAGTAAATGAGGGAGATGATTTGAAAACAATGGAGCAAATCTGAAGTGGCTATTGTGGAAAAGATTGCTAATTAGGGAAACAAGCATTGCTTGGCAAAGCTGAGACTGGACATTGTAAATATGCAGTGAAAACAATTTACATAGTCTATCCAAATTTCAGGTGAGTTTTTGGTTTTTATTTTTTTTTTTTACGTTGGCAAACCTATAGTTTTGCTTTTTTTCTTTTTTTGGTTATACTGGGTCTTCATTGCTGCTCACAGGCTTTCTCTAGTTGTGGTAAGCAGAGGTTACTCTTTGTTGGAGTTCATGGCATCTCACTGGTGTGGCTTCTCTTGCTGCAAGCACAGGCTCCAGGTGCAGGGGCTTCAGTGGTTGCATCGTGTGGGCTCAGCAGTTGTGGCGCATGGGCTTTAGTTGCTCTGAAGCATGAGAAATCTTCCTGGACCAGGGAACGAACCTTTGTCCCCTGCATTGGCAGGTGGATTCTTATCCTCTTTATCACAGGGAAGTTCCAGTTCTTTGTTTTTAAAAAACTATTTCTGAGTCAGAAGGTTAAGGTCTAGACTAAATTTTCTTTACAAATATAATACTGCAGACAGTGCAGTAGAGATCATGAAACTAATACTATAATTTTCTATCTCTCCATTCCCTCCTTCCCCATATAATTTCTAATACACAGGTGCATGTACACAAACATACACATTATATTATCATTTACTATTAGAACTCCTCAGAGAGAAAGTTCCAAAAGATGTCATCTCTCACTGCCTATAATCTTCCCTTTAATTTTCAGTGGAAAGTGGTAAGGAAATTATTGTGTGTGGTGGAATTTGTAGGAGAGTATGAACAAACCCAGGCAAATAACTTATTAATATTATTTATATTAGTAATATATCCATTTTCAGAGAGCAAAATAACAAAATTCACCTCTTTCACATCTATTAAGAGATCCGCTCGATAGAGATGGGAGACTTTCTTCTTTATAAACTATTAGATTTTATTAAACAATAACAGTATTCAGCATAATTTTATATTTTAAAATAATCCATTTGTAGGTAATTTATTAAGCATATACTGTACTATGGACTGAGCACATCTAACTCTCACAAAAACTCAATTAGACAAGGATTATTCCCATTTATAGGTGAGGAAATTGGATCACAGAAAATTTAAGCAACTTGCCCTCTCAGGCATTTGGCTAGTAAATGGTAGAGATGGGATGTGAACCCAAGCAGTTTGACTCCATAAGTCACACATTTAAATTATCTGCTGCACTGCCTTCTCCACAGAAGAAATTTAACAAAGTTTTCTAATAAAGCACTCCTGTGAAGTTTCAGAAATTCAACACTATTGGTTGACCAGGCAAGTTGTACACACTTTATATATATAAGCAATTTAGTATAAATGGATACTTAAGAAACAGTATCAAGATACAAAATGAGCTGTTTTCTTAGATAAAATTTTTATTAAATTACTTGGAAACATTTCAACGATAGAAAAGAGTACAGAAAATAATTACAATTTAACATCCATGTATCCTTCGCCCACCTTAAGGTTTTGCCACATTTTCTGCAAATTATTTTTGGCAGAAAAAACATCCTATGAAGTGAAACATATCACGTTCTCTTCTCCTCCTCTCTGGAACTAATCGCTATTCTGAATTTATAATTTATAAATTATCTATAATTTCCTTATATGATCTTCACAGTTTCTTAAATTTTTATTTATGATACACCGTATACATCTTTCTGTAAGTTATTTTCCTCAATATTATATTAATGAACTCTAAATTAATACTAGTAGCTTTCGTTTATTAATTTCCATTTTTTAGCATTCTGTGTATTTCAGTTTGTCCAATAATGTCACTTGTTCATCCATTCTCCTGTAAGTTAATATTTAAATTGTTGCACTAATATAATGCTATGAACATTTTTGTTAGCTCATGATAATTACATATGCATACAATTCCATAACATGAAGTTTAACAGGAAACAAAATACGTGTGCATGAACTATACAATGAAGACAGCGATTAATTTTTATGAAAGGTACAAAAAAATCACGTGTTGTTCTGAGCAAAAGGAGGCTACTTTCACTAGAAAATAGCTGGGGAAGGCGCCAACGACTGAGCAACATTCACTGCTAATTAACAGTAGGAGACCACACACTTTAACCCTTATTTTTTAACTGATACCCAATAGTTTCACGTGTGTCCATTCATTTCCTCAACTATGGTGTGAGCACCACGAGGACAAAACCGGGCCCCAACAGGCTGAGCCAATACGAGTGTGATCGTGAAGAGTCCACAGTGGAAGCTGCAGCAGTGGACCTCTTCGCTGTGCCAGGCCACTGGAAAGTGACAGCGCGAGGGCAATGTCGAGGTAACCGGGGCCTAACTTCACTTTTCATTCCGAACGTGAAGGAAACTGAGGAACCGGGGACGGATGGGGGTATAGACACCCGCCTCGAAGTATCTCTCCACTGGCATTCACATTACTGCCAGGTCAGTAAACCTGGAGCCAAGGCATACAGGCGACCCCTACCCAAAGCGTTGCCTCCCAGTCTGGCCTCTTTTAGTGGCACCTCTTTGCCTTACACGCCAATTTCGTAAGTAAGCGCAGAGACCAACCCAGAGGCTCCTCCAGCTCCGAAACCTGACGTGAAAACGCGCGGGGCTGCACAAACGGCAGCCATCTTTGATTCGGGCGAAACCACACCCTCGCATCCCACGGGCCACTCCCTCTCAGCGTCCCCAGGCTTTTCACCCACAAACGTAAGGCGTTAACCTTAGCGGCGGTGTTGAAGAAACACGCACAGAAGCCTGACTATCCATGACCCCGGAGGTGCCAGATCCCGCCAATGTTAACATGGCGGCTAAACCCGAGCAGCGAAAGAGCGCTGACGCCAATGAAGTCATGCTCGAAAAACGAGCAAGTCGGCGGGGCAGCGATGAAGTAATCTCGCGAGATCGAAGCCAGCCTCCGCTCGGCCCGGAAGCCTCGTCTGAGGGGGCGGAGGGGCGGAGGAGGGAGCGGGAGTCCGGCGAGAACCAGTGGCGGAGTCCGCCCGCTGTTGCCTGCGTAAGCGGAGCAGCGACTCCGGGCGGCTACGCCGCGGAATCGGCGTAGGCGGCTTTGGAGAATCGGCGGGCTGCGCTGCGCCCGGGCTGGTCGCGGAGGGGGGAGGGGATGTCGGTCAGTGCGAGATCCGCTGCTGCTGAGGAGAGGAGCGTCAACAGCAGCACCATGGGTGAGTCTCAGCTTTGGGCCGTCGCGACTCGGGTCGGCGGCTCGGGACGCTGGGGGGCTCTGCGGCCCCCCGATCGGGTGGTGGTGGGGGGAAACGCCCTGAGGCGAGGCGCGGCGCTGGGGCGAAAGCAGGTGAGGTGGGGGGCGACGGCGGGCCCGGGGCGCGGCAGTGGCGGCGGACCCGGGGGGAGGGGAGACGGCGGCAGTGACAGTTTGAATTGAATGTGTGGAGAAGCGAGGCGGCGGCATTTCCTGTGCCGCGGCGGGCGGGCCCGGGGAGTGGAGAGACGTGAGCCGCGGCCTCCGCCGCCGGACCCCGAGCAGGGTCTCCTTTGCCGGGCCTTCGGCTCCGCGGCCCTGCTTCTTCGCGTCGGCGGCCGCAACTCCCGCGGCGGAGCTCCCCTCGTGGGGGAGTGGGCCTGGCGAGGAGGGTGGGAATGTGTGTGCGCGTCCGGGTGAGGGTGCTGTGTGGGCCGGCCCCGGGAGGGCGGCGGCGGGGAGGGAGGAAGAGGGATGCACCAGGCTGTAGCTGCGGTGCAGGCGGCGGCGGCGGCTGCAGCGGCTCCAGCGACCGTGTCGCCTCCTTGCTTCCCCTCCCCGGCTCTGGGGCTTCCTTTCCCCAGGCGCGGCCCCGGAGGCCGGTGGATGGCGGGCAAAGCTTGAATAAGGAGGATGAGGAGCCTGGTTTGGGCTTAATTTTTAAGAAAAGGGGAAAAGAGAATGTTTAGTAAGGGCGCCCTCCGGAGGAGCCGAAAGGCTGGGAAGGGTCTTTGGAAAAGGGAGGGAGTTGGAGATACGGACTGGCGATGTTTAAGGAAATTAAGTTTTGAAAATATTTAAGTATTTTCATTTATTCCCTTAAGAAGCCCTTTTATTTCTTTTTCTCCTCCGCGTATTGGAAAAAGAACGAGGCCATTTCATTCACATTTTCCACTCCCGACTTCCATTTCATACTGTGCATATAGTAGGAAATAGCAACTGAAATTTTTCTAACACATTTCCATTTGCTGAGTTACATTTTGAGAGTACACTGTTTCATATCTGGGTTGTGAGGTCCAGGTGTTTGTTTAGATACTGAATTAGTTTATTCTTGCGACTTTATTGTTCTAGTTCAACTGTGGTTTCTCTTGGTGTTGTTACTTTGATGAAATGGAAGGATATTTTTCTGAGTACCCTTGGTAATCGAAATCAACAGGTAATCTAGATTCTAAAGCATTTTATGTATTTATTAAGGTGATGAGTAAAGTCAATTCCCTACCCTTTATAAAAACTTGTTTATAAGCAAGTTTAGAAGGGAAGTTTTTTGGCATTAGGTGCACAGGTAGAGATGAAGTTTATGAAATCCTGATCACTTAAGGATACTGCCTTAGCAGTGTATAAACAATTACGAATCTAGTTAATGCTTCTTTTATCTCTTATTCCTCCAAATAGCAGGGGAAGGAGCGGGGAGGAGGGGGCAACGGGGGCAGGAAACAATCTTTCATCCCACCCAGCTGTTCAGTGGGTGGGGCTAGAGGAGATTGGATTGAGTGGAACTATGAAATAAATGTGGAAGCTCCGTAGATGGTTGTATGGTAGTATTGTGTCCTTCTGTGTTTGGACAGCATGACGGAGCCAGGACTTCTCAATACAGTTATTAAAAATATCACGTGCTCTTAGGCTCACAGAATTGAAGCTCATAACTGAAAATTTTATTTTGTGTTTATGGCAAGTAGATTTTAATTTGCAGAAACTATTACAATTGTGTAAAGTAAAAGTGTCTGGTTTCTAATTTTGATTTCGAGATACTCGATACATAACTACAGAAAAGGTAATTTATGTATCAGATACATATCAGTTACCGATAGCTTGTTTCAAAACTTTGTTATATAATTGATTCTTTGGATTTGCATATTTTCCCAAAGAAATAATCTTAAATAACTATGTCAGGACTTTTGAGCTGTTCTGAGACAAGATAGGACCCCTGAAAGACCCTAGAGCAGTTGTAGAGGGTTAAAAGTGACAATTCACATGGTAAAGAATCCACCTGAGATAGGGAAGAGGAGGGTTCGATCCCAGGGTCAGGAATATCCCCAGGAGAAGGAAATGGCAATCCACTCCAGTATTCTTGCCTGGGAAATTCCATGGAAAGAGGAGCCTGGCAGGCTACAGTCCATGGGGTTGCAAAAGAGTTGGACATGGATTAGTGACTAAACAGCAACAAAAAATGATAAGGAGGAAGAGTTAGATTTCCAAGATCTCAATAATAGGGAGTCGTCAGATGAGTAGACCACTTGGTGTGAAGATAGTGGGTTGAGTAAGTTGGTTTCAGACTTGTTATAAATTGATGGTATATGTATTCATTATAGACTCTATTCTTGTATTTGCCAGTAGAGTGTTATTATCTAATTATCAGCTGAGAGCATGTTTCACATTTTAAGCTAATAAACTATTAGCTTAAACTATTAGCTTCAGTTGTTGATTAGAAGTAGAAACTTAATTTAACATTTATACATTTTACTAAATTTTGAGACAAAACTTTTATTTTTCTGTACAGAGTTTGGACTCTAAATGACAAGATCTATTGCACAATGAAACTGATGTAGGAAAAAAATGTGTTTTTGAGGAGTAGAATTTTAAGGTAGTGTGATTATAGGTTAGGCTTGCCAGATGAGAGCACACTGTTAAATGTAGACCTACATTTGGTCTCCACAGCAGTGTTTTGCAGACTGTGAGTTGAGACAAGTGGATGTTCAAATCAGTTTCGTGGATTTCTACCAATACTTTACAAAGTAGTAAAGAAATAAAAAATAGCAGTACATTGTAAAAATTTGGAGTGGTAAATTTTGTTGTGTAAGTATTGTATATTGTGTTGAGATATAACTTTTTTTTTTAATTGAGAACTGTGATCAAAAAAGTTTGTAAAAATACTTAGGGAGATGTGCAGTATGGATTGGTGAAGTTGAAGATCTTTAAACTTTATGATAGAGGTCTTAGTGTGAGGGTGTAAGACTAAATGAAATTAAGTCTTACTTTTGATTCATTTATTGTGTACTTTATGTAGCTGGTGTGGTTAGAAAGATCTGAGATCTACTTTTCCTTGAGAGGAGGTCATCTCCCACAGTTATATAGAAAGCAGGGTGGGTCACAAAAGAAGATAGTAGTATATCATTAAATGTCTCTGCTCTTGACTTTGAGGAGAAAAAAATGTTTTTGGTCTTGTCCTTTTGCATTATGGAAGATGTGGAGAGCCAGATTTTGAGCATGAGCTTGGGTAAAAGGGACCAAAATGGCAGCTTGGTTAGCATTCAGCGTTGAAGGCCTTAGGTGAGACACACAAAAGATCCTTGTAATTCATACTTGGTGCAGTGTATCTCTACAGAGACAGGGATTACAGATAGGGATTTGAGTTCAAAGTATTAATAATAACAGAAATATAGTATAAGGACTAAGAAAAAAGACTTTGGTGTCAGACAGACATGCAGTCAAATCCTGGCTTTGCCACTTACTAGATGTATCAGTCAATGATAGGTTTAGGTTACTACTGCTCAAACAGATGAATGGTGTTTTTTTATTTTATTTTTTTAAATTTCCAATTCACTATTGACTGACACAATTGTAAAGTACAAGTTATTGCAAGTTATTTTTACTAATGCAGATGAAATTTTAAAAGGCAAAACTACAAGCCCCAATTTTTAAAGATCCAGTAGACATAAAGTTATTCTGGTATAAAAATTTTCATTTCTGTGTTCTACATTTGTACTTCTCTGGTGTAAACCATTGAACAATCAGCCTGGTTCCTCTATAGACTATACTTCGAATAGTTCTGGGTTAAATCATGGTGCAGTAACAAATAGACCTAAAAATCTTAGTGACAGTAGTTTAAAGATGAGGTCATGCCTGTCCTGAAGTTTGTGTATTTTATTTTAAGCAATGTTTTTTAATTTCAGAAGTACTTTGCAGATTGAGGAGAGTACATAAGTATCCCCTGAGGTTGGGAGTAAGCCTAATCTTGCTTACATTATTCTGAAGTGTATTTTAGGTATTTATGTGACATTTATTTTAGATATTCCTGTGACATTTGCCATTTTATCTGTGTTTGTTTGACTTTTATACAAATGAAACTCGCTCAGACGTGTCCAACTCTTTTGTGACTCCATGGACAGTTTTACGCCAGGCTCCTCTGTCCATGGGATTCTCCATGCAGGAATACTGGAGTGGGTTGCCATTTTCCTTCTCCAGGGGATCTTCCAAACCCAGAGACTGAACCTGAGTCTCCTGCATTGCAAGCAGACTCGTTACCATCTGAGCCACCAGGGAAGACCCATATACAATAAAAAGACAATCCCCCCCTCCTTCTTCCTCACCAGTGTGGGATTAAAAATTGACTTTCCTGAAGATTTGTTAATTCTATTGTTTTGTTTACCTCTGGGGCCACAACTAAGTACTTTTGATAGCTTCATTTGAGATGGGGCTCAGATCATGTTTCTCAGGCTGGACAAGAGTGCAGTTTGGCGTTTTTAATTTGGAAGGAGTGGACTGTCTTGTGCATTGTACAATGTTGACCAGCATCCCTGGCCTCTACTAACTAGATACCAGTAGCAGTTCATCCTCTCCAGTGATGACAATGAAAAAAAATGTCTCCAGACATTGCCAAATGTCACCTGGGAGAGCCAATTTGAGAACCACCATACTAGGTGATGAAGAACCCTTGAAAGATTATAGCAGATGGAGAAGAAAAAAAGTCTTTGTTAAACATCTGGCTCATAATTCTTCCTCCTAGAACTCCTGCCACTTGGTATTTCTCAAACTTAGAAATCAGAATCACCTACATAGCTAGTGCTCATTTCACATGTTAGCAAGGTAATTCTCAAAATCCTTCAAGCTAGTATTCAGCAGTACCTGAATGGAGAAATTCCAGATGTACAAGCTGGGCTTAGAAAAGCCCAAGGAACCAGAGATCAAATTGCCAGCGTTCATTGGGTCTTAGAAAAGCAAGGGAATTCTAGAAAAACATCTGCTTTTGCTTCATTGATTATGCTGAATTCTTTGTGTGGATACTGGAAAATTCTTAAGAGATGGGAATAGCAGACCACCTTACCTGTCTCCCAAGAAACCTATTTGCAGGTTAATAAGCAACAGTTAAAACCAGTTATAGAATGACAGATGAGTTCAAAATTGGAAAATGGGTATGTCAAGTCTGTATGTTGTCACCCTGCTTATTTAACTTGCATGCAGAGTACATCGTGCAAAATGCCTGGCTGGAATCAAGATTGCCAGGAGAAATATCAACAACCTCAGATATGCAGATGATACCCCTCTAATGAGAGAAAGTGAAGAGGAACAAAAGAGCCTCATGATGAAAGTGAAAAAGGCTTAAAATTCATAATTCAAAAAACTAAGATCATGGCATCTGGTCCCATCACTTCATGGCAAATAAATAGATGGGAAAGTGGAAACAGTGACAGACTTTATTTTCTTGGGCTCCAAAATCATTGTGGGTGGTGACTGCAGCCATGAAATTTAAAGACTCTTGCTCCTTGGAAGAAAAACTACGACAAACCTAGACAGCATATTAAAAAGCAGAGATATCACTTTATTGACAAGGGTCCATATAGTCGAAGTTGTGGTTTTTCTAGTAGTCCTGTGTGGATGTAAGAGTTGGACCATAAGGAAGTCTGTGCACCGAAGAATTGTTGCTTCCAAATTGTGATGCTGGAGAAAACTCTTGCGAGTCCCTTGGATAGAGAGGAGTAGGTATCATTTCTTGAATAGGTAATTTAAAACATGAAATTGAGAGGCCTGTGGGACCGCTAAGTGAGCATAGTAGAGACTGAGGTTAATAATTTCTTAAATAGTACTAAAATGTCTAGTTATTAAAAATTTTTACTGGTACTTTCAAAGCAGTAGCTGTTTCAAACTGCTAGTATTTCTTTATATGAGTGACATTTTTTTATTCTTATATGTTTAAATTGTTCATTCAGATTATAATCAGAGTTCTTCCTTTTTTGAGGAAGATTTTGGTATATATTGTCAATCAGTTTTCGAAAATACTAGAAGTATTTTGAGTGAGGTAATTATTTGTGCAAGAGGAGGCAAAATCTTCATAGCAATCTTAGTGCTTTCTGGTTATTCTATTATAATGACTAGGGTACTACGTCATTTGTTACATGTTTTTGGGTCTATACAATGAAAATTTTTTTCAGCAACTAGTCTTACCTTAAAGCATCAACATTTTAAACCATTTTTAATTTTAAAAAGTTTAATAGGTATATTTAGTTCTTTGATGATTAAATACATTAACCAAGAGGGGAAAAAAGCCACTAAATTATTAATATTTCAGTCACTGAAGTTTGATTTGAGGCTGGTCCGAGTGCAGTGGTGCTTACAATTAATTGACAGATTTCTTTGTTCCTTCTCCACTCCCACTGCTTCACTTGACTAGCCTTAAAAAAAAAAAAAAAAGTTTGATTTGTTTTCTTAATTACATACTTTTTTTCATGGTTGTAATTAGTGGTATATTAGTGGTTAGTGGTTCTCAACCCTGGTGTATTAATCTATATATAGGTTATTTTAAGTATGTATATGGTGTTTCTAATATTGATATTCTAATTGTCTAGCCATTTTATTATTTCAAGATGTTCAGTTTCATTATTTTAGAACTATAAATAGTATGAAAAGAGTTATCGTTAAGCCTCCTCTGCCTTCCCCAATTATTTTCCTAGGGCATTTGTTAGTTTAGTATCTTAAACTTGTTTTTAATTTATATTTTTCATATTATTGGAGAAAGACATTTGTTATGTATAATCCAGTTAGCTTCTCTACTTTCATAAGAATATACTGAACTTGTTAAAATCACTGTCAGGAATATTTGGTTTTGTGCTATGACTTATATGTGGAACTATTAAATAATGCAACATGAGAGTCATTTTGTTTTTAAATTATACATAGTTTTTCACATTTTTGTGCTCTCAGGAATGTACCTAACTTCTCCTGTCCTTGAAGTTTGTAGCTGTTCAGCTTGCTGTTAATAATCTTTGTATTTTAGCTGCTCAGTCATCATTTCCTGGTTCATTTCTTTATTGAAGTTCTGCTCTCTGTTAAGTATTGGGTTAGATTTCCTTTTTAATTCCCAGCTACATTCTGTTTTTGTTTGTTTTTTTAATTAAAAAAAAAAAAAAAAAACATGGCAGCCCAGATATGGTGACTTAACAGGTCAGGCATGACAGCAAGATGGAAGCAGTGTCAGGTTTGGAAACACAATGCGATAGTTCCCTAGAGGCAGCTCTGAACTTACAGCTTGTATTTCATTTCTGCCTTCGCTAGTGCT
The DNA here is from genome assembly GCF_014754425.2 of Oryx dammah. Taxonomy (NCBI): domain Eukaryota; kingdom Metazoa; phylum Chordata; class Mammalia; order Artiodactyla; family Bovidae; genus Oryx; species Oryx dammah. The sequence goes on along the minus strand of NW_024070202.1, from coordinate 61,653,481 downwards.
TTTGTTGCAGGAAAGGGAACCCCTTCCAGGCCCCAAGAGTGGGCTCTTGTCTAACACTCGGAAATGAATGGTCTGAGGACACACGTGCTGACAAAGCAAGAGACTTTACTGGAAAAGGGCGCCCAGGTGGAGAGCAGTAGGGTAAGGAACCCCAGGAGAACTGCTCTGCTTCCTGGCTGTCAGTCTCAGGTTTTATGGTGATGGAATTAGTTTCCAGATTGTCTTTGGCCAGTCATTCTGACTGAAGGGTCCTTCCTGGTGGCCCTCCCATTGCTCAGCCAAGATGGATGCCAGCGAGAAGTATTCTGGGAAGTTAATTCCCAGCTATATTTTGTACAATATATTCTGACAGCTGAGTGAAAAGGGAAGACATTTAAGTAGAAATGATTTTTGTTTTATGGATGTATCAAATAATGTGCAAATAGAAAACAACTAAGGAAACCAAAATACATACTCAAAGTATAATTTGCAAAACCAAATTTGCTCTGAGTACAACTTGTAGTCTGTTTTCTGATTGCTGAGAAGGGCAAATTGAGTAAACATGAGAACTTGGCATGAAAGAATGAAATTGTTGCCATTTCCTTTTCTAGGGGATCTTCCCTACCCAGGGGTCAAACCTGGGTCTCCTGCACTGCAGGCAGATTCTTTATTAACTGAGCCACCAGGGAAGCCCCAATCTTAGAACTGTAGTCAATCCTGTCATGTTTTGTATTAGAATATAAAAGTTGATCTAATACAGAAAAGTAAGAGTTACTTAACCAGTTGCTTAATTCAGGTATGAGCCTAAAAAATAACTAGAATGACTTATCTGGTAAGTTATTGTTTTTTAGTCTTTAAGTTGTGTCCAACTCTGCAACCTCATGGACTGTGCAGCACACCAGGCTCCTCTGTTCTCTCTCTCTCAGAGTTTGCTCAAATTCATGTCCATTGAGTTGGTGGTGCTGTCTAACTATCTCATCTTCTGCTGCCCCTTTCTCCTTTTGCCTTCAATCTTTCCCAGTATCAGGGTCTTTTCCAAAGAGTTGACTATTCGCATCAACTGGCCAAAGTATTGGAGCTTCAGCTTCAGCAACAGTCCTTCCAATAGGAACCACTCAGCGATTGATTTCCTTTAGGACTGACTGGTTTGATCTTGCAATCCAGGGAACTCTCAAGAGTCTTCTCCAGCACCACAGTTCAAAAGCATCAGTTCTTTGGTGCTCAGCCTTCTTATTGTCCAACTCTCACATCCATGCATGTCTACTGGAAAAATCATAGCTTTGACTATGTGGACCTTTGTCGGCAAAGTGATGTCTCTGCTTTTTAATACGCTGTCTAGGTTTGTCATAGCATTCTTTCCAAGGAGCAAGGATCTTAATTTCATGGCTGCATTCACCATCCGCAGTGATTTCGGAGCCCACAAAATCAAATCTGTCCCTGCTTCCACTTTTTCCTCTTATATTTGCCATGGAGTGATAGGACCATATACCATGATCTTAGGTTTTTTTTTTTAAATTTATCTATTTTTAATTGAATGATAATCGCTTTACAGAATTTTGTTGTTTTCTATCAAACATCAACATGAATCAGCCAGATCTTAGTTTTTTTTAATATTGAATTTCACAGCAGCATTTTCATTCTCCTCTTTAACCCTCATCAAGAGACTCTTTAGTTCTTTTTCACTTTCTGCCACTAGAGTGATGTCATCTGTGTACCTGAGGTTGTTGATATTTCTCCCAGCAATTTGGCAAGTAGACCCACCAAAAATACTTGTTTGTGTTTGATCATGGTGCTGTGCTGTTAAAAAGATAATTACACAGATGTTGTTCCTTTTTTTACATTTCTGAAAGTTTGAAATAATCGTAGACTTGCTGAAAAGTTGCAGCCTCTATCCTTTTGAAACTTAAGTATTTGGTGAACATGGAGGAAGTGCAAAGATAATACCAAAAACATGCATGTACAATGTTGTGAGATAAATATGCCGTCAACATTAGTACTGGCTAGGAACAAGTGAAAAGGGAAAAGTTTTATGCTTGATGGAGACACCTTTTACTTGAAATTATGTTGAAGGGTTTTGGGTAGGGCTAGGAGATTCCAGTGCTTATTAATAAAAGACTGTTCTCATTTCATTTAATGAATCTATAATACAGATTATTGTACTAAAATATTACTTTCATAAAATAATCGACCTATTGTAGAACTTTAAATATCTATTTATAATATAGCCTTCTAAGGTCCTTGTTTAAAAAAAAAAAAAAAACTTATTTCCTAGGCCCTACCAGAACATTCTAATTCCCTACTTCTAGGCTTAGGACCTAGGTATTTGTTTTTATCAAGCTTCCCAGATGTTTCTGATTATAGCCAGGTTTGGAAATCATTTAACTGCAAGATAACAGTCCAGAGGCCTTGATAATAGCTGTTGTCTATTGCACAACCACTGTAACAACTGTCGTTTATTGTGCTTATTGTATCTGAAGTGCCAAATATTTCAAGTATTTCATATATATCTTATGATAACCTCATAAGTACATTGTCCCAGTCTAAGGCTCAGAAAGGTTATGTAGCTTACCAATCCAGAGTATAGCTCCAAGTTACAGCAGATACTAGATTTCAGATTTCTACCTATATTTTTACAGTGGTCCACACAAAATCACTGCAGATGGTGATTGCAGCCATGAAATTAAAAGACACTTACTCCTTGGAAGAAAAGTTATGACCAACCTGGATAGCATATTCAAAAGCAGAGACATTACTTTGCCGACTAAGGTCTATCTAGTCAAGGCTATGGTTTTGCCAGTGGTCATGTATGGATGTGAGAGTTGGACTGTGAAGAAGGCTGAGCACCAAAGAATTGATCCTTTTGGGCTGTGGTGTTGGAGAAGACTCTTGAGAGTCCCTTGGACTGCAGGGAGATCCAACCCGTCCATTCTGAAGGAGATCAGCCCTGGGATTTCTTTGGAAGGAATGATGCTAAAGCTGAAACTCCAGTACTTTGGGCACCTTATGCGAAGAATTGACTCATTGGAAAAGACTCTGATGCTGGGAGGGATTGGGGGCAGGAGGAGAAGGGGACGACAGAGGATGAGATGGCTGGATGGCATCACTGACTCGAGGGATGTGGGTCTGAGTGAACTCCGGGAGTTGGTGTTGGACAGGGAGGCCTGGTGTGCTGCGATTCATGGGGTCGCAAAGAGTCGTACACGACTGAGCGACAGAACTGAACTGAACTGAACACCCTTATCTATGGAGGATATAGTACAAGGTCCCCAGTGGATGCTTGAAACCACAGATAGTAATACTGAACCCTGTCTGTACTGTTTTTTTTCTATACATACATACTTAGGATAAAGGTAAACTTATAAGTTAGACACAGTAAGAGATGGACAACAATAGCTAATAATAAAGCAAAACAGTTGTAACAATATACTGTAATAAAGGTTGTTATAAAAATGTGGTCTCTCTCTCAAGTTCAACTCTGCCAGAAATGTGGCAGTGGCTTCTTCATTGGCAGACTCAGCCTCTCCAACAATTTTTACATTTTTCAGTTGAAATCTATTCTTGAGTCTGTGTAACCATTTCATATTGGAGTAAATGGCTTGGTGTCATTTTAGGGGATCCCTTGCTTGCTAAAGTTGTCATACAGGCTCCATGCTTTCTGGTGTGACCTGTTGCCATCATTTGTAACATGTTTTATGTACATGTCTTCCACCCATAGATTTAATGCCTTTTCCATCCTGACTTTTCCATTTATCTTGCACTATGACTTTTCCTTTTCCATTTATCAGGCACTGTTGCTGTAACTTTGCAGTTTGAAGTGTATCAGCAAACGTAGCATAAATTTTTTTTCCTCTTTTTCAATTTCATGGATAGAAGATTCCTTTTAAGCTACAATTTCTTTTTCCTTATTAAATCAAGACCTTCACTTTTCGTTTATGGGAAGTACTTTATAGCTTCTCTTTCATATATGCAAATTGCCAGAATTCCAACTCTTGTTCTTTGGGGCCCATTATTAAGTAAAATTATGAAGTGAGGGTTACTTGAACACAAGCATTGCAATATTACAACGGGTGATCTGATTATACTGAGAAGGCTAAGTGATGAATCACATCACAGGCTGGACAGAGCAGGACAGCACAGGAAGGTGTGAGATGTCATCATGCTATTCAGAACAACACACAATTTAAAACTGATGAATTGCTTATTTCTGGAATTTTCATTTAATATTTTCAGACCGCAGTTAACAGCTGGTAGCTGAAACCTTGAAAAGCAAAACTTGAGGTGAATGGGGACTCTTACTGATGTACGATTATCTTATATATTTTTTAATTAAAAACTTGGGTAGTCATTTTAGGGTCTCTTTGCTTGGCTTTTTCCTTCTATTTAGATCAAATCATGTTTTGTATTCTTTCTTTGCTTATGCTGTTCTTGCCTATCTTGAAGTCACATCCATCGGTTAACGAAGGCCCACCTCAAAACTACTCATTCTGGGAAGCTTTTCCCATCTTTGATCCTTTTCCTAACTTAAACTCCTTGAAGACTACTCTCCTAGTAGGTAACAGCGTTGTCAATTTGTAAAAATATATTTTCAGTTACTGTTTATGCTAATATTACAAATATTGTTGGGGGCGTAGTTAGTTGCAGTATTGTGATGGGTAGCATGCTTTTCTGAGCCCTTTACTGATCTCTGGCATTACTACGTATAGTACTGCTCTTGAGTAGAATGTTGTGTGTGTGTGTGTTGTGTGTGTGTGTGTGTGGTTGGCAGAAACACAAGAGAACAAATCCATACTTTTATTTATTTGCTTTTCAATGAGTTTAAATCCTCAAAGGGTACAGCATCACAGAGTCTGTGTCCAGCGGCCTTAGCAAGAAGGCTGCTTCGGAATTTGGCACAAAGCATGCCACTGTTTACCTGAGCATGGGTTGTCTTTCCCCAGATTACTCTGGTTTTGTTAGGTTTGCTGCCAAGAGTTACCGTGTTATTCTTTGCTTTGTATACATAAGTACGTCTCTTGCCTAGATAGAATTCAGTTTCATCTCAAGCATATATACCTTCAATTTTCAGGAGAGCTGCCCTCTTGGTTCCATAGACCCCGCTTATAGCCAGCAAAAGTGGCCTTGGGCCACAGCCTTCCAGACATATTTGTTGTTTTAGAAGTCCTGTTCCCAGCAGGCCTCCACAGGGTCCAAGATGGCTGAAAGAGAGACCATTATTTTTATAATGGAATAAATTAACAGACCTAGGTTATGGAAAAAGTTAGAATTTTCTGTTTTGAGGTTTCAGATTACTTTGGCTGCTTCAGTAGCTCTACAAGGCAGGCTTTTCAAATCTTCTGTTGTAGAGTAAATTTATAAACATATAGCAACATTTATCATAATAAATTAATAATTTCAGCAGTAATGTAATTTAGTTTGCAGTACAATTTTTTAACTAGTATTTTCTTAGAACTTTATTAGTCTGCTAGGACTGCCATTAAAGAAAACCACAGATGAGGTGGCTTAAACAACAGACATTTGTTTTCTCACAGTTCTGGAGGCTGGAAGTCCATTATTAAGGTGCTAGCAGATTTGGTATCTGAGAAGGGTCTTCCTGAATTACATATGGCCACCTTCTGTCTGTGTCCTCACGTGGCCTTTGTGCAGCCTCTAGAGGAGAAAGGGTTATCTCCAGTGTGTCTTCCTCTTCTTGTAAGGATACTGGCTCCACATGATGGGCCCTACTCTTATGACCTCCTTTAACCTTAGTTACCCCCCTTAAGGCCCTGTCTCCCAGATACAGTTACATTTGGATTAGGGCTTCATCATAAGAGTTTTGGGTGTATGCAGTTTGGCCTGTAACAGGAATTGAATTTCTGTTTTCCTGTGTATGGTGGTGTAATAGCTATAGAAATTTTTTTTTAAAAATCAGATAATAAATTCTTTGTTTCTACCTACCAAAAAATTATTAGGCAAGTAATGTTAAGATGAATATCAGCTGAACATTTTATAAGTCATGGGATTCAATATTTTGCCAGGAAATGGCTTTAAAATCTTTTAGAAGCTGGCTTGAGAGGTATATGCTGGAAATAATTTGAACTCTTTGCTAAAACTATGTTATGTACAGAATGCATATATATCATGAGTACACAAGGTACAGTAGTGACTGATTAAAATGGACCAAAGTTAATCCTTAAAAATTTTTCCTATGTTATTAAAACTTGTTTTTTTCATCCTTCTATTTTCACAAGATCTCAGGATTGGAAGATGTATTGCATTTAACCTAATTATGCAAATAATACTCTTAATTCCCCCTGCAACATGCCTGTGACTGTAACTCTGACTAGTATTATAGTCACAAGCATATATGGCTGTTGAGCACTTGAAATATTGCTAGTCTGAATTGACATTTGGTATAAGTGTAAAATGCACAGAGGATTTTGCAAAGACTTAAAGAATATAAAATATCTAATTCATTTTTATATTGATTACATGTGGAAATAATGTCTTAGATATATTGAGTTAAAGAAAAAATTTATTATCACAATGGAGTTTTTGTTGTTCAGTTGCTAAGTTTTGTCTGACTCTTTGTGACATTATAGACTGCAGCACACCAGACTTCCATGTCCTTCACTATCTCCTGGAGTTTGCTCAGACTCATGTCCATTGGTGATGCCATCCAATTGAGTTTACTTGTTTGTTTTTACTTTTTAAAATTTGGCTTCTAGAAAATTTAAAATTGCATATATGACTTGTCTTATATTTCTAACAAACAGAGCTGATTTAGCCTGTTAAACTCAGCTGCCTTCTGAAATAACACATTTCATCTTTGAATAGATGTCACTATTAATTTTTTTCTTCCTATTTTTGTATGTATCTGTCTTTGATATTTGCATTCAGACATTCTTATTTACTCCCTAGGACCAAAAAGATAAGTCTGATTTTTCTTTTTAGTATTATTGCTTTGTAGTTTGAAGACAGCTATCTTTTGTTGTGACTTTTAGTCTTTCCATTTTCTTTAACGACGTTTATATGGTAGGGAGTCATATCCCTCCAGCCAATTTTACTCCCCTTTGAACTTCATTTGGTACATAACCCTGCTAATACCAGGACTGAAATGAATATCTTGTGATCTTAAAAGTGCAGATTGAATCTATCTTTTGTGACCTTCTACGTGCTATATAAATATGTTAATGAGCCATAAAGTTAAGTTACCTTTTAGGGAAACCTTAATTCTTATACTGACAGAGAGAGTATAGTGTCAACTCAGATGTCTCTACCTTCTCCCCTTGTGCTGCCAGTATTTTATCTTGCTTCAGGATTGTTTTGTTTTGTTTTGTTTTTTCAATTAGACGTACTTGATTGAGTGGGTGAAATGTGTCCCTCCTACTCATTTGCAGTCCCATTTTATAGTTGTGTCCTTAACTGAAACTTTATCTTTTAGATTGTGGTTTGAGGGTAGGAAAAGGGCACGATTGGATCCATATATTTCTGTAGCAGATTTCATTTGGGTTCTGAATGTGTCATATAAAGTATTTATTAACTTTTTCAGCTTTTATCATGTGTATACTTAAAGTGTATCTTTTGTTTTCATCACAATATTAAATAATGTTCAGTTCAGTTCAGTTGCTCAGTTGTGTCTGACTCTCTGCGACTCCATGGACTGCAGCACGGCAGGCCTCCCTGTCCATCACCAACTCCTGGAGTTTACTCAAACTCGTGAGTCAGTGATGCCATCCAACCATCTCATCCTTTGTCGTCCCCTTCTCCTCCTGCCTTCAATCTTTCCCAGCATCTGGGCTTAATTAAGGATGGAGTCTTGTATATAATTTTGCTGAAGTTGATATACAACTAATCAGCTATTAATTCATCTTATTTTATTAGTCCTCCAGTTTTTATTTCTCTGCCTTGCCCCTGTTCACATCATGATTGAAATCTTGTCTGAATTACCTCGTATAATTTCTTTCTTTGCAGTCTAATGAATATGTCAGAAATGGAAAATAAGATCTGATTGATAAAGAAGAAAAACCCACACTAACTTGTGAATGACTTCATTTTCTTTCTGTTTGATTTTTTTTTAATGGAAATGTTTTAGGTTTCTTAATAATAACTTTGGAAAATAGAAATAATATAAAAGTGAGTTACCCTCAAATCCAGTTAGCAAAATATAACCAGTGTTAAAATTTGTATGTATCTTCTTTTTGGCTTTTTTCTTTGTCAGCTTAAAAAATTTTGATAGTGGTGCATGGTTACTCTTCTCTTGGGTAAATAGTTAGCCTAAGTTATAGGTAGGTGTACATGTACCTTCTTAAGAAATTGCTAAATCATTTTGTAACATAAATGTTAACTTATGTTCCCATCAAGAGTTTGTAAAAATTTTTAGTAGTTTCACATACTAACTCCTGGGATGGCCACTCTTACTAATTTTAGCCATTCTGGTGGAATAACTAGTGGATAAAACATTGTGATTATAATTGTCATTTTACTAATGAGTAATGTCTTCCACTGGAGAAGGGAATGGCAAACCACTTCAGTATTCTTGCCTTGAGAACCCAGTGAACAGTGTGAAAAGGCAAAATGATAGGATACTGAAAGAGGAATTCCCCAGGTCAGTAGGTGCCCAATATGCTACTGGAGATCAGTGGAGAAATAACTCCAGAAAGAATGAAGGGATGGAGCCAAAGCTAAAACAATACCCAGTTGTGTATATGACTGGTGATAGAAGAAAGGTCTCATGCTGTAAAGAGCAATATTGCATAGGAATTTGGAATGTTAGGTCTATGAATCAAGGCAAATTGGAAGTGGTCAAACAGGAGATGGTGAGAGTGAATGTTAACATTTTAGGAATCAGCTAACTAAAATGGACTGGAATGGGTGAATTTAACTCAGATGACCATTATATCTACTACTGTGGGCAGGAATACCTTAGAAGAAATGGAGTAGCCATCATGGTCAACAGAAGAGTCCGAAATGCAGTGGTTGGATGCAATCTTGAAAACGACAGAATGATCTCTGTTTCCAAGGCAAACCATCAATATCACGGTAATCCAGGTCTATGCCCCAACCAGTAACACTGAAGAAGCTGAAGTTGAACGGTTCTATGCAGACCTACAAGGCCTTTTAGGCCAAAAAAGATGTCCTTTTCATTATAGGGGACTGGAATACAAAAGTAGGAAGTCAAGAAACACCTGGAGTAACACGCAAATTTGGCCTTGGAATATGGAATGAAGCAGGGCAAAGGCTAATAGAGTTTTGCCAAGAGAACACACTGGTCATAGCAAACACTCTCATCCAACAAGACAAGAGAAGACTCGACACATGGACATCACCAGATGGTCGACACCAAAATCAGATTGATTATATTCTTTGCAGTCAAAGATGGAGAAGCTCTATACAGTCAGCAAAAACAAGACCAGCAGCTGACTGTGGCTCGGATCATGAACTGGTTATTGCCAAATTCAGACTTAAATTGAAGAAAGTGTAGAAAACCACTAGACCATTCAGGTATGACCTAAATCAAATCCCTTATGATTATACAGTGGAAGTGAGAAATAGATTTAAGGGACTAGATCTGATAGAGTGCCTGATGAACTATGGACGGAGGTTTGTGACATTGTGCAGGAGACAGGGATCAAGACCATCCCCATGGAAAAGAAATGCAAAAAAGCAAAATGGCTGTCTGAGGAGGCCTTACAAATAGCTGTGAAAAGAAGAGAAGCTAAAAGCAAAGGAGAAAGGAAAGATAGAAGCACCTGAATGCAGAATTCCAAAGCATAGCAAGAAGAGATAAGAAAGCCTTCCTCAGCAATCAGTGCAAAGAAATAGAGGAAAAAAACAGAATGGGAAAGGCTAGAGATCTCTTCAAGAAAATTAGAGATACCAAGGGAACACTTCATGCCAAGATGGGCTTGATAAAGGACAGAAATGGTATGGACCTAACAGAAGCAGAAAATATTAAGAAGAGATGGCAAGAATACACAGAAGAACTATACAGAAAAGATCCTTCACGACCACAATGGTGTGATCACTCACCTAGAGCCAGACATCCTGGAATGTGAAGTCAAGTGGGCCTCAGAAAGCATCACTAGGAAGAAAGCTAGTGGAGGTGATGGAATTCCAGTGGAGCAATTTCAAATCCTGAAGGCTGATGATGTGAAAGTGCTGCACTCAATATGCCAGCAAATTTGGAAAACTCGGCAGTGGCCACAGGACTGGAAAAGGTCAGTTTTCATTCCAATCCCAAAAAAGGCAATGCTAAAGAGTGCTCAAACTACCGCACAATTGCATTCATCTCACATGCTAGTAAAGTAATGCTCAAAATTCTCCAAGCCAGGCTTCAGCAATACGTGAACCGTGAACTTCCTGATGTTCAAGCTGGTTTTAGAAAAGGCAGAGGAACCAGAGGTCAAATTGCCAACATCCACTGGATCATGGAAAAAGCAAGAGAGTTCCAGAAAAACATCTATTTCTGCTTTATTGACTATGCCAAAGCCTTTGATTGTGTGGACCACAACAAACTGTGGAAAATTCTGAGAGAGATGGGAATACCAGACCATCTGACTTGCCTCTTGAGAAACCTATATGCTGGTCAGGAAGCAACAGTTAGAACTGGACATGGAGCAACAGACTGGTTCCAAATAGGAAAAGGAGTATGTCAAGGCTGTATATTGGCACCCTGCTTATTTAACTTCTATGCAGAGTATATCATGAGAAATGCTGGACTGGAAGAAGCAGAAGCTGGAATCAAGATTCCTGGGAGAAATATCAATAACCTCAGATATGCAGATGACACCACCCTTATGGCAGAAAGTGAAGAGGAACTAAAAAGCCTCTTGATGAAAGTGAAAGAGGAGAGTGAAAAAGTTGGCTTAAAGCTCAGCATTCAGAAAACGAAGATCGTAGCATCTCCCATCACTTCGTGGGAAATAGATGGGAAAACAGTGGAAATAATGGCTGACTTTATTTTTCTGGGCTCCAAAATCACTGCAGATGGTGACTGCAGCCATGAAATTAAAAGATGATTACTCCTTGGAAGGAAAGTTATGACCAACCTAGATAGCATATTCAAAAGCAAAGATGTTACTTTGCCAACAAAGGTCGTCTAATCAAGGCTATGGTTTTTCCATGGTCATGTATGGATGTGAGAGTTGGACTGTGAAGAAAGCTGGACGCTGAAGAATTGATGCTTTTGAACTGTGGTGTTGGAGAAGACGCTTGAGAGTCCCTTGGACTGCAAGGAGATCCAACCAGTCCATTCTGAAGGAGATCAGTCCTGGGGTGTTCTTTGGAAGGGATGATGCTAAAGCTGAAACTCCAGTACTTTGGCCACCTCATGTGAAGAGTTGACTCATTGGAAAAGACTCTGATGCTGGGAGGGACTGGGGCAGGAGGAGAAGAGGACGACAGAGGATGAAATGGCTGGATGGCATCACTGACTTGATGGACGTGAGTCTGAGTGAACTCCGGGAGTTGGTGATGGACAGGGAGGCCTGGCGTTCTGTGACTCATGGGTCTCAAAGAGTCGGACACAACTGAGCTACTGAACCGAACTGAATGATGTGGAGGATCTTATCATGTGCTTGTTTGCCATCTATATGTCTTTGATGGTCTGTTGAAACATTTGATCCATTTTTAAGTTGTATTGTCTAATGAGTTGTATATTTTAGATACTAGTTCTTTGTTGAATTATGCAAATAACTTATTTCTCATCATATCTTTATCTACTATCAGTAATTCTTAGCTACCACAAATATTGCTGTACTCCTTTCCTTAGTAATGATTTCCTGGGGTTATTTTGGCTGCTCTGCATGGTTTGCAGGATCTTAGTTCCCTGACCAGGGATTGAACCCATGGAATTCTTTTATAAGAAATAATTGTTCTATCTCACACATTCATTCATTCAGTTATTTATTAATACTGGTAGGACACATAAATATTAATTTTGTCATTGTTTATTGCTCAGATTATCCTGAATCTGACTATTGGGAGCTCTTTGCTGTTAGCTCGTATTCATCTTTCAACATGCCTCATCATTTGTTTTGGAGCACTTCTTTATTTTCTGGTTTGTCTTTTATTTTTCCTCCTCAGGCCTGGAATTGATCATTTTTCAAGGAGTTCGGGTTCCTTTTATCTCAGAATAGTGTTTAGAAACCAAGGTCTCAGCTCTAAAAGTGCTAGTTGCTCCTACTTCTAGGTGTTTTGAACAAATAGATCTAAGAACTTGTATTTTTTGACCTATCTCTGTGTAAATATATTTGTTTATGTATATTAAAAACCATGAATTCATACTGATAAACCAGTTTTAATCTACTGACGCCAGATTCAGTCTAGCCTTTCTTTTTTCCTTATTTGTAACTCCTTTCTCCAACAGTGGAAAACTTGGCTCTTATCTACAATTTATTTATTATTTGTTCAGTTCTGGTGTACATGTAAATGTAATTTCAGAATTACTATTATAAATATATTTACTTCCTAGAGTGTGGTATTGTGTACACCTCTTTTTGTCTTTAGTCTCACACTGTATAGGCAACATACTGGTTTCCAGTGTTCTGTTCTTACCTGTTTTGTTCATTGCTGTTATGTTACTCATTTGAAATATAGTTTTGTTACTGCTTCTTGTCCATTTTGAGTCCTTCTCACATTTTGGCAGGTTTTGGTTCTTTTTTTCATTGGGATATACGAAATGTTGTTCAGTTGCTAGCTCATGTCTGACTCTTTGTGACCCCATGAACTGTAGCTCACCAGGCTTCTCTGTCCTCCACTATGTCTGGCAGTTTGATCAAATTCATGTCTGTTCAGTTGGTGAGGCTATCTAACTATCTTGTCTTCTGCTGCCCCCTTCTCCTTTTTCCTTTAGTCTTTCCCAGCATCAGGGTCTTTTCCCGTGATCACCTCTTCACATCAGGTGGCCAAAGTATTGGAGCTTCAGCTAAGCCTCAGTCCATCCAATGAACATTCAAGGTTGATTTCCTTTAGAATTGACTACTTTGGTCTCCTTGCTGTCCAAGGGACTCTCAATAGTTTTCTCCAGCACCACAATTTGAAAGCATCAATTCTTAGATGCTCAGCTTTCTTTATGGTCCAGCACTCATATCCACACATGGAAAAAAGCTATGGAAAAACCATAGCTTTGACTGTATGAACCTTTGTTGGCCAAGTATTACATCTCTGCTTTTTAATATGCTGTCTAGGTTTGTTATAGCTTTACTTCCAAGGAGCAAGTGTCTTTTAATTTCATGGCTGCAGTCACTGTCTGCAGTGATTTTGGAGCCCAAGAAAATAAAGTCTGTCTCTGTTACTCCACTTTTGCCCCATCTGTGGCTTCCCAGGAGGTGCTATTGGTAAAGAACTTGTCTGCCAGTGCAGGAGACATAAGTGATAAGGGTTTGATCCATGGGTCAAGAAGATACTCTGGAGAAGGAAATGGTAACCCACTCCAGTATTCTTGCCTGGAGAATCCCACTGACAGGGAAGCCTGGCAGGGCTACTACAGTTCGTGGCGTTGCAAAGAGTCAGACAAGACTGAAGTGACTTAGCACGTACACATTTGCCAAGAAATGATAAGACCAGATGATCTTCATTTTTTGAATATGGAGTTTTAAGTTAGCATCTTCACTCTCCTCTTTCACCTTCATCAAGAGGCTCTTTAGTTCCTCTTTGGTTCCTATCATTAGAGTGGTATTACGTGCATATCTGCGGAGAAAGCAATAGCACCCACTTCAGTACTCTTGCATGGAAAATCCCATGGATGGAGGAACCTGGTAGGCTGCAGTCTATGAGGTCTCTAAGAGTCGGACACAACTGAGTGACTTCCCTTTCAAGAAAATGGCAACCCACTCCAGTGTTCTTGCCTGGAGAATCCCGGGACCGGGGAGCCTGGTGGGCTGCCGTCTATGGGGTCGCAGAGTCGAACACAACTGAAGTGGCTTTGCAGCAGCAGCGGCAGCATGTGCATATCTGAGGTTGTTGGTATTTCTCCCAGCAATCTTGGATTCCAGCTTGTGATTCACCCAGCCAGGCATTTTAGATGATGTACTCTGCATATAAGTTAAATAAGCAGGATGACAATATACAGCCTTGATGTACTCCCTCCTACCATCTTGCTGGGGCTTCTCCTTTGCCCTTGGACGTGGGGTATCTTTTTTTGGTGGGATCCAGCATTCTCCTGTTGATGGTTGTTCAGCAGTGAATTGTATTTGTAGTTCTCACAATAGTTAGAACTGGACATAGAACGACAGAAATAGAGGAAAACAATAGAATGGGAAAGACTAGAGATCTCTTCAAGAAAATTAGAGTTACCTAGGGAACATTTCATGCAAAGATGGGCTCAATAAAGGACAGAAATGGTATGGACCTAACAGAAGCAGAAGATATTAAGGAGGTGGCAGAAATACACAGAGAACTGTACAAAAAAGATCTTAATGACCCAGATAATGACGATGGTGTGATCACTCACTTAGAGCCAGACATCCTGGAATGTGAAGTCAAGTGGGCCTTAAAGCATTACTGTGAACAAAGCCACTGGAGGTGATGGAATTTCAGTTGAGCTGTTTCAAATCCTAAAAGATGATGCTGTGAAAGTGCTACACTCAATATGCCAGCAAATTTGGAAAACTCAGCAGGGGACTCAGAACTGGAAAAGATCAGTTTTTATTCCAATCCCAAAGAAAGGCAATGCCAAAGAATGCTCAAACTGCCGCACAGTTGCACTCATCTCACACACTAGCAAAGTAATGCTCAAAATTCTCCAAGCCAGGCTTCAACAGTACTGTGAACTTCAGATGTTCAAGTTGGCTTTAGAAAAGGCAGAGGAACCAGAGATCAAATTGCCAACATCTGTTGGATCATTGAAAAAGCAAGAGAGTTCCAGAAAAACATCTACAAGCTGGAAAATTCTTAAAGAGATGGGCATACCAGACCATGTGACCTGCCTCCTGAGAAATTTGTATGCAGGTCAAGAAGCAACAGTTAGAACTGTACATGGAACAACAGACTGATTCCAAATTGGGAAAGGAGTATGTCAAGGCTGTATACTGTCACTCTGCTTATTTAACTTAATGCAGAGCACACCATGAGAAATGCTGGGCTGGAGGAAGCACAAGCTGGAATCTAGATTGCCAGGAGAAATATCAATAACCTCAGATATGCAGGTGACACCACCCTCATGGCAGAAAGCGAAGAAGAATTAAAGAGCCTGTTGATGAAAGTGAAAGAGGAGAGTGAAAAAGTTGGCTTAAAACTCAACATTCCAGAAAACTAAGATCATGGCATCCGGTCCCATCACTTTCATGGCAAATAGACAGGGAAATAATGGAAACAGTGACTGATTTTTTTTTTTTTTTTTTGGACTCCAGAATCACTGCAGATGGTGATTGCAGCCATGAAATTAAAAGACGCTTACTCCTTGGAAGAAAAGCTATGATCAATCTAGATAGCATATTGAAAAGCAGAGACATTGCTTTGCCAACAAAGGTCCATCTAGTCAAAGCTATGGCTTTTCCAGTAGTCATGTATGGATGTGAGAGTTGGACTGTAAAGAAAGCTGAGCACTGAAGAATTGATGCTTTTGAACTGTGGTGTTGAAGAAGGCTCTTGAGAGTCCCTTGGACTTCAAGGAGATCTAGCCAGTTCATCCTAAAGGAATTCACTCCTGAATATTCATTGGAAGGACTGATGCTGAAGCTGAAGCTCCAATATTATGGCCACTTGATATGAAGAAGTAACTTGTGGTAAAGACCCTGAAGCTGGGAACTATTGAAGGCAGGAGGAGAAGGGGATGACAGAAGATGAGACAGTTGGATGGCATCACTGGCTCTATGGACATGAGTTTGAGTAAGCTCCAGGAGTTGGTGACGGACAGGGAAACCTGGCATGTTGCAGTCCATGGGGTTGCAAAGAGTCGGACACAGCTGAGTGACTGAACTGAACTGTATGGTAGTTTGAATATTATTTGGCACTGCCTTTCTTTAGGATTGGAGTGAAAACTGGCTTTGCCATTCCTTTGGCCATTGCTGAGTTTTCCAAATTTGCTGACATATTGAGTGCAGCCCTTTAACAGCATCATCTTCTAGGTTTTTAAATAGCTCTTTTGGAATTCGGTCACTTCCTCTAGCTTTGTTTGTGGTAACGTTCTTAAGGCCCACTTGACTTGACACTCTGTGATGTCCAACTCTAGGTAAAACATTACTGTGGTATTAATCGTCAGTTCTGTAAAACAGTATGTCTGGAAATGTCCCTTCCATGTCTTATCTCTTTTACACTTTTACCCATCTCATTTTCCTTTTCTACCATTTAACCACTCGTCTGTTTGGGTGACCAATCTTAATAGTTTCTTTCTTAGTTTTTACTTTCTTCCTATCATCTTCACAGATAAGAAGATACACGTAGGAAAACAGATACAAAAATTATATTGAGTTGGCCAAAAAGTTCTTTTGGGTTTTTCTGTAAGCTGTTATAGGAAAATGCAAACACTTTTTGGCCAACCCAATATATGAAAAGTAGTGTATTATAGACACTACATACTTGATTCTCTGACAGCTTTATTAAGATACAGTTCACATGCTGTAAAATTCATCCCTTTAAATTGAATAATTCTGTGATTTTTAGTATATTAACAGAGTTGTGCAACCATCGTTATGTCTTATTTGAGGACATTTTCATCAACCCCAATGAAACCGTGTATATTAACAGTTGCTCCCTCTCCCTCCTATTCCCAGGTCTTGACAACAGCTAATCTACTTCCCATCTCTATAGAATTTCCTATTCTGAGCATTTCATATAAATGAAATCATAGAATATTTTTTTGTAATTAGCTTCTTTCTCTTACCATGATGTTTTAAGGTTCGACCATATTGTAGCATCCCTCAGTACTTCATACCTTTTTATTATTAAATATTTTATTGCGTGGGTGTGCATGTACATGTGTGGTCAGTCATGTCTGACTCTTTGAGACCCTAAGGACTGCAGCCTACCAGGCTGACTTGTCTGGAATTTTCCAGACACGAATACTGGAGTGGGTCGCCATTTCCTCCTCCAGGGGATCTTCCAGCCCCAGGGATTGAACCAGTGTCTCTTAACATCTCTTTCATTGGCTGGTGGGTTCTTTACCACCAGCACCACCTGGGAAGCCCCGTTAGCCATTAGAGAATTGCAAGTGAAAACAACAGTGATACTACCACTCCAACAGTGATAGTTTAAAGAGACAGACTAATAACAAGTGTGAACATGGATGTGCAGAAACTGAACCCCTCTCACATTACTGGGGGGAATGTAAATGTCACAGCTGCTTCAGCAAACAGTTTGGCAGTTTCTCAGAAAGTTACCCTAAGATGCAGCAATTACATCCCTACATATATATATCCAAAAGAGGAAACATAAGTCCATATGAAAACATTGTGAATCTATAAACAAAATTATGTGTTATTTATACGGTAAGGCTTCCCTGGTGGCTCAGTGGTAAAGAATCTGCCTGACAGTGTAGTATTCTTGCCCAAAGAATCTCATGGACAGAGGAGCTTGGCAGGCAGAGTTGAATGTGACTGAAGTGACTTAGCATGCAAGCACACAATGGCTAATGATGCTCAACATCTTTTTATGTGCCTGTTGGCAATTTGTATATCTTCGGTGGAAAAACCAAAGTGTTAGTTGCTCAGTCGTGTCTGACTCTGTGACTCCATGGACTGTAGCCTGCCATGTTCCTCTGTCCATGGGATTCTCTAAGCAAAAATATTGGAGTGGGTACCCATTCCCTTCTCCATGATATCTTCATGACCCAGGGAATTTTCCAGACACGAATGTAGTGTCCCAATGTAGTGTCCCTGGTGTCCCAAATTGTAGGCAGATTCTTTACCATCTGAGCCATCAGGGAAGCCCATCTTCTTTGGGGCAATGTTTACTGAAGTGCTGGGCCCAATTTTTAGTTAGGTTATTTATCTTTTCATTTATTGCTCTGGAGATTACCTTTAATTACTTATAACATTATAATTTGGGTTACTACCAGCTTAGTTTCAGTAAAATACAGTAGTTTTGCTCATGTACTTTTCATTTGCTTTTACCTCCTTTGTGCTCCTAGTGTCATACAAATTGCTTCTTTCTGGTTTATAAACCCCAAAACAAAATTTAATAATTATTGCTTTGTAATTTCAGTCACTCAGTTGTGTCCGACTCTTTGTGACCCCATGGACTGCAGCACGCCGGGTTTCCCTGTCCCATTACCAACTCCAAGAGCTTGCTCAGACTCATGTCCTTCGAGTTGGTGATGCCGTCCAACCATCTCATCCTCCGTCGTCCCCTTCTCCTCCCGCCTTCACTCTTTCCCAGCATCAGGGTCTTTTCCAGTGAGTCAGTTCTTCGCATCAGGTAGCCAAAGTATTGGAGCTCCAGCTTCAGCATCAGTCCTTCTAATGACTGTCCTTCTGTTCAGGACTGATTTCCTTTAGGATTGACTGGTTTGATCTCCTTGCAGTCCAAGGGACTTTCAAGAGTCTTCTCCAGCACCGCAGTTCAAAAGCATCAATTTTTCAGCGCTCAGCTTTCTTTATGGTCCAACTCTCACATCTGTACATGACTACTGGAAAAACCATAGCCTTGACTAGATGGATCTTTGCTGACAAAGTAATGTCTCTGCTTTTTAATACACTGTCTAGGTTGGTCATAGCTTTTCTTCCCAGGAGCAGGCATCTTTTAATTTCATGGCTGTAGTCACCATCTGCAGTGATTTTGGAGCCCAAGAAAATATAGTATGTCACTGTTTCCATTATTTCCTCATCTATTTGACATGAAGTGATAGGACTTGATGCCATGATCTTAGTTTTCTGAGTGTTTAGTTTTAAGCCAACTTTTTCACTCTCCTCTTTCACTTTCATCAAGAGGATCTTTAGTTCCTCTTCACTTTCTTCCATAAGGGTAATTGCTGTGTAAAGTGTGTCTTTAAATCAGATAGGAGAGTTGCAAATAAAAATTATATTTGTGCTGTCTTTTGTGTTTACTTATTATGTAGTGTTTCTATCTGATTGTGAGGAATTTTCAATTTTTGCTTATCAGAGAATGTCTTAAGTTCAGCGTTATTTTTGAAAGATGCCTTTGGTAGATACTGAATTCTTGGTTGACATTCTTTTTGTTTTAGTGTCTTCAATAAGTCATCCATCTACTTCCTGGCCTGTGTGGTTTCTGATGAGATGTTAGTCATTATTCATATTGAGTCACCTATATAGAGAGTCATTTAAGTCTCTTGCTGCTTTCCTGATTCTTTGTCTATTTTTTGGCAATTTGATTGTGATGAATCTAGCTGTGGATCTCTGCTTTTTCTCTGTTTGAAGTTGCTGAGCTTTTATTGTGTTGACATGTTTTTCTTCAGCTTTGGAATGTTGTCTGCCATTGTTTCTTCAAATATACTTTCTGCCTCTTTTTCTTCTTGTCTCTTTCCATATGTCCTTTTTTCCAGTACTTCATGGACTCCCATTATGTGTATGTTGGTATGCTTGATTTTGTTCCACACTTTCTGGCTGTGTAGTTTTTTATTCCCTCTCTTATTATTTCTGTTCCTTAGCCTGGTAAATGTTATTTGATGATCTTATTTTGCTAGCTCGTATCAGTTTTTGAACCTCTTTCTCGCTAGTGAAATTTCATTTCAGTTATTTTACTTTTTAAAAATCATTTTCTTCTTTATTTTTGCTTGTGCTGGGTCTCTGTTGCTGTGAGCTTTTCTCTGGTTTGGAGAGTGGGGGCTTTTATCCCCTGTGGTATGCAGGTTTCCTGCTGTGGTGGCTTCTCTTCTTGTGGAGCATGGGCTCTAGGGTGCATTGGCTTCAGTAGTTGCCACACGTGGGCTCAGTAGTTGCAGTTCCCAGTCTCTGAAGCACAGACTGAGGAGTTCTGACACACCAGCTTATTTGCTTTGTGCCATGTGGGATCTTCCCAGACCAGGGATCCAATCTGTGTCCCCTGCATTGGCAGGCATTTTCTTTACCACTGGGCCACCAAGGTAGCCCTCTACTTTTCAACTTGAGGATTTTTATTTGGTTCTTTTAAATAATTTCTTTCTGTTTATTAATCATCTCTATTTGGTGAATGTAGTTCTTATACTTTCTTTTAGTTTTTTAGAAATGATTTCCTTTAGTTATTTCAATGTATTCAAAATAGCAGATTTAAAGTCTTTGCCTAATGTTTGAGTTTTCTCAGAGTTAGCTTCTGTTGATTGCTTTTTTCTCCCCATGAATGTGGGTTATACTTTTATACTTTCTTGGGTTTTTTTTTTTTTTTTTTTTGCATCTCATAATTTTTTGTTGAAAACTGGGCATTTTAAGCAAAACAGCGTGGCAGCTGTGGTCAAATTGTCCATCTCCCCTCTTTCCTCCACCCCAGGATTTATTATTGTTTTTTGTTGTTTAGTGACTTTTGGGGAACTAATTCTGTAAAGTCTGTTTTCTTTGTCTTGTTTTGTCACTGAAGTCTTTAGTTATCCTATTGGTTGGTTGTGGGGTCTTGCAAGGAGTCAGACAGGTCAAATAATCTTTTGGGGGAATGGAGCTTTGAAGAAGCCTGTTCTCTTCCAGTTGCTGACTGGGTGCTGATTTTTGCCATGATTGCATGCTGTTGGTTTTCAAGGCTACTGTAAAACAGGTGAGGGAAGATACGAATGGGCAAGTTAAAATGCAATAAGAACTGCTGTTTTTACTGACATCCAGCCCTTTTTCTTGAGTAAGTGTTCTTTGAATTGCTGTAACCCTTTCGTTCATTTCCAGAGTTCAGAAGAAATTGATTTTGATAATTTTGCCTCTTAGTGCTTTTAATGAAGGAGAGAATTTCCTTAAGCCTTTACTCTGTTGATTTCTTTAATGTCACTCCACTGTATATCCTTTTGTTTTCCAGTGTACCCATAAGAGAATCTTTAAAGTAAATATTACTATGCCAGCTGTCTAATAATAGTTTTTCCATTCAAGATATTGGTATTTGTCATGTCTGTTCTTCTAAAAGTTTTAATTTCTGCATGGTGTTTTAACACATGGGAGTAACATAATATTTGTTTCACTTGTTTTTGAAACTTTGGTTTTTATGATTTTTCATTATCCTTAACAGTGCTTTGTTGAATGTTGTTTTATCTAAACCTTATAAATTTATAAGGTATACATTTGTGGAGGTGAAATTTATTGAGTGTGAGAGCATGAAGACTTAAGTTTTCGATGCATGTGGGCAAATTGATCTTTAGGGAAGTGGTTTCATTTATATTTCACCAGTAATGTGTGAAGGTGCCTGTTTTCCCACATCCTCACACTACTGGGTACTACTGTTCATTTAATTTAGTGCTCTCCAGTAGATCTTTTGGTAATTATGAAAATGTTCTATATCTATGAAATTTCCATTTCTATATCAAGTAGGGTAATCACTACCAACATGTGGCTCTTGAGCACTTGAAATGTAGCTAGTCCTAAATAAGGTGTGCTATATTTCAAAGATTATTACAAAGCAAAAGCATGTAGAAAAATTAATAATGTAAAGTGAGTCATAATAACTTTTTATATTGACTGAATTTTGAGATGTTGATATTATATATACATTGGGTGAAATAAAATGTTGTTAATTTCACCTTTTTACTCTTCATGTGTCTGTTGTAATATTTATTACATAGGTAATTCATCTTATATTTCTATCAGTGGTTGTCTAGATTGTAGACCATTCTTCCTTTTAAAAAAGCCCTGCTTCTTTAAAGCTTATGCTATTTAATAACAGTATTTCTCACCCTTCTTAAATTTGTCAGATACCGTATCCCTGTTTTCTCTTTATTTGTTAAAGATGGCACCAAACAATTTTTCTTTCTACTCCAAGCCTTGTTATTATTCTGGGGCATATTTAGTGACCATATATAAAACCTGTTCAGTAATTTACGTACATATCTGGGATTATTGTTGAGCCATCATTTTAACGGCTCCATGTGGTCATCATCTGGAACTTCTCTTCCACCTCTGAAGACTTAAGTATATGGCTTTTTCTGTCTACCGCTTCATATTCTTTTAGCTGTCTCATTTCCTTACTTCCTCCCTTGGATCCTTGGCCCTCTCCATTTTGTTCAGTGATTCACTTCAACCATACTTGTCAGCTCTCATGATGCCTTGTAGTTTTTGTGTGCCCTTTCTGCAAAATAACAGCTTCAGATAACAGTCTTGGCTTACATTCAGTTACAGATTGCTACTGGAGTAAAAGATCACATGGTTCAGTTCAGTCACTCAGTGGTGACCAGTTCTTTGCGACTCCATGGACTGCAGCATGCCAGGCTTCCCTGTCCATCACAGATTTATCCTAAACTAGTGGACAGAATTGCTTGGATGCCTGCTGTGTATTCCTAGCCCTTCTTTTTGTTTTGATGGTTGCTGATTCAAATCTTTTGGAGAAGGCAATGGCACCCCACTCCAGTACTCTTGCCTGGAAAATCCCATGGACGGAGGAGCCTGGTAGGCTGCAGTCCATGGGGTCGCTGAGGTTCGGACAAGACTGAGCAACTTCACTTTCACTTTTCACTTTCATGCATTGGAGAAGGAAATGGCAACCCACTCCAGTGTTTTTGCCTGGAGAATCCCAGGGACAGGGGAGCCTGGTGGGCTGCCATCTGTGGGGTCGCACAGAGTTGGACACGACTGAAGCAACTTAGCAGCAGCAGCAGGAATAATTTAGAAGACAGTGGCACCCCATTCCAGTACTCTTGCCTGGAAAATCCCATGGACGGAGGAGCCTAGTGGGCTGCAGTCCATGGGGTCGCTAAGAGTCTGACATGACTGAGCGACTTCACTTTCACTTTTCACTTTCATGCATTGGAGAAGGAAATGGCAGCCCACTCCAGTGTTCCTGCCTGGAGAATCCCAGGGATGGGGGAGCCTGGTGGGCTGCCGTCTATGGGGTTGCACAGAGTTGGACACGACTGAAGTGACTCAGCAGCAGCAGCAGATTCAAATCTTTATCTCTTAAAATTCCCTCGTAAGTCCCTTTAGGATTAGCAAGTGATTTTTCTCTCTGATGTTTAAAGAAAATCCTGTCTTTCACTCCAAAATGTTATCTGTATCCTAGTTTACCTTCCTTTCTTTAGCCACTTGTCTAGGTAATGCTTTTTTTAAAATTTATTTTTATTTAAAATTTATTTGTTGAAGTATAGTAGATTTAGTGTTAATTTCTGCTGTATAGCAAAGTGACTCATTTATATACACATATGCTTTCTTTTTAATATTCCTTTCCATTGTGGTTTATCTCAGGGTATTGAACATAGTTCTCTGTGCTATATACTAGGACCTTGTTTATCCATTCTATATGTAATAACTTGCATCTACTGACCCCAAACTCCCAGCATTTAAGCATGCAACCATCCTTTTTTTTTAAATTCCTAAAACCCGGCCTTAACCCTTTGTTGTTCTCTAAATTCTACTCTGTTGCTCTTCTTTTCACAGATAGGCATTCAGAAAAAATTGACTTGTTTACACTCACTGTCTGCAGTTATTCACTACTTATTTATTTCCATTATGCCTCCATCCATCTTCCCCTTATCAGTCCACTGCTCTGACAATGGTCCCTGATAATGTTAAATAGATTCTTTGCTATCTCTGTATTGACCACTCCAGAGCATGTGGTACAGTTGACCAGTTCTTGAAGGAAGCCATTACAGTTGACCTCCTTGAACTGCTTCTAAAAACTGTTTTCCTCATTCTTCTTTTTTCACCTTTTCCTAGGTTGTGTAGGTCATAGAGTTGGGATTTTGTTGTTGGTTGTGGCCTGCTTCCTACTTTGAATACTGTATTTGGATTTATAACCCATGGCCTTCATATCATTTAAATATTGATAACTTAAAATGTTAATATCTGCCTTAAAATGTTAGTATCTGCCTAACCTAGACATTTCTAGAACTTCTAACTTATATATATATAGCTGCCTACTAGATATTTGTTTTCCTAAAGCCCATTTTTTAGCACTTTAAACTCAAGTGAATTTTGCTTTTAGTGACTGGAACCACCATTAATCCAGCTCAATCTAAATTCATAAATTTAGAATTTATGTCTTGCTGTTCCCCCCACAAGTTACAGAGACTTGTCACTTCAGCTCATTAATATCTAACCCAGCATTGTTCATTAGAAGTCGATGTAAGTCACATATGTAATTTAAGCTTTTCTGGTAGCCTAGGCTTCCCTAGTGGCTCAGATGGTAAATAATCTGTCTGCAGTGCAGGAGATGTGGGTTCAATCCCTGGGGTGGGAAGATCCCCTGGAGAAGTAAATGGCAAGCCACTGCAATATTCTTGCCTAGAGAATCCCATAGACAGAGGAACCTAGCAGGCTATAGTCCATAGGGTCGCACAGAGTTGGACATGACTGAAGTGACTTTGCATGCAGGCATGTTAAAAAGTTGAAAAGAATGAATTTAATTTTAGTATCATTTTTATATAGCCCAATATAGCTAAAATTTTATTTCAATAAGTAATCAGTATAAAAATTGACGTTTCATTCTTTTTTTTCATAATAAGTCTTTAAAACCTGATTTGTGGGACTTCCCTGCTGGTCCAGTGGCTAAGGCTCCATGCTCCCAGAGCATGGGGCCCGGGGTTCGATCCCTGGTTAGGGAACTAGATCCCACATGCTTCAACTAAGACCTGGCACAATCAAATAAATAAATAAAAATAAGTATATATAAAAAACTTGGTTTGTATTTTATGCTTAGTATGTGTGTGAAAGTGGCTCAGTTGTGTCCGACTCTTTGCAGCTTCGTGGACTATACAGTCCATGGAATTCTCTAGGCCAGAATATTGGAGTAGGTAGCTGTTCCCTTCTCCAGGGGATCTTCCCAACCCAGGAATCGAACCCAGGCCTCCCGTATTGCAGATGGAATCTTTACCAACGGAGCCAGAGCATATCCCAATTCAGACTTGCTAAATTTCAAGTGACTGGTAGCCACATGGAGCTAGTGGCTACTGTAATGAACAGTAGTGTTCTAACTTAATTTCTCTCAATCCTTGCTACTTCTGTCATGATTCAAGTCCTAATTTCTTCCTTGGGCTACTGCAGCAGATCTTGAAATTGCTACCAGTATCTCCTCACTATTCTTATTAGTTGTAATTTTCTAAAATATGAATGTGACTTGGCTTGTGAATTAATGTGATAGTGCAGTTTTCTGCTTAAAATTCTTTAATACTCTTCATAAGTTTTCAAGATGATGCCTCAAAAAAAAAAAAAAAAAAAGATGATGCCTCATCTGAGTTCTTTACTGTGGTCTACAAAGTCCTTTGTGATCTGGATTTTGCTTGACTTCCTACTCTGCGTCTCCTAGATCATGATTATGAAGTGTACTGAACTATTTTTACTTACCAGAAAGATCTGTACTTTCTTCTCTTGCTTTTGGGCCTTTACAGTTGCCAATTTGCTTGCCCATATTGTGCAGCACCTACCCAAATTTCTCATCAGACTAAGGCCTGCTAGTCCTTTAGAATCTGAAGATTCTGACAACAGGATGGGAGAAAAGCACCCGTCGTTTTTGTTCTTATAGCTGTCTTCCTGTGCTTGCTTCCATTATAGTGTTTATCACTGTATCAATAGAATTGCCTTCTAACTTCTCTGACCTCAGATTCTTAGTTTCATTAGTTTCATTCTTGTTTTCATTAGCTTCTATATCCCTAATCTGTAATACATACATTATGTGAATCCAGTAGCTATGTTAAATGAGTGTGGCCAGTAATTCTGTAAGAAGAAATTTAAATTCCAAGTTCAGCGTAAAGAAAAAATTTTATTAAAATTTTAAAGTTACCTTTTACATGTATTCATACAGATATTAAAATCTTTTAGGTAGAGTAACCAAGCATCCAGAATAAGATTAAGAAAGTAAAAATTGGTTCTGTTTGTACACAGTTGTTCATCTCAGTCAAAAGGGAGGAGCTAGGGGCATGCAAACAATAAAGCTAATATTTAGGAAACACTTATGTGATCCTGTAACATCTTAGTAGTGTTGTTATATTAAATCTAGAATCTAGGTACTTTTGTACCAGTTATTTAAAATACTTAAGACTTTTCAGTAGTGAATTTCTGTAACTTTCCCCTTGAGTTATGTAAGAGATGGTAGGAATTTCAAGTGCTAGATAGTTTCATCTATGTGTATGATATAAGGCTTCTGTTAGAGTTAATAAGTAGACAACTAAATTTATGTACCTTTGTCTTTTGTATTGAGTGGTTGTTTTTGTGTTTAGAATTACATAAACTTTAGGAGAAAGCTTGCAGTTTATCTATGTTTTAAAATTCAAAGTTGTTACAGCTAGAATTTGAATTATATAGAAAAGACCAAATTTACCTTTGGAATTTTAAGTTACTGATGTAAACCTTCCTTGAATCTTTATAGTGGGATTTTTTTCCCCTTTTTTATTATTGTAGTTACTAAGTGGAGAAATAGAACCTTGGTCATATTAGGTAATTTGGGGCTGAATATCTATCTCTTTTGTAAAGTTGGAGAGTTCAGTTCAGTCGCTCAGTCGTGTCCAACTCTGCGACCCCATGGACTGCAGCATACCAGGCTTCCCTGCCCGTCACCAGCTCCCGGGGCTTGCTCAGACTCATGTCCGTGATGCCGTCCAACCATCTCATCCTCTGTTGCCCCCTTCTCCTCCTGCATTCAATCTTTCCCAGAATCAGGGTCTTTTCCAGTGAGTCAGTTCTTCGCATTAGGTGGCCAAAGTATTGGAGTTTGAGCTTCACCATCTGTCCTTCCAAAGAACATTGAAGACTGATTTCTTTTAGGATGAACTGGTTGGATCTCCTTGCTGTCCAAGGGACTCTCAAGGGTCTTCTCCAACACCATGGAACAAAAGCATCAATTCTTTGGTGTTCAGCTTTCTTTATAGTCCAACTCTCACAACCATACATGACTACAGGAAAAACCATAGCTTTGACTAGACGGACCTTTGTGGGCAAAGTAATGTCTCTGCTTTTTAATATGCAGTCTAGGCAGGTCGTAACTTTTCTTCCAAGGAGCAAGTGTCTTTTAATTTCATGGCTGCAGTCACCATCTGCAGTGATTTTGGAGCCCAAGAAAATAAAAGTCTGTCACTGTTTCCATTGTTTTCCCATCTGTTTGCCATGGAGTGATGAGACTGGATGCCATGACCTTAGTTTTTTAAATGTTTAGTTTTAGGACAGCTTTTTCATTCTCTTTCACTTTCATCAAGAGACTCTTTAGTTCCTTCCTCTTTACTTTCTGCCGTAAGGGTGGTGTTATCTGTGTATCTGAGTTTATTGATACTTCTCCCGGCAATCTTGATTCCAGCTTGTGCTTCATCCAGCCCGGCATTTTGCATGATGTACTCTGCATATAAGTTAAATAAGCAGGATGCCAGTATACAGCCTTGATGTACTCCTTTCCCAATTTGGAACCAGTCTGTTGTTTCATGTCTGGTTCTAACTGTTGCTTCTTGACCTGCATACAGATTTCTCAGGCAGGTAAGGTGGTTATGGTATTCCCATCTCTTGAAGAATTTTCCACAGTTGTTGTCTTCTACACAGTCAAAGGCTTTGGTATAATCAATAAAGCAGATGTTTTTCTGGAATTCTCTTGCTTTTTCTATGATCCAACAGATGTTGGAATCTCTGATTCCTCTGCCTTTTTAAAATCCAGCTTGATCATCTGGAAGTTGACAGTTCACATACTGTTGAAGCCTGGCTTGGAGAATTTTGAGCATTACTTTGCTAGTATGTGAGATGAGCAATTGCGTGGTAGTTTGAATATTCTTTGGCATTGCCCTTCCTTGGGATTGAAATGAAAATTGACCTTTTCCAGTTCTGTGGCCACTGCTGAGTTTTCCAAATTTGCTGGCATATTGAGTGCAGCACTTTCACAGCATCATCTTTTAGGATTTGAAATAGCTCAGCTGGAATTCCATCACCTCCACTAGCTTTGTTCATCGTGACGCTTCCTAAGGCCCACTTGACTTTGCATTCCAGGATGTCTGGCTCTATGTGAGTGATGGAGAGAGTTGAAGGTTTATAGTAGATCCTATAAAAATGTTTTAATTTTCCCTCAAATTCCTGTTACAACTCAGTTTTGTTGTTGTTCCCCAAAAGCATATTTAGCAATTTTCAGAATAAGGTGCTGTTTTCTCCTTTGGAAAATATATGTTAATTTATAAATATTAATATTCAAATTTTAAAAATGATAATGGGTTTTCAGATGCCAAGGTTTTGATAACTTTACTTTGAAATAAGAACAAATGATAGAGAATATAAACAAATCTTGAGTTCCAATAATCTACTATTGAAATCTTTTTGAGGCATCTTGTTCTTTGAATCTAATTGATTTCTAGAAGTAAGTTTAAGTAAGTTAATGACTGCAATTACTGGGTATTGTATTTAAGTTGGTTTTCCCACAGGTAGTGAAATAGCAAGCAGTAGAATTGTAGTTTGATTTTCCTAAATGTGAATTTGACATAGAGATTTGCCATTATCTTTTAGTTACTGAAAGATTTAACATGTGCTTTTAGAAAAGATGATTTGATAACTGTTTCTTCTTACATAACTGATGATTGAAATCAAGTAATACTCTTAAGGTATTTTGGGTGAAGCCTGGGTGAATATACTTTTATCTATATTTGCATGCTTATAAGTGTCACAGTTACGTCACTCGGGTCTATAAATAATGTTTCTTTATCCAGAGATTATATTTCACACTGGCACTGTGAGCATTATATTTGTCCAGAAAAAGAATCAGTGGGTGGTTAAATCTTCTGAATTACAGACTGTGGTTGATTTTAGAATTTGGGGAAGGCAAGATTCTTATAAAATGTGAAAAGTTTATGTGTGTTAGTCAGCCAGTGTTACATTTTAGTATATTCCCTAAATCTGTCTTTTGTCTTTAGACACAGTTTCTTTCTCAGGAGAAATTTTCCTGAAAGTGTATTTTTGTTTATTTTTTTAAACAACTCCTGTGTATCAGCACTCTGTTAGGAATGTAGAGATGAATATGACGTGATTTTCTTCCTCTGGGAATTCAGTCATATTGGGAAACTGGCAAATGACATGCTTAATTTTGTATAAAATAATTTGTAATTATTTTAAAAATTAGTTAACATATACAGAGAATTATCTACTCTCAAACTAGTCAGTCATCTTCCTGTGTTACTGAGACTGCTCTTGTGTAGAATTACCAGTAGTCTTATTTCCAGATTTTATGGTCACATCTCTGGTATTTTTCATTTGACTTTTCAGTAGCATTTAACACAGTTGAGTAACCTTCAGCCCTTCTAGTTTTCTTTCCTCCTCACTGACTGATCTTTCTTACTCTTTTTCTGCCTAACATTTCAGTGTTGGAGTGCTCTAGGAAACTGCCTGTGTGCTGTGCTGTGCTTAGT
Source organism: Oryx dammah (assembly GCF_014754425.2). Classification (NCBI taxonomy): domain Eukaryota; kingdom Metazoa; phylum Chordata; class Mammalia; order Artiodactyla; family Bovidae; genus Oryx; species Oryx dammah. Next base: position 61,624,173 of record NW_024070202.1, on the reverse strand, counting down.
TGCTCAGCAAAGTATCTGACTCTTTGCGACCCCATGGACTATAGCCCACTAGGCTCCACTTTCCATGGAGATTCTCCAGGCAAGAATACTGGAGTGGGTTGCCATGTCCTCCCCCAGGGGGATCTTCCCAGCCCAGGGATCGAACCCTTTGGTCTCTTGCATTGCAGGCGGATTCTTAAGCCAGCAGGGAAGCGCCAGGAAACTGCCTAGAACCCCTTTCATCTATAATCTCTCTTTGAGAATATAATCCTCTCTCAGTACTGTCTATATGCTTATTTTTCCTAAATCTGTATTTTCAGCAACAGTCAACCCTGGAATTTCTGAATTCATATATTTAACTGCTTAGGACCATTTCTTCTTGAATATATAATAGAGTCTTCAACACATTCAAAGCTTTTTTTGATTTTGGTGATTTTGGCCCTCACCGCTCACTCTTTTCCTCGTCTTTGTTCCCTCTTTCCTTGGAGCTATCACTAGCCATTGAGTTGTTCAAGTCAAGTAGTGAGAGTATCTTTTGTCTCTTTTACTGATCACATGTAATGCACCAGAAGTGTCCTGACAATTCTTCCTTCAAAACCTGTTCTGAATCTTTCTCTTGCCTTACATTGATACCATCTAAATTCAGTATACCCTTTCTTTCTTAAACTATTGTAGTAGGCTTCTTAGCAGTTTTCTTATTTCCATTTCTTCTCTTAGCAGTAAGAACTATCTTTAAAACTCAAATCAGGTCAGGTCACTTGCCTGTGTAAAACCCTCCAGTGGCTTCCCATCATGCCTAAAATAACACTCAAATTTCCTGCTCTGACTGGGTCCCACATTATCTGGCCCCTGCCTGCCTCCCTGACCTATTTTTTATCACTTGTCCCCTAGTCTGCTACCTTACTTCTGTGGAGTTCATATGCTTTCTTTTTGTTCCTGAAAGTACCAGGTTCATCTCCACTTAGGGCCCACCGCTTTGCCCTAGAATGCTTTTCCCTGTTTTCTTACTTCAGTCTCCCAGTTGTCCCTAAGACTTTTCTATGACTTGAGGATAAAGCAATGAATAAGACACAGGGGTAGACTGAGACATTTTTCTTACACCTTTTGTATGGTGGGTTTCTTGAATATGTAACCTAAAATATTTTCTCGGAAACTTCCTCAGTTCTCTCAGATGGTCAGATGGCTTCCTCTTTTTGATGTCACAACTTCTGTAATTCCTTTAATCTGTACCTTGATGGAGTTTACGTTCTAGTTGGAGGTATAGTGGGTGGAGATCACCATAAACAAGATTTGATGTATGTTAAATGGTGATAGGTGCTAAAGGGAAAAAAACCATAAAGCAACCAAGTGCTGAGGTGAGGAGTAGGTTGTAGTCTTAGTTCGGGTATTCAGAGCAGTCCTCTCTGGACGTGACATTTGAATAATCATTGTCTTTTCTAGGTTGTGCTAAAACTCATAGATTTGTTCAATATAGGAAAAAAGACATACTCTTTTTACGGACCTTTTGTCCAAAGATAGTCTTATTTTCTTCTCTGTGCTCTATTCATTGCCTTTCAGTTTTCATAGGTCACATGTACTTCATCTTTCCATCTGTTATTGCTTGCAGTCTTTAGCTTCCTTTCCTATATCCCCAAGTTTGCATTTCTTCCAATTCTAAACTTGAGTTTAATTACTTGAAATATAGTAATACTGTATAAAGATCCTACCGAAAATATTGGCATTTATCTGATCTGGTCTGTCTTAATCCAGTGACTGACAAAGCAAAATTGTATGAAATTTACATTTTTTTTTTCTTCTTAGAATTTAAAGTTGGTCCCTGTATATCTTCTTGAAATTTCATACTTTACACTTTTTTCATTATTTCTTGTAAGACTTCAGGTGCAAGGCATAGTGATTGTCCTTTATGAAAAGACAGGAGGTCTTTGATTCTGTGTTTTATCAGGAAAGCTGCTAAAATGGACTCACTGGGCCTTATATCCAACAAAAAAATATTTCCTTGATGTGAGTAGAAAAAAGTCTACTTTCAGTATATTTGTAATTTACCTTTAATTTGTTGAGTTACATGTAAGTAACTTTCATTTCCCCCCCCTCTTCATTTTACTGTGTTCCAATGGATTTCTCTGCCCTGTTTGGACTGAATGTGCCATGAATGATTCTTGGAATTCCTCGTTTACTGTTCCTCTGTGGATCTGTTCTGTTGGAATCTGGAACACTGGAATGATGGAAATATGTTCTTTACAAAGTAGCTGTGAGTATACTACATAATTAATACAGAGGCTTTTTTCTGGTCTAAGTTAAATTTCAGTTACAATTGTATGAAATATGAATCAAGGAAGCTTTAAATTTAATACATAGTCTTAGCTCTGCACATAGTAGGCTTTCAAATATTTGACTTTAAAATATTCTGTTCAGTGTGCTAACTAGTATATTTAAAATTAGCCTCTAATTTAATTGGCTTACTTATCTGCTCAACATTTGTCTTAAAATTAATTTATATGAATTTTTAAAAAGTAAAAGATTATGGATGGAATATTTAGTTATATATGTGATACTAGTGAGGAATGCAGGGTGCTGTTCTTTGTTAAATCCAAATGTATTGAATTATTACTTTGATCCCATATGAGTGTTTTTGGATGAGAATTTAAATGTGGCAAAAACCTTTAAGAGAAATGTGTATCTCTTTTTAAATGATGAATGGCGTTATGTTTTAATGATGAATAAGACCTACCTCTAAGTAAGTTAATCAGTAAGACTCTACTCACTCAGATGGTCTAGCTATGGACAGTATTTCTCACCAGTGGGTAAGTTGAAAGTCACACTGATTTTCTGTGCTAATTTAGAAGTAGGTTTGTATGAATTACTCATGAAATTATTGGTGCGTTCATCAAAGAATCAAAAGCTGTACAGAAATGAAATTAAAGTTTACTTTAAAACCAGGATAAATCTGATGTCCAGTAAAAACATTGAGGTGACATTACTGGACCTAGTATAAGAGTTTGAAAGATAATGTTTACTGGTTGACATTGATCATGAGAGCTTTTAAGAGTTTATGAAAAATTTTAAACTCCACATTTTGATTTTATTTCATAAATAAGAAGGTGAATTTCAAGAAACTCCTGCCTGTGGTTTTTAGTATGAGCAAAGGGAATAATTAAGAGAGTCCTTAATATAATCTAAGATTATATATATAATACAACAGGGAATATATGTTATATAACATATTGTTAATATAAAATATATAATTAATTATATAATATAATATATAGTATAACAGGGAAGCCTGGCATGCTGTAGTCCATGGGGTCGCAAAGAGTCGAACATGACTGAGTGAACTGAATATAATCTTAAGGGGATTTGAATTTTTTTATTGTGAAAAATCCTTTGTTGTTTTTTTTAGTTGCTTGATCAGAATCTCGGTAACTTACTATAAATTGAAATCTTTGCTCTGAGGCAGGTTTTTTTAATTTTTATTTTATTCCCTTGGGTTTTTATAATTGACTCAGTTAAGTTCAGTTCAGTTGCTCAGTTATGGCCGACTCTTTGCAATCCCATGGACTGCAGCACACCAGGCTTCCCTGTTCATCACTGACTCCTGGAGCTTGCTCAGACTCATGTCCATCAAGTCAGTGACGTCATCTGACAATCTCATTGACTTTTATAATTGACTGCTGTTAATCAACTTGTGCTCAATTTATTTTGTCCATTTCTTCGATTAACTAATACTTTTATTGGTAATACTATAAAATCAGTTTGATTTACCATGAGTAAGAGTTTGTATGATTTTCTAAAAATAGGTTAATGAAGAGAATTTGAAATGTATGATTGAAGCATTTTGTTGACTTATTAATAATTGAGCCTCTTTTACTTTTTCAGCAACAGAAGAATCTTGAAGGCTATGTGGGATTTGCAAATCTCCCAAATCAAGTATACAGAAAATCAGTGAAGAGAGGTTTTGAATTCACACTTATGGTTGTGGGTAAGATATAATTTCTCACTAAAGTTGAATTTTGATCCAAGTTTCAAACTGTTTAATGAACTCTGAATGTTTTAAGAAAACAGTAGCCCAAATAACTGCAGCAATCAATGTTATATGTTTTTTGTTATGCAGATACACTTTAAAATTTAACTTGGTAGCATGGTGGGATTTAAGTATTTTCTTGCCCGTTTTTTTGTAGGTGGCGCAGTTTTGAAAACTGGGGGGAAGGGAAGTAGAAGTTGAAAAGCAGTGGGAGGTGGCTAGTGGAACAGAAAACTGGAGAAGTTCTCCTCAGTTGATGCTACAAAAGGAAATAGCATCTGGTGGTTACTTATTACTCCAGGATAGTTTTATTCTTTGGCTCATGTAGTGCATTGATGCCATATCATCCAACTGTTTAACTTAAACATATGTTCTCTAAATCTGAAAAAGAAGGATGGGGTAGAGGATCATAATCATGCAGTGATTACCCAGGAGTTCATTCATTGAGTGTAAGCTCTGGAATAAGTGAAATATGACTCTCCTTCTTTGGTTCACTCTTATTTTTCTCTTGCGTGTGTTTCATCCTGTGAACACCTTTCCCTGCCTGTAATCGATTTTAAGAGATTGTCAGGGGTTATTTTAACTGTAGTTTAGTAACATCATCATATATGAAAAGACACTTTACCATGTGTAAGATTAGTTTTCTTAAATGACAGTCTTAATCTTAAATGACTTTATAATATTTTCACCTCATATAGGCTGACTTTATAACTTGGCTCCTCAATTTGATGCAGTTTATTGTATTTATTTAAGAAGATGGAAGGCAGAATTATTGGATTAACTATGCTTGACAAAGAAAATTGAGTTGATGCTGGATCTTTATGTATTGTGCATTAAATTTTGCTAATTATATTCCACACCTGGTATTTTATTTTGGTGCTGAATTAGATTATTGAATTAGGTATGAAATCCTCCTTCACTGAAGGTAAGAATATTTTATCAACTGACCAGAATATTTTGCCTGAGGGTCAGTTTGTGGCTGTTTGGACACACCCACACCCACACACACACACTCCGTGGAACAAAATCTGCAAACTTGATACTTGTCTGCCTCTGGCTGAATAAAAAGTATGGTATAGCTGGCTTGCAAATTGCTGCTGTAGAGCAGAGGTGTGGGTCTAGATAGGTGAATAAAATATGCAGGACACACCTCTTCATAGGTTGGTAACATAAATCATTATACGTGGAGAAATACTGCATCTTATATTTACATTTACTGTGTAATGTTAGTGATCTTTTTTTTTTTTTAATGTTAGTGATCTTAAATGACAAACTGTAGACAAATAAAAGATCATTTTTAAATTTGTTAAAAAAACCTCCTAGGTCCATTAGGAGAACCATAAGAGTTTTCAAAAATTTTATATTATTAAAACTTAAAGAGTGACTTTTTGAGTGTCTGCTTAGTAATGTCTGGAAGTCAAGGCCAGATATTTGGTTTGAAATTGTTGTGACATTTTTCCAGGTGAAAGATATATAATAATCAGCTGATCTTGACTTTTAGCGGAAATATGGAATCTCTGAATGTAACTTACTAATTTTTTTGTTGTTGTTGCCACATTTAACACTTGAACATTTTATATTTAGCACGCAATGGCACCCTACTCCAGTACTCTTGCCTGGAAAATCCCATGGATGGAGGAGCTGGGTAGGCTGCAGTCAATGGGGTCGCTGAGGGTCGGACACGACTGAGCAACTTCACTTTCACTTTTCACTTTCATGCATGGGAGAAGGAAGTGGCAACCCACTCCAGTGTTCTTGCCTGGAGAATCCCAGGGACTGGGGAGCCTGGTGGGCTGCCATCTATGGAGTCGCACAGAGTCGGACACGACTGAAGTGACTTAGTAGTAGTAGTTAGTAACCATTGTACATGTTGGAGCTATGTATTGTTAGTGTTGTATTTTTTCCACTTAACTAATACATGCCCTCATAGATATATTTAATCAGTGTTAAACCACCGTGGGAACAAGATGCTGATTCTTACTAGTTTTTTTGGTTAGACCTTTTGTCAACTATAGCTTGTTTTTTCTGTTTGATAAGACTTAAAATGAGAATAAAAGAGAATGGATATCAATATTATTATTCTGTCCTCCTCCCCATACCTTGCTGTTTAATTAGCTGTCTTTGTGTAGACACACCCACACCCACACACACACACCCACACACACACACACACTCCGTGGAACAAAATCTGCAAACAAGGTCTGAATCTTTTCATCTACATAGTTGCAATGTGTGACACATAAAAGTCACCTTTTAAGTATTTTATACATTGTTTTTCAGACTGCAGGCCATACCTGACAGCACTGTGTGTATATCATAGAAAGCTAAAGCTAATCTTGCTGTAACATTCTTGACTTAGAGACTACAAGGTATTCCTTATAAACTGAGTCCTCATTTTTGTGATTTATGCTCAGAGCAACTTCGACTCTTTTAAAACAGTTTTTGGTTTGAGATTTATACATTGATACAAACTGAGAATCTATATTTAACAGTTGATTTCTTAATCTCTTCACCCTTTGCTGGGAAACCTTTATCCAGTAACCTTGCTTCATAAGCAATATTTATTATTTACCTGAGGGACTTTTTTGTATAAAAGAGGCCTATTGGTATTCCTGTATTTTCTTGCCTAAAGGAGCTTATAATTTATATAATGATATAAAATATACATAAAACGATAACATTTTCAGGAAGTAAATACAAGTTAGTAGAGTCATATGGAAATTAAGAACAGATGTTTAAAGGTATAGGAGAGCTTATCCGTGGTTGGACATTATTACTGCTTTATTTGAGGAAGAGGTATTAGGGCAGATTTTTGAAGAATAGAATTGGGATAGACATTGAGTGGGCAGTCCAGTTGGAAAAACAATAGCCAACAAAAATCAGCACCTATATGTCAGGCAATATTTCAACTACATAAAGTATTGACACTTTATTTCTGTAACTCATACAGTCCTTAACAGTAATCTTATGATATAAGTATTATTGTTTTCTCCATTTTAAAGATGCAAAAACTGAGGCATGGAGATATTAGTTACTTGCTCATGGTCACACTGCTATCAGATGCCAGAACCAAACCCAGTCTATCTCTGGCTGGTGTGTTCTTAAGCACTATGCTGCTGCTAAGTTGCTTCAGTCGTGTCTGACTCTGTGCGACCCCATAGACGGCAGCCCACCAGGCTTCTCTGTCCGTGGGATTCTCCAGGCAAGAACACTGGAGTGGGTTGCCATTTCCTTCTCCAATGCATGCATGCATACATGCATGCTAAGTCTCTTCAGTCATGTCTGACTCTGTGCAACCCTATGGACAGCAGCCCACCAGGCTCCTCTGTCCACGGGATTCTCTAGGCAAGATGCAGAGAGGCTCATTTGGAAATACTGGATATAGTGCATCCATTATGCTTTGAACTTGTATGATTTCAACTAGATATTCTCTTTTCCCTAAAAAAATTAAAGAGACGAGAGGGACAGAGAGAAAAAGAAATGAAAATTGTAGATAACTTAAATAGTGCAAGCAGTTTTTTTCTGCCATTCTACTGAAATGAGTAGTTTCTGTCCTAGGGTCAGCATGAAGTGGGAGAGGTGAGTTTTCTATTCCCCTAGTCATTTCAGCTTCCACGTACTTTCATAGTGTATGGCTCTCACTTTGCTCAGTTAGTCTAGGTGCCTTAATATAAACTAGTTACTTCTTAAGTGCTCAAGAAAAAGGTATGTTTCAGTGCAGGAAGAAAACAAGTTGTCAGGTTATATGTAGTTGTGCTTTATGGATGATATGGAGGAGCAGAGGGAGATTAATTGGCATTGCACATTGATTTTAGGATCCTACCCTGAAGAGTTCACTTTGTAATAGTTGGAAATAAGGCTGGAAGGGTAGGCTAGCGTAGATTTTAAAGACCTTGATTGCCTCCGGGATGAAGAGATTGGAATTCTTGGTTTTGAATCTTTATTTGAAAATTTAGTTTAAAACCCAATGTCAGCAATATTAAATGATGAAGACAGTTAGGTCTTTAATGTAGCAAAGCATCAAACCTGTTTGGGCTCGGAACTTGACAATTCTTTGTGTGTTTCTTAATTAGACTTGCCTAGGCTCTGAGATGGAAATGGCAACCCACTCTAGTATTCTTGCCTGGAAAATCCCATGGATGAAGGAGCCTGAAATGTTGCAGTCCATGGGGTCGCAAAGAGTTGGACATGACTGAGTGATTTCACTTAAAAAGAAGCGTGCTCTGAGAATAAAATGTTAATTGTAAATTCCTGATTTTACTAGAATCTTTCAGAGAGGTAGAACTAAGGTAGATTGCTTTATCTGACCAGAAAATATTTTGAAAAGCAAGTGACATTAAATCTGTTACTTCGGATTTTTTGAAGATAAAATTCAGCTGAATCATTTTTATAAGAGCTAGTAAAGTAATGCTTAAAATTCTCTAAGCCAGGCTTCAGCAATACGTGAACCGTGAACTCCCTGATGTTCAAGCTGGTTTTAGAAAAGGCAGAGGAACCAGAGATCAAATTGCCAACATCCGCTGAATCATGGAAAAAGCAAGAGAGTTCCAGAAAAACATCTATTTCTGCTTTACTGACTATGCCAAAGCCTTTGACTGTGTGGATCACAATAAACTGTGGAAAATTCTGAAAGAGATGGGAATACCAGACCACCCGACCTGCCTCTTGAGAAATCTGTATGCAGATCAGGAAGCAGCAGTTAGAACTGGACATGGAACAACAGACTGGTTCCAGATAGGAAAAGGAGTACGTCAAGGCTGTATATTGTCACCCTGCCTATTTAACTTAATGCAGAGTACATCATGAGAAATGCTGGACTGGAAGAAACACAAGCTGGAATCAAGATTGCCTGGAGAAATATCAATAACCTCAGATATGCAGATGACATCACCCTTATGGCAGAAAGTGAAGAGGCGCTAAAAAGCCTCTTGATGAAAGTGAAAGAGGAGAGCGAAAAATTTGGCTTAAAGCTCAACATTCAGAAAACGAAGATCATGGCATCCGGTCCCATCACTTCACGGGAAATAGACGGGGAAACAGTGGAAACAGTGTCAGACTTTATTTTTTTGGGCTCCAAAATCACTGCAGATGGTGACTGCAGCCATGAAATTAAAAGAAGCTTACTCCTTGGAAGAAAAGTTATGACCAACCTAGATAGCATATTTAAAAGCAGAGACATTACTTTGCCGACTAAGGCCCGTCTAGTCAAGGCTATGGTTTTTCCATTGGTCATGTATGGATGTGAGAGTTGGACTGTGAAGAAGGCTGAGCACCAAAGAATTGATGCTTTTGAACTGTGGTGTTGGAGAAGACTCTTGAGAGTCCTTGGACTGCAAGGAGATCCAACCAGCCCATTCTGAAGGAGATCAGCCCTGGGATTTCTTTCGAAGGAATGATGCTAAAGCTGAACTCCAGTACTTTGGCCACCTCATGCGAAGAGTTGACTCATTGGAAAAGACTCTGATGCTGGGAGGGACTGGGTCAGGAGGAGAAAGGGACGACCGAGGATGAGATGGCTGGATGGCATCACGGACTCGATGGACACAAGTCTGGGTGAACTGCGGGAGTTGGTGATGGACAGGGAGGTCTGGCGTGCTGCGATTCATGGGGTAGCAAAGAGTCGGACATGACTGAGCGATTGAACTGAACTGAAGCTTTGCAAAATTTTTATAGCAGAGGTTTTTTTTTTTTTTTATTGTCATAATTTAGTTGACCTATATCAAATGTCTTTAGTAGCACTGGCCTTTTTGTTGGCACAAGGAGCTTAGTAGTAGAACATGGTGGTTTAGCCATTTTGGGGATTCAGAGTTTATCATAATGTGTATTTTACGTATGACTTATTAGTAAAGTTTAGGGGGTATTTAATGAGTGACAGAATAAACAATGACTGTCATAGATAATTTTCCCCCACCTTCTTGTTGGTGTTTATATTAATGTAGTTAGTTAGTTGAAGAAATTGAAAAGTAGTATTGGCCATTTTGTGTCTAGGTTATTGGGCATTCAGTGGAATTATGCTTAATTCTGACATTAAGATATGTTGAATACTTGAAATGCTTTAATACTTCAGAATTTTCTGCCCTGAACTCTGTATTTTTATTTTGCTTTTAGTAATAAAAGTAATTTAACCAATGATGATTGCACAACATTGTGAATACAGAAAAACCACTGAGTTGTACACTTTAAAATAGTACATTTTTGTTATATGAATTTTATTTCAAAGAACTAATTTAGCCAAAGCAGAGAAAGTTTAGGGGGAAAAAACTTACCTACTATTTAGATTTTTGTATTCCTTCTAGGAGTTTCAGCTACATATTTTAAAAAGTGCTTTTGTAATAAAGTTAATGTGTTTCATTGTAGAAATTGGGAAAAGGAGAAAAGCAAAATGAAAATAAATATTACCATAATCTGTCATTCAGTGGTAACTCTTAAGTATAGAAACATACAGTGTTTCTGTTTGTATGTATCTGTAATGTCTGTGATTGTCTTATAAAATTTAGCAGTAAATTATGATCATCTTTTAATAATAGATATTTTTTGATAATCTAGCTATGGTTGAGTTGCAGACTTCATTGGCTTTTGTAGGTTGGGTATACCAAAATTTGCCTTGTCCAGTATCAATATAGTTAGAGTAAACATGGTTGTAGTTACATCTGTCCTTGCATTTTTATTTACTTCTTTAGGATAAAGCTTTGTAAGTTTGAATTTGTATTTTTTTATGAAAGCTTATGAGTTGTTTTAAGGGTTTTAATATTAATACCAAATTGACCTAAGATAGACTGTATACCACTTTGCACACTAACCGGGTGTTGATACCATACTACCATCAGTAGATACTACAGTGTTTCTTTGTCAATTTAATACCTAAAAATTGGTGTCTTATTTTCATTCTATATAGTATTGTTGCTGGTTAGCTTTTTAATTATTTCTGTTAATCTTTGGTTTTATAAATCGTATATTCTAGTTTAATTTTAAAAGCTATATTCCTTTTTCCCCTTATATAGATGCTCTAAGGGTATTGTTGTTGTGGTTGTGGTTGGGCATTGACTCTGTCAGAATTTTTCTTGTGTCATGTTATATATTAACCTGATTTTTATATTGTCTGTGTAGTCTTTTCTTTTGGCTTGTGTCTTTGATACCTGTCTGCTTGATTCAGTCTTATTAGGGATTCCACTGTATATAAGTATATAGACTAAGGTTTACTTTTTTTATTTTGCAATTTAGATCCATGTGAATTTTTTTGATGTGAGATGTGAGACAGGAATTTGATGTTTATTTAACCTTATTTTTTAAATGGTTAATTATTCTTCCTAAAACCATTTATTACAAGCTTAAAGATATATGTGCTTCGTTGGTTCTTTTACTCAACCCTTTGGTTTAATTCATTCTAGTTCTTCCTATATAAATACTATATTACGTTATTACAGTTATAAATTAGAGTAATTATTTTGTTTCTTCTATGAGAAGATCACTGGAGTTTATGCTTATTTAGGGAGATAGACATATAAGTAAACAATATGTAAAATAATTATATTGTATTATTTTCTAGGAAGGAGGTTAACATGGTGGGATCTGTTTAGGGCCTCAGTAAGATACACCTCTCAGAAAGGAGACTTTTCCGTAAGGATACTTGAAACTTGTGAAAATTAAGAAATACTAAAAAAATGAAATGACTTACCAGCAAGATATAATTATCATTAACATTTTGCTATGTTTATCCTCAATCTTTTACTTTTAACAGCTGCGTATTTCCAACTGTGGCTATATAAAATTTTAGACTCTCATTTGACTTTTGAATGATTTGTGTATTTAATTTTGTAATAACGCTGCAGTAAAAATTTTAGAGAATGGAAATTTTGGTCAACATTTTAACTGAGATGTTTAATGACTACATTGTATTCTAATTTGTGACAGAATATATGATAGTTTGTAGAGCTTATTTCTCCATTAATGGACTTTAAATTTGTTTTTACCCTTGTTACAAATGACAGGGCAATGGAGATCTTTAAACACATAGGACTTGTGTATATGTATTGGGAGCAGAGGGCAGTATCACTGTTTATAGTCCCTGAAGTTGGATTTTTGCAGCAAAGTGTTTGAATGTTTTGTGGCTCTAGAAACATTAGCAAATTATTTTCTTAAAAGCTTGTGCTACTAAATATTTTTTTGAAAGATAAAATATATTTTTCCTGAATTTTAGGAGATTTATGGTATGTTGAGGATATCCCATTCCATGTATGCTCTAACTGTTAGAGATGCTTAATGGGAAAATGTAAAGATAGGTGAAAACACTGTAAGGAAATATAGTAGAGAAGAACAAAAGTCCAAGTTAACTACACCGTGAATCATTAAAGTGATATTATCCACCTTACCTGCCTCCTGGGAAACCTGTATGTTGGTTAAGAAGCACCACTTAGAACCAGACATGGAACGACCAACTGGTTCCAAGTTGGGAAAGGAATACGTCAAGGTTGTATATTGTCATCTTGCCTATTTGACTTATATGCAAAGTACATCATAAGAAGTGCTAGCTGGATGAAGCTCAACTTGAATCAAGATTGCCGGGAGAAATATCAATAACCTCAGATATACAGATAATATCACCCTAATGGCAGAAAGTGAAGAGGAGCTAAAGAGCCTCTTGATGAAGATGAAAGAGAGTGAAAAAGCCACTTAAAACTCAACATTCAGAAAACTAAGATTATGACCTCTAGTCCTGTCACATCATGGCATATAGGGAAAAAATGGAAAAAGTTACTGACTTATTTTCTTGAGCTCCAAATACACTGCAGATGGTGACTGCAGCCATGAAATTAAAGGACGATTGCTCCTTGGAAGAAAAGCTATGACAAACCTAGACAGCATATATTAAAAAGCAGAAATAACACTTTGCCGACAAAGGTCCGTCTAGTCAAAACTATGGTTTTTCCAGTAGTCATGTATGGATGTGAGAGCTGGACCATGAAAAATTCTGAGCGCCGAAAAATTGATGCTTTTGAACTGTGGTGTTGGAGAAGAGTCTTGAGAGTCTCCTGGACTGCATGGAGATCCAGCCAGTCCATCCTAAGGACTGATGGTGAAGCTGAAACTCCAATACTTTGGCCACCTGATGCAAAGAACTGATTCACTGGAAAAGACCCTGATGTTGGGAAAGGTTAAGTGCAGAAGGAGAAAGGGGAGACAGAGGATGAGATAGTTGGATTGCATCATCGACTCAATGGACATGCATTTGAGCAAATTCCAGAAGGTAGTGAAGGACAGGGACGCCTTGCATGCTGCAGACCATGGGTGGCAGAGAGTTACTTAACAACAACAACAAAGATACTAAAGATATGGTGCTGACTTTTTGAGGGGAAAATAGGGGTGACTAGGGCTTCCCCGGTGGCTCAGCAGTGAAGAATCTGCCTGTAGCAGGAGACGCAGGAGATGTAGGTTTGATTTCTGGGTCAGAAAGATCCCTTGGAGGAGGAAATAGCAACTTCTTAGAGTGTTCTTGCCTGGAGAATCCCATGGACAGAGGAGCCTGGTGGGCTACAGTCCATAGGGTCAAAAAGTGTCAGACACAACTGAGCAGCATGAGGGGGCTCTAAATGGGTTCACTGACTGAGCTTCCTGAAATACAATTGAGATTTTTATCATTTATTTTCTGGGGAGAGATTGTGTATTTGGGTTTTCAGAGAGGTTGTTAATTCACCTAAAAATTGAGAACTATAGGTATAAAGTATTCTGCATAATTGGAAGTGTGTGATGCTGATTTATTGTGATTCTTGTGCTGAGATAATGTTTTAATTAATTTTGTAACATTTATAAAGACAAAAATTACAAGTACAGTACACTGGTTTTTGCCCTCTGTAACATTTGGAATGCACAGTGCCTCATTGCCCCTTAAATACTTGTGTATTTCTCTTCCTCAAGGATTTTATACTGCATAGACATTAATATACCATCAAAATCAGAAAATAGCAAGGGTATGTTTGTATACATACATATATAGAGACAGTGAAAGTGTTAGTCTCTCATTTGTGTGCAGCTCTTTGTAACCCCATGATCTGTAGCCTGCCAAGCTCCTCTGTCCATGGAATTCTCCAGGCAAGTATACTGGAGTGGATAACCATTCCTTTCTGCAGGGGATCTTCCCAACCCAGGGATTGAACTCAGTCTTCTGCATTGCAGTCAGATTCTTTACTGTCTGAGCCACCAGAAAAGCCCCACATATATATGGACACAAAAACAAATACTTTTGTATCTATAGTGTATCTCCATCTATTATATTTGTTGAAAATCATCAAGTTTACACTGGTATTTCCAGTTTCAGTTCATTATCACAGCATATGTTTACTTTAAAAAATTTGAATTATAGTTGCTGTACAATATAAGTTATAGGTATACACTATAATGATTCATAATTTTTTAACTGTGCTTACTTATTTGATCAGTTTTCCTGTATGAAACTAATCTTCTGTCCAGGCTTTTCTCTTCCTTCCTGTGGTGGAGTATCGCTACTCACCCCTTTCAAGTGCTGTGACACCCTGTGGCAAGCCACTCTTCATGCCTTCTTCATCGTTTTTGAGTTCAGGCCTTCTCCCAGACTCTTTGGGAAGCGGTCTTTATCTTGTAGACGCCTATTAGCCTGCCCTGGGCCACTGTGCCTTCCCTCCAGCATGTTTACCTGGTATCCTCAGCCTCAGATAATGATTTCTGGACTGAATTTTCAGGAAGAAAGTGGAAGAGAAAGAGCTGAAATAAGTTTGAAGGGTTTAAAAACTAATATTTAACTGTTACAGAGTTAACTGGCATATGAATAGGAGAAATTATTTTTTTATTCTAACATAACACAGGTTAAAAAAAATTGATAAAATTGTAGTTTGGGGCTGCCATAGGAAAAAAGTGACTAAAAGGAGATAAAAGTGTGGAAAAAAATTAGTTTGGAAATGGAACGTACTTGCAGAGGTGTATAGTCTTTCGGTGGTTACATTTACATGTATTTTGACAAACAGTGTTTGTAAAAACTTTGAATGGCCTCCAAATTTATTAATGGTTGAAACTAATAGATTAATATTTAAAAGGGAGAAAGTTTTAGATTTGGGGGCTCTGTTCTTACTCTGCCCAGAACTCTCAAGTAAGTGGATGATATGAAGAGGTTTTCTTCATTAAGCCCAAATAATAACTTCCTTGACTCTTTACATGGCACACTAAATGTGTACTACTGAAACACTTACTAAATTAAATTGTAATTAGTAGTGTGTATTACCCTAGAAATGCCTTTGAGAATTGAAGTAGTCATTTTCATTTTTATATCATTAGCTTAGTCCATAACTCCTAGTCAGTTCAGTTCAGTTCAGTCGCTCAGTTGTGTCCGACTCTTTGCGACCCCATGAATCACAGCACGCCAGGCCTCCCTGTCCATCACCAGCTCCTGGAGTTCACTCAGACTCACGTCCGTCGAGTCAGTGATGCCATCCGGCCATCTCATCCTCTGTCGTCCCCTTCTCCTCCTGACCCCAATCCCTCTCAGCATCAGAGTCTTTTCCAATGAGTCAACTCTTCGCATGAGGTGGCCAAAGTACTGGAGTTTCAGCTTTAGCATCATTCCTTCCAAAGAAATCCCAGGGCTGACCTCCTTCAGAATGGACTGGTTGGATCTCCTTGCAGTCCAAGGGACTCTCAAGAGTCTTCTCCAACACCACAGTTCTAAAGCATCAATTCTTTGGTGCTCAGCCTTCTTCACAGTCCAACTCTCACATCCATACATGACCACAGGAAAACCATAGCCTTGACTAGACGGGCCTTAGTCGGCAAAGTAATGTCTCTGCTTTTGAATATGCTATCTAGGTTGGTCAAAGCTTTTCTTCCAAGGAGTAATCATCTTTTAATTTCATGGCTGCAGTCACCATCTGCAGTGATTTTGGAGCCCCCCAAAATAAAGTCTGACACTGTTTCCACTGTTTCCCCGTCTATTTCTCATGAAGTGATGGGACCAGATGCCATGACCTTCGTTTTCTGAATGAGCTTAAAGCCAACTTTTTCACTCTCTTTCACTTTCATCAAGAGGCATTTTAGTTCCTCTTCCCTTTCTGCCATAAGGGTGGTGTCATCTGCATATCTGAGGCGATTGATATTTCTCCCGGCAATCTTGATTCCAGCTTGTGTTTCTTCCAGTCCAGCATTTCTCATGATGTACTCTGCATAGAAGTTAAATAAGCAGGGTGACAATATACAGCCTTGACGTACTCCTTTTCCTATTTGGAACCAGTCTGTTGTTCCATGTCCAGTTCTAACTTGCTTCCTGACCTGCATACAGATTTCTCAAGAGGCAGGTCAGTGTATGTCAGCTAAATTACTGATCATTCAATTAAAATCTGTTCTCAGGAGTATGACCGAAATACTGTGGAAATCTCATTTTACGTTATCACTGTAAATGTTACCATCTGTAACAAAATTAACAATTCCTAGTCTTCTATCATAAAAATTTGAGTTAGTTAAGAATGAACCACCAATCACATTACACTTTTGATTCCTTGGTATCCACTTTGATATTCTGACAAAATCTTTACTTTTTATGATTCACATATTTTAAAACTAGCTGTTTCCCTCCAGATGAAAACTTTATTTTTATTAGTGAATGCTAGCCACAGTTGAAAATTAGAGGGAAAGTTTAATCTTTCCCCTACCATATGAAAGAGTGATAGTATTCGTAAAAAACTTGTGATATCAGTTATATAGGATAAAGATGCCTATTAAACTAACTGAACTACTAACAACTGGTACCATGTTAATTGATAATTATTGTATGATTGTTAATTTATTTTGACTTTGTATTACATGTATTCTAAAGTTGTTGATGTTTTAGTAAAAATTAGCTGTACATTTGGTATGGTCTCTTAGACTTGACATGAAGGGATAGAGAAGAGTATGTGAATCTTAGTGGAAATTGTCTTACCTCCCTCCCTTCTCAGTTTAGACAGAAGCATTTTTATAAAAAGTATATAGAAGTATGAAAAGTATGACTTTTTGGAATTTAGTTTATAGAGTATACTTAAATTGATTGGTATATGGGTAAATTAGAAGTGGGTTTTTTGTGTGTGTGTGGTTTGCTTTTAAAATACATTGTGATTAATTTTTCTTCTTTTTTTGTCAGCAGACCTCTACTTTTTTGTACTTACCTGATTTCTTGCCTTGGTCATTCATTAATTGTAATAAGCATTTATACTTCTTTTATACTTTATTGTACTGAAGCAGCAATATATAATCCAAGTGGGATGTTTCCTTCATGACTTTCATCTCTAGGAATATATCACTGTTTTTTTAAAAAAACTGATGACTGTTGTATCAGATACATTAGTTTTGTTTTTTTATATTACTTGTAAAAAACACAGATTGTAGAATTATGAAGCCAAAAATCCTTTCCAAATACAAGTCTGACTTGATAGGTAAGAACATTAGAGCTAAGAACTTACTGTAATAGGGAGTCTTTATAGTATATTTTGTAATGTCACTTCCTTGTCCTCCAAGAAGTAATTGGATGAAAGCAAGTTTGATTATAACACTGGTTGAATATTTAAGCTTGATAAGTTGACTGAATTTTAACAGATTTCCCCCTCTGTTTCTTTTAGGTGAATCTGGACTGGGAAAGTCAACATTAATCAACTCATTATTCCTCACAGATTTGTATTCTCCAGAGTATCCAGGTCCTTCCCATAGAATAAAAAAGACTGTACAGGTATGTGTATTGTTAATTGATGATAAGATGGGGTAATAGTAACAGATACAAAACACATTCTATAAATTATTTTTTATAGATACTTTGTTATACAGTCCATCTGCTTTGTTACGAACTTGGTTAAGATCTCTTAATATGTTCTCTGTGTTATTGTTTTTTAAGTCTCTTAAGTCATGTCCAGCTCTGGAAACCCCATAGATGGTAGCCTGCCAGGCTCCTCTATCCATGGGATTTCCCAGGCAATAATACTGGAGCGGGTTGCCATTTCTTATGCCAAGGGATCTTCCTGACCTAGAGATCCAACCTGTGTCTCCTGCATTGGCAGGTAGATTCTTTATTACTGAGCCACCTGTACTTCCCCACAAAACATATTCTGTGACTTGTATTATATTTATATATAGGTAGATTTCAAATTTGACCTTAGCCAGTGTAAAGTGTTAGTAAACATGGTTGTTGTTGAAAAAGAGAGAGAGTGATTGATTGAGAAGTGCATGTAATTAGAGGGACTTTCTTGATTTAGAACCTTATGAATTTGTCTTAAGGATCCTCCTAGAGATTATGCTGTGATACAGTAAATGATAACTTTCAGAATTACGCTGCAATATGGTAACTACTTGCCATATGTAGCTATTTAAGTTTAAATGAGTTAAAAGTCATTGAAGCAAAAAATTCTGTTTTTCAGTTGCACTGGGTATATTTCACGTAGTAATATGTGGCAAGTAGCTACCATTTGGAGCAGTGCAGATTATTTCCACCATTGTAGAAAATTCTGTTGGACCGGGTACAGAAAACATGACTTGTGTCAAAGCCATTAGTATTTGTTTTAGTGAACGGCATAATACCACATGATAGTTAAATGACAGTAACAGTTTGTTAATACTTTAAGCTATGTGTGGTCTACTTTAGTACTTCTCAATCTTTAATGTGCATTCTGGTCATCTGAGGAGCTTGTTACACTTAGTTCCTGTTCTACTAAGTCTGAAGTGAGCTGAGATTCAATATTTCTAACCAAATCCAAGGTGATGTTAATGCTGCTAGCAAAGTGCTAGACTCTCTATAGTTCTAGTGATATGTTGTCCAGGACAATAACTGGTAGCCACATGTGGCTGTTGAGGTCTTAAAATATGAGATGTCTATGTTAAGATGCAAGTATAAAATATACCCCAGATTTTGAAGTCTTAGTTTTTAAAAAACAAAACAAAACAAAACATTATTTTATTAAAAGTTCTCTATTGATTACATTTTGTAATAATGATTAATTGGTTATATTGGGTTAAGTAAAATTCATTAATTTCATCTGTTGCTACTTTCTAAAGTGGCTACTGAAATTTTAAAAATTATTTATGTAGTTCACATTACATTTTTGTTAGGCAGCACTGCTCTAAACTATTGATTGAAAGATTTGTTGGTAGATTGATGCAGTAATACACAGCACATAAGCAGAAAAGGAGTGGAGTGAACAATTGTAGCAGAAGCATGTCTTATTGAGGCAGTAATGCTAGAGCTGGATATTTTGTTTCTTCTTTAAAGTTTTCTCTGTTTCAGGAATTTTTAAAATATCCTTTATGGAGTTTGAGATTTCAAATTACCTGTTTAAAAATGTGTTCTAAAAACTTGATACTATACTACATTGCTTATTTATTTTGTGATATATTGGATATTTTAACCCTAAGCAACAAGGTAAACTTTAAATTTTCTTAATTTAAGTATTTAAATCCAGAATTAGTAACTAGTTATATAGAAATGTTAAGGAAACCCCACAGTGTAGATTCCTAAGTTCAGGAACATAAAATGTCTGTTAAATATTAATGGTCATATATCTACCGGTGGTGTTCTTGGCTGTTAGTGCTGGTGAGGAAATTTTCTGAGTCCTTTTTGTAGTTTTTAGCACCTGGCATAATGCAAGGTCGACATTAATAATAAAACAACACTTAGTGAATCGTTAACATCTTCCAGGTACTATTCCAAACACTTTAGATGCATTTATTTAATTCTTGCAGTAACTTTTTCAGGTAAATGGTGTTATCATCCCTATTTTACAGATGTGGAAGTTGGGGCACAGAGATGATGACACACCTGAGGATCATGTAGTTAGCGTACCAGAACTAGGACACAAATCTGAGCACTATGGTTTAGTCTGTATTGTATAAAACTGTGCTATCTCTATAGTTTAGAAACTTAGTAAGTGTTAGTTTAGTAGATTAGCGAGTTCTTAATAAATGGATTAGCTTTACTTTTTAATGATGTTTGGTCCAAAAAATTGTCATTTTTCTTTTATTTATATTACCTTTTCCTTGAAAAATCTTATGTATGGAGATAGATTTTCCAGTTAGGCAGTTTAGACAAACTGAATTGATCATAGTTATGTAATATATGAGTTTAGTTTTAAAAAATGGAAAATTAAGTCATAAGGTAAAAAATAGAATTATGTTTTAAGGCTGATCTATCTGATGCTGCTGCTAAGTCACGTCAGTCGTGTCTGATCTGTGCGACCCCATAGATGGCAGCCCACCAGGCTCTCCCGTCCCTGGGATTCTCCAGGCAAGAACACTGGAGTGGGTTGCCATTTCCTTCTCCAATGCGTGAAAGTGAAGTCGCTCAGTCGTGTCCGACCCTCAGTGACCCCATGGACTGCAGCCTACCAGGCTCCTCCATCCATGGTATTTTCCAGGCAAGAGTACTGGAGTGGGGTGCCATTGCCTTCTCCTATCTGATGCTAGCTAGTGAGGAATACCTAGTGTTGTTTTGTTTTTACTTTTAAATGGTACACACATGATGTTCATTATTACTTATTATATTTGAATTTTCAAGCTGGACTCTGGAGGGTATTGACCGACCATTATGTACTAGGTTTGAAATTCCAGTATACTTCTTGGTGGATGATGGAAGCCAATTAATCATAAAAGTTTCATACCTTACCAAGTTTTATTTTATTTAAACAAAATAGGCAAGTGGACAGTATTTTTAGCTCTTTTGATTCACCCAGTGCAGTGATTTTTGCTAGTGTCTGAACAGATGAAGTGTATTGGCACTTGCAATCTAAGGAATTCAACACATGGAAATCTAGTTTAACATACTTTGCAACAAAGTATTTGCTCAAACAAGGAGAGTTTGCTTTACCCCCATCCCTCTTCCCCCTCCCCACCCCAACCCGCACTCCTCAACCTAGTTCTTATACTTCTGACTTATCCTGCTTTGGCCAAACCAACCACTTTGCTGTCCTTTGAGCAGGCCGATCTCTTCCATTCCAGGGGCTTCCACTTTGTTTCTCTGCTTGCAGTGGTTTTCCTTGGAATATCCTCATGGCTTGCTTCCTAATTTTCATCAGTTTTCTGCTTAAAAGTTACTTTCTTAATGAAGCCTTTCTTGACCACTCTATAAAGTCTGTAAGGGTAGGGACTCCTTTTTATTCACCCTTACCAGGTAAGTTTCTAGCACAGCATCTGTTACATGTTAGCATCCAATATTTGTTGACTGAACAAACAATTTTTTTAAATTTGTTTGAGGATCTTTAAAATTTTGTTTCTACTTTTTTTTTGGTCTGTGAAATTTTATAAAACTATTGTAGATTAAGTGGAATGATTTCAAATTCGAGAATCTTTGAAATTTTAAATTTGATCTTTTTAAAAATTTTGTGGATTATTTTTGTCTTAAGCAGAATTTTTTTGCATTTAATTTTTAAGTTGGTGTGTAGTTTGTACTAAAAGGGCACAAATTTAAGCATAGAACTTGGTGAGTTTTATATATATATTCATATATCTGGGTTTCCCTGGTGGCCAGTGGTAAAGAATCTGCCTGCTGAAGTAGGAGACGTGGGTGTGATTCCTGCAGAAGGAAATGATGACCCACTCCAGCATTCTTACCTGGGAATCCCGTGGACAGAGGAGCCTGGCGGGCTACAGTCCATGGAGTCGCAAAAAGTTGGACACAACTTAGTGACTAAACAACAGCAGCAATTCATATATCCAAGTAACCACTTCCCAGATTAAGATACAGTATTTTTCTAGGAATCTGGAAGGCTTCCTTGTGTCTCTTCTCACTCAATATTATACCCACTCCCACTTAATAAACACCTTTCTGACTTCTCCATAGATGCATTTTGTCTGTTCTTGAACTTCATTTAATTATATCTTAAGTCTGGTTTCTTTCACTGAGGATTATGTGTGTGGTATTTATTCATGTTGTATAGCTGTAGTTGTTTTCATTGTTTTATAATATTCTACTATATGACTATATCACAGCCTGTCCTCTTCATTGTAGATAAGCATATGGGTTTTCAGTTTTTGACTGACATAAATGTTCTTGTATATATCTTTTGGTGGACATAAGTACTCATTTCTGTTGTGTATGTGTGTGTACATGCACCTGTGTGTATACATAAAGACATTTTATTTTTTTCCCTTTGATTTCTTATAAGATTGAACGTCTTTTATACTCATTAATTGTTCAGATTTCATGAAGTGTTTTGACCATCTCAGTATTTCCTATTTTTTCCTTCTTGAGATTTGCAGACATTTCTTATCGAGATAACAGTCCCTTACATTCAGTTATTGCAGGTAGTTTCTCCTAGGCTGGTATCTGGTAAAAGATGGGAGAAGCTCTCAATTTGTCAGAATTCTATTTATATTGGTCTGTCTCCAGAATAATGCTGTCTTAAACTCACTTTACCTTCTTTCAAGGTAACACTTCAAAGCTGTCCTCTTCTGTTGTAAATGTTCTCCCAGCTCTCCCTTTTTCTGAAAACAAAGGCATAATTAGACTAAGGCTATCTCTAATAACATTTTTAAGACAAAGGCCTGTGTACCACTATTAAATCTCTTCCTTTTACCAAAAGTGAGACCTTTAACATTTGAGAACTAGATTGATCCTTATTAAAGTCCCAGAGAAGTCCTCTTTCCTGATGTACCATGGAGGTATTCCTTGATATACTGGAAACAAGATGAAGGTTGTCTGAACTCTTTTCTCCACTTACCTGGGAGAGAACATGGCATATTCCTAGTCATTCAGTTGTTAGAGAATAGAATGTAATTTTCTTTTACATTTGAGTGGTTTTTCACCAAGCTCAATAATCTAGCAGATGATCTGCTCTTGGGAGCTCTTAAATTCTCTCAGTGAAGAATGATCAGAAGTATTACATCTTAGCCCAGACATATTAGACCAGGAAAAATATATAATCTTGAGTTTCAAAAAGCAAATGTCTGCAATTTCCCTGACCTGAAGGCTTTCTGGAATACTTCCAACTGTCAAAAAGAAGAAGAGAAGTAACATCCTGTGATGTGGCCAAATAGGGAGTGAAACTTCTATAAAGACCACAATCTCATAATCTCTCCTAGCATTATTTATTTACAAGAGGCTTGTATCTTAAAGAAGAAATTCCTTCACATTCATAGTCTTGGGAGAAAGGAGAAACTATCTACTCTGAGCAGGCAAATGATTCTGAGTTTCCAGTGTATCAGTGATTCTGATCTGAGTGAACTTTTCAGTAATAGATAGAAGTGTTCTGAGATTAATTCCCAACATCGTATCTTTGGCCTTAGAAACCTAAGCTGTGCACTTCTGAATGTAAGCTGACATTCTGGTCCTGTAGTTCTTTATATCAGTCTTCTCAAAGTACACTGTGCTTCACAATCAGTTGGAAGCCTTGCTCAGTCTGTCAAGTCCCCCTCCCCATATTTGAGGCAGAGCCCAAAGAATTTGGCATTTCTTATAAGTTTCCAAGCTATTCAACTGCCAGTCTAGGTACTATACTTTGTGGACCACTCCTTGTGTTTCTGGCCTGCTGTGGACTGATTTCATCCTATCTCTGTGAAAGAAAGTAAGAGAGTGAACTGTTTTTCCTGAGTTCTTCCAGAATATTTCTAATTGAATGAAATGGCACCATGTTACTTTTACTTTGATTCATATATATATTTTCCCAATAGAGTAATTAAAGTTATAGAAAAAATTTGAACACTTAAGCTCTACTTCATATTCTAATCTCAAACATAGATGATTAGATTAACAGTTTTCAAGAAAAATATTATTAATACAATGTTATATACATGGTAGCAAGTTTTATGATCTTATATTTGAAAATTTTTATATCATATTTCATTTCAGCGAAAGTTTGCCAGCTATCTCCTAGGGAAAGGTGATAGTTGGCAACCTTCATAAGGAAAGACCATCCTTTATTCTGAGACTAAATCCATTGAAATTTCTTTTGTGAAATGACAGTGCTAGATTTGTTTTTTTCTTTCAGATTTTTTTTTTTTTTGAAATTTTTATTTTTTTAAAATTTGGCTTTGCCAGGTCTTAGTTGGAGCATGTGGGATCTAGTTCCTTAGCCAGGGATTGAGCCCAGGCCTTTTACATTAGGAGTGTGGAGTCTTAGCCACTGGACCTCCAAGGAAGTCCTTATTATTTTTATTTTTCCCAGATTTTTAGTTGGCTGCCTTATGTTAGTCATCTTTAAAACTTTTTTCTTGGTTTATGAAGTTCAGTAAATCTCTATTTTAGATTAGATGGGAACAAAAGTTTTGGAGGTGAGAAGTGAAAGCAATGAATCCTATCCCTAAGATAACTTCTTATGACTCCTTGAAACACCTTCATAGAGTCCAGTTAGGAAACTCTGCTGTTAATGTTGGTCCAGTTTTGATAATTTTTTTTGAAACAGTTATACACAGAGCAGGTATTTGAATACTTGTCTTTTACCAGGTTTGGGGGCTACAAGGATGATGGACATAGAGTTCTCAAGGTTGTCACAGTCATGTGAAGGATATAGCAAAAAGTCATGATATAGTGAGAAAGATGCTGCTCTCAGGTGGTATAGAGGTGACTTTGGCAAGGGATATTTCAGTGAAATCATAGGAATAGAGGGCAGGATGACAGCGAGTTGGGAAGTGACTTTGTGAGTCAGTGAAGATGGAAATGGCTATGAAGGAAGGGATGAGAGGGAATACCTAGAGGTCCAGTGTAGGGAACAGAGACAATGGTTTGGTTTTTATTTCTAAAAAAGACCTGAAAATGTTTGTATCCTATGGAGAATCAGTTCCTAAGAGATGAGAGATTGAAGATACAGGGGAACTAGTCTAAATAGTTGTCGAGATGACTTTGAAATGGAAATTGGTCAAATCCCCACCATAGATTGAGAAATTAGCCTCAGGGAAAAAAGAAATGTATTCCACTAAACAGGAGAGAACATTCAAAAAAGCTTCAGAAAAATTGGGGATGCTCTTGAGAACCCTCCTACACTGTTGGTGGGAATGTGAATTGGTGCAGCTACTATGGAGAACACTATGGAGCTTCCTTTAAAAACAGGTACCATATCATCCAGCAGTCCCATTCCTTAGCATATATCTGGAGAAAACTCAAATTCAAAAGGACAGTTTCAAAAGGACAGATGCACCCCAGTGTTCACGGTAGCACTGTGTACAGTTATCAAGACATGGAAGTAACTTAAATGTCCACTGACAGATGGATAAAGAAGGGGTGTGTGTGTGTGTGTATGTGTGCGCGCGTGTGTGTATGCGCATAATAGAATATTACTCAGCCACAAAAAAGAATGAAACCGCCATTTTCAGCAGCAGATATTACACTAAGTGAAGTAAGTCAGGAGAATGACAAATACCATATGATATCACTTAATATGTGAAATCTAAAAACATGATACAAATGAATTTTATTTATAAAACAGAAACAGACTCATAGAAAACAAACTTACGGTTACCAAAGGGGAAAGGAGGAGGGATTAATTAGGAATTTGGGATTAATAGATACATACCACATTATATGTATGGATGTGAGAGTTGGACTGTGAAGAAAGCTGAGTGCCAAAGAATTGATGCTTTTGAACTGTAGTGTTGGAAAAGACTCTTGAGAGTCCCTTGGACTGCAAGGAGATCCAACCAGTCCATCCTAAAGGAGATCAGCCCTGGGATTTCTTTGGAAGGACTGATGCTGAAGCTGAAACTCCAATACTTTGGCCTCCTCATGCGAAGAGTTGACTTATTGGAAAAGACTCTGATGCTGGGAGGGTTTGGGGGCAGGAGAAGAAGAGGACGACGGAGAATGAGATGGCTGGATAGCATCACCAACTAGATGGACATGAGTTTGAGTGAACTGCGGGAGTTGGTGATGGACAGGGAGGCCTGACGTGCTGTGATTCATGGGGTCGCAAAGAGTTGGACACGACTGAGTGACTGAACTGAACTGAACCACATTATATAAAATAGATAAGCAACAAGGACCTACTATATAGCACGGAGCTATATTCAATATCTTGTAATAACTTACAGTGGAAAAAGAACTGAAAAAGAATGTATATATCCATTTGAATGTAAATAAAAAGGATTGTATATTTACATACTTTGCCATGCACCTGAAACATTGTAAGTCAACTGTACTTGAGTTTAAAAAAATTTAAAAACTAACAGCAACAACAAATTGGGGATGTTCTTGTCTTCCAGTGAAGATCAAGTACTTTGCTGAGCATGGTGGCAGAGATTGTAAGGTAAAGCTTGTGTGCATGTGTGTGTGCTCAGACACTTCAGTCGTGTCCAGCTCTTTGTGACCCTGTGGACTGTAGCCCACCAGGCTTCTCTGTTCATGGGATCTCCAGGCAAGAAGACTGGAGTGGGTTGCCATTCCCTTCCTCCGGGGGATCTTCCTGACCCAGGGACTAAACCCACAAAAGTCTCCTGCATTGCAGGCAAGTTCTTTATCTGCTGAGCCACCTGGGAAGCCCCAAGATAGAACTTGGGAAGAGTCATACTAGAAGAGACATGAAGTGAAGGAGCAAATAAAGACTGTCAGATGACCTGGAAATTCCTGTCATAGTTGAAGTTTATGAAATTTATGGAAAAGTATCTTAGCCGGAAAAGAAAATAAACGATTTGGGAGGGGTTTGTTAATAGAAAATGAAAGGGACATGGGAATTAAGATTTCAGTGTAAGGAGAGAGGGGAATGAGGTATATAGTGGTTCAGAGAGTAGAAGGCAGAATTAGTGTTTGGATCAAGTTTCTTCTCAGTTCGTTCTCAGTCTCGGTGAGAAGGAAGTAGTTTTTAAGCATAACTATTCTGTTGGTCATTGCCTCTCTAAGTATCTTGTTGAACATAATGAAGTACATATGATGATGCTTGTCTTTTGAGTTATTAAATAATCTAGAATAGATTTTGTGTTTGAGCCAAGTGGAGTATCGCAGACTGTTCAAGTTTCTACTAGCTGAGTCTGCAGAGCTTTGGCTATAATGCCATCTCCTAAGCAAGTATAGGTGGAGGTATGCTCTTGACAGAAAATTTTAGCCTTCTCCTCAAATGTTAATATAGTTATAATACTTTATCTTAAAAAATGACTCAAACATTAAGTTAGAAAAATGTAATGTGTTTAATACTCTTTAAGAAATGGAAGAAGTGAAGCTGTATGAACAGTGAAAGTTTGACTTTTTCTCAGACTGAAAAACTATAAATATTAGAAAAAGTGTGAGTTTCTGGAATCTAGGAATCCAAAATAGCCCTTAATTATTATACATAAACAATATAATAGGCTTTAATTTTATTTTTCAGAGAAAAGCTCATTTGAAGGTGCCCTTGATTCATTCATTCCTTTTGTATTATATGTTTAATCTTTGAGAACTCTGAGTGATGCCGTAAAATATGCTGATGTGACCTGCTTAAGTAAAGTGCATGGGAAAGTGGCCATTTGGAATAGATTTCTTAAGAAAAGTTTGAAATTCCTGGACTTGAACTAATTTGTTTACCATGGATCCCATGAGGATACTTGCAAAGCCAGATGATAGGATACAGTTGGATCTTGTGAATGGCACTAGTTTACAGTTATGTTTTCTGGATTTCTTCCATATGTTGCCGTCTTCTTTGTATTTGACCATGTATGGATACACAGAATTTCATAGACCAAAGAAGAAAAGAAACTTTCATATGAAAAGCAGATCTTCATTTGTATTATCACTCTAATAAACAATTAAGTTGTTGAACTATAATTTTTTTTTAAAACAAAGAAGCAAAAATCTTAAAATTTAAGCTGTTGTGGTGTGTGATTAGTATACAGCCTAGTACTGGAGGTAGAAATGTTCTTTGTTTGGTAATGAGAGAACCAGAAATGGTTTGGAGTAAAATCAGGAGATGATTCATGTAGAACAGTTAGATTTTTACATCAGTTCTAATACACGGTACTGTGTCATTTAAAATAATTTTTGAGAATTTTTAGGTGAAGGGATGGTTACTTTGGATATTTCTGCTTCAGTGACAGTTACTATAAATGGATAACTTATTTTTATGAGGGAGATGGAGGCAAATGAGATATATATTGAGAACTGTTAGATTTGAATAGATTGTTCTTTTTTAAAAAATTGAAATGTAATTGACATATAACCAGATTGTCCTTTTTAACTATAGACAACTGCTAGATATATAGAATGTGAATTTCTAAGCCACATGAAGTAATATCACTCAATTTTTTTTTTAGTTTTAGTTTTGATAATCTACACTGATGAGTCTGATTATTTCCACAGTTATTTTGCCTCCCTTATATTATTAGAGTAACTCAATATCAGACAGACTGTATTATCTTAGCTATGTGGTATTAAACAGTATTCTCCCAAGCAGTGTGCAACCATTGTTGATATTGAAGGTGACCAGAAAATATTAGAGCCCGTATCTATTGATGTTGAAATTTTTTTAATTTACAGAGAAATTGACACTTCCTGCTGTTTAATGTTCAGATAACCAATTTTATATGTTTGGTAGATAAATAAATGTACTTACATTTGGGATATCTAAAATTTTCACTGACAGTTTACATTAGGTCAAAGCAGTTTAAAAACCATTGGTCTAAAAGATAAGAACTTTGTCTCTTATTTGTCTAAAACATTGGAAGCATTTCTGTGAATATGCATGTCCAAATTTCAGTTTCAGCAAGTTTCTTTTTTGATAATGCTCTTTTAACAAAATAATTTCTGATTGCTATCAATCTTCACTATCTAATTCAGTAGTCACTAAGCCACATGTGGATTGGGAGGATCCCCTGGAGATGGAAATGGCAATCCACTCCAATATTCTTGCTTGGAAAATCCCATGGACAGAGGAGCCTGGCAAGCTATAGTCCACGGGGTCACCAAAGAGTCAGACACAACTTAGTGACTAAACAACAACAGCAACAACAGCAACAAAGCCAAGTGTTGCTGTTTCAGTTTAAGTTAAATAAAATTGAACATTCAGTTCCTCAGTTGCTCTAGTCAGATTTCAAGAACTTGTCAACCGCATAGGCAAGCAGCTAGTATGTATTGGATAGTTTAGATACAGAACCATTTCCATAATCTCAGAAAGTTCTGTTGAGCAGTGCTGCTATACACTTTTCACTCTGCAGTCTTAGTTTCAACTCTCAGTCTCTTCATCCATCAGCTAGCATCTGTAAGAAAATGTGAGGGTAATGGAAAGACATTATCCATTTTTTAACCTGTAAAGGTAAACCAAACTTTTCTACCCAGAAATTAGTTGCTTTTCCTTTCTCAACTCTGTTAATCAACATAGATAGTTGAAATTGTTTTTCATATGATTACAATTCCATCTCTAAGTCTAGTAGTACTTAATTGGTACCATCCTATGGCATGTAACATTCAGAGTTTAATTTGTGCCTCTTAAGTTAGCCTATCAGCATACTTGGAACCTCTAGTCTTACTAAACACTATATATAAATTAAATGAAAGCCTATCTTTTTCTGGGAGAATGATTCTCCTTTTCTGTTTGAATGAATGTTTGCTTTAAGTAGGAGCAGCATATGTCCCAAGATGAATGATTTTTACATTCTAAAACAGAATTTGGGGTTACAGAGTATCTTAGATTGTAGGAAGAACTGCTGTTATTAAGTCCAATTTCTTTTCTTAAATAGAACATTTTTACAAACTCTAAAGAGAACTGAGATTTTACTCAGAATTAGTAGGGTTTTACCCTACCAGATGCATTTTTTTTCAATGCCTGGATTTTGCTGATCGCTTTGATCTGAATGGACAATAACGCATTCGAGAAGAAAGTTGGCTCTTAGTCATGACGTAAACACAAGTGTAAATAATTATAGCCATGCTGAGAAAGATTTGGGAATGGAAAGAAGTTCTCTTGAGTAATTGGTTGGGACCAAAGTAGATGGAGATAATCCAGAAAACATTTACTGGAAATGGTAGACTAAATGTACTTTCTGATAAATCGTATTTCATCTCTGTGAATTACTTGATCATTCAAGCACATTGTTTATTTGTATTATTAGATGTGCATTTATTAAGTTTTAAATGGCTTTAATAATTAATAATATTTTATCAGTCCTGTTTTCCTTCTCTATACCAACTATGAGCTGTAAACCCATTATTTATATATATGTACTTTTCTTTTAAGTAACCTGGACACTCAACATCTACAGTAATTGATTCTAAAGAAAGTGGCTGGTTGGGTAGATTTACTATACAAAAAGCTTCCTATTTAGTTTTGATTAACACTTGTCTCCCTACATCTTACCTTGTAGGGAACCACAGATATAATGTATGTTATTAATATCTGTACACAATGACTCTTACAGGTGGAACAATCCAAAGTTTTAATCAAAGAAGGTGGTGTGCAGTTGCTGCTCACAATAGTCGATACCCCAGGATTTGGAGATGCAGTGGATAATAGTAATTGGTAAGAAGGGTTTGTCCCTACTGCTTTCCATTGCATTTGGGAATAGGGCTGGTTAGACTTTTTTAACATTTTAAATCTTCTCACCTATGGTTACTAAAATTTAAGTAATATGGCTTGGGTTCATATATCAACTTTGCCACTTACTTGTCATTGTTGCTTAACTTCTTTGAACTGATTTCCTTTTCTTTAAAATGATGATAACACTTTTCATAGAATTATTTTGAAGATAGACTCTAAAACATAGATAAAAGAATTCTCATTATTATAAGAAATTTGAAACTTTTCATTCTCTATTAATTTTATCTGTTTTTCTGTCACACCCTAATTTAAATATGATTTTAGACCTTCAGTTTTTCTGTAAGTTGTAAGTGAAGAAAACATCCATGACTTTCTGTTTGGAAATAAGATATTAGGAGTATATAAAAATATTTTAATTTTTCTTTGAGTTCTGCATTATTTTTAAAGTAAATTTCTTCAACTTTGGAAATACCTAAATAAATTCATCATGAGGCTTCTGTGTTGTTTAATCTTTTCATTTGAAATCTAAAACTCTTTGGATATAATTTTTCATGTTATTTGTTATTTTCATGTTTTTTGTTATTTAATCACTTAGTTATGTCTGACTCTTGAGTGACCCCATGGACAGTCTGCCAGGCTCCTCTGTCCATAGGATTTCCCAGGCAAGAATACTGGAGTGGGCTGCCATTTTCTTCTCCAGAAGGTCTTCCTGACCCAGGGATCTTGGTGGATTCTTCACCACTGAGCCATCTGGGAAGCACCGTTCATAAGTGGAATCTCAACTTAATTATTTTATTTATTTGCATTCTACAGCTGGCAGCCTGTTATCGACTACATTGATAGTAAGTTCGAGGACTACCTAAATGCAGAATCTAGAGTGAACAGACGTCAGATGCCTGATAACAGAGTGCAGTGTTGTTTATACTTCATTGCTCCTTCAGGACATGGGTAAGTACCTGAATACTTCTGATAACCTTTTTGTTGTTTTATTATTACTCATCTTTGGGTGCATTTGTTGGTAATCCTTATCTCTGTGGGGTACATTTAACTATACAACTTGTGAAGTTCCAAATTCCATATAAAAATGATTCATAAAAAATGTTAAGTCCTAGCCACGCTGAAAATGATTTTACTTCTTAGTTTCTCATGTGTAAGACTGTGCTTCATGGAGAGGAATATTGTTTTCATCATGGTTTCGCGTCTCAATATGGCTAATTTAGCTTTCTTGTTGACCAGTCTGCCACAGATTGAACAATCAAATAAGGAGAAACAGCCATAACAATTAGCTTAGACATATTCTAAGAAACTCCAAAGATATTATTTATTATACATCTGGTAGAGAACATTGCAAAAAACCTTAAATACCAAGGTTCTAATGTGCTGTTTCTTTCTTCACTAAATCTATTTCACTAATCTTCTATTTGACCTTAGCTGTCACAGTCAAATTATTTAAGTATCCTATCATCAGTACTAACCTTCTACTTATTAGGAATTAAAATTAAGATCTGAGTATTTAGACATGTATCTGATCGGATTGTTTGTTTGTATGGCCAGCCTGTACTCCTGTTTTGGTAGTTTGTGTTTCTTTGTCATTTTGAGGAAATATGCGTGTCATCGTCAACTGCAGATGTTTGTACTTACTCTTCTTTAAAGTGAAAGTGAAGTCGCTCAGTCATGACTTACTCTTTGCTACCCCATGAACTGTAGCCTACTAGGCTCCTCCGTCCATGGGATTTTCCAGGCAAGAGTACTTGAATGGGCTGCCATTTCCT
The DNA here is from genome assembly GCF_014754425.2 of Oryx dammah. Lineage (NCBI taxonomy): Eukaryota > Metazoa > Chordata > Mammalia > Artiodactyla > Bovidae > Oryx > Oryx dammah. The sequence goes on along the minus strand of NW_024070202.1, from coordinate 61,592,008 downwards.
TCTCCAGGGGATATTCCTGACCTAGGGATCGAACCCGACTCTCCCACATTTCAGGCAGATGCTTTACCATCCGAGCCACCAGGGAAGCCCTCTTCTTCAGTCTTTGGTTAAATGAGTCAGCATAACTCCGCCCCTTGATGATTGTAATTCCACCATCTCTCCACCAAAAGGGACTGGACAATTTCATAGCATTAGACTAATAGCATTGTCTTCTAACACCAGAATTACAGTAGTGTAAACCAGTTCCTTCAAGTGAAGGTGAAAGTCGCTCAGTCGTGTCCGACTCTTTCTGACCCCATGGACTATAGTATAGAGTCCATGGAATTTTCCAGGCCACAATACTGGAGTGGGTACCTTTTCCCTTCTCCAGGGGATCTTCCCAACCCAGGAATCAAACCCAGGTCTCCTGCATTGCGGGCAGATTCTTTACCAGCTGAGCCACAAGGGAAGCCCAGGAATACCGAAGTGGATAGCTTATTCCTTCTCCAACAGATCGTTCCGACCCAGGAGTTGAACCGGATTCTCTTGCATTGCAGGCAGATTCTTTACCAACTGAGCTATCAGGGAAGCCCACTTTCAAAAGCATACTTTTCTCTTTTGTTTCCTGCTTTCTTTACCTTTTGCCTAGATAGGCTAGTGCCCATTATCACCATCTTGGTTGAGCAGAAAGCCTTAATTTTATAGTTTACCATTTTTGCACTGTCTGATTGTAGTGGTGCAGCTGTTTCTTTTTCATTTCTAATATTCTTCTATAGTATTCTCAGCAAATTATATATTTAAAGCCTAAAGCCCAAAATTGACTTATCTACTTAAAAGGCTAAAAAAAAAAAAAAAAAAAAAAAAAAACCCTCAAAATACCATACTGTATAGTTTTTTTCTGGTAACTTGTTAGTTTCTTCTTGAATTTTTATGTGTGTGTGTGTATGTATATATATATATATATATTTACACTTATCATTCTAATATAACTTGTTAGGGCTTTTTCCTGAAAGCCAGCAAAGTAAAATCTTAACCTGTAGTTAAGTCAATAGAAATTTGTCAGTTTATATCCACTTTTTATTATTTTAGATCTTTTGGACTCTCTCCAACACTTAGTAATTCTCATGGAATCACATTTCTCTTATCCCCTGAGGGAAAATATATTCCTTAAAATTGCGTGGGAAATAAAATTTTTTTTAAAGAAAAAATTTTGAGATTATGTGTAGTGGCTTGGGACCATTTCTTGTGTGTCACAAGGGATGAGAGTTCCAGATTTTAATTTCTTAGTATAAAACAATGTGCTTTTGAGTAGTTTGTCAGCTTAACTATTTTTAGAAATGGAACAAAGTTTTGCTACTGGTATATGCTGCTGTGGATTAAGTGACATAATATGACATTGAGTTTTCTGTAGAGAGTTTCAAATTCCATGCTCACTAAAGAGTGAAATTCCAGGCAGCATAGTAGAGGAATTATGACCTTTCTACCTGGGTAGTACCTGGATTCCCTTTTAGAGGTTCTGTTTTTGGAGTAATTATAGATTGGTCCAGCAGTATATTTTCTGTGTCCCTTACCCCACCAGGTGTCATCACTGAACAAAGGGTTCATTTGTGATTTCAGCTGTTGTTGCTTCATTTCCTTTGTTCAGTGGTTGGTAACTGACTTGGAACTTGATTTTTCAAATGGTGTTTTTACAAACCTTTTGAATTTTGATTGCCACTTTGAAAAAAGTGTCAGTTTTATAGAGATTTTTTTTTCCTTTAGAAATGTATATACGTATGTATGTTTAATATTTTTATGTATTTTTATGTATGTTTAGTAAATATTTGCCCTCTATTCATTTTACTTACTTTGCTGGAAGCTTTGAGGTATTAAATGGTTTTTTCTCTTTGTGAGTGTTTCATCGCTCAGTCGTGTCCGCCTCTGTGATCTAATGGACTATAGCTCCTCTGTCCCTGGGATTTCCCAGGCAAGAATACGGAGTGGGTTTCCATTTCCTTCTCCAGGGTATCTTCCTGACCCAGGGATCGAACCTGGGTCTCCTGCATTGCAAGTGGATTGTTCAGTGTCTGAGTCACCAGGGAAGGGTTTATCTTTTAGAAATTCTATAAAGGAGTTTCCTTTGTGTTTAAAAAAAAAAAAACACTTAAAAATTAGATTTGTTGGAAAAGATGATCTGAAATAAAATTAAATGGATAGAGGAAAAATTTCAACCAGTATGTAATCTGTTGTGAAATAAGTGTTTTCTGTTGGCATTTTGTAAGCTTTTAAAATTTGTATTCTAGTTTAAAAAGACAGAGGGTTTTATCAGGGTTTTTATAAAGGTTATATCTAAAGTTTAATTTTGTAAAAACTGTTTTAATATTCTTCAGCCCTGTCATTTTATGTTTGAGAAGTTGACTTCCCTGATTTCCTTGTCATAGCTATTTTCAAGTATCTTTCTCTTGGAAAGTTAAAATAATAAATGTTCTGTAAATGTTGTTTTACTTTAAGGGTAAAATCTTGTTAACTTGGATTACAATTTAATATTTTATATTCAGTTGAGTTCAGTCGCTCAGTGGTGTCCGACTCTTTTTGACCCCATGAATTGCAGCATGCCAGGCTTCCCTGTCCATCACCAACTCCCAGAGTTCACCCAAACTCATGTGCATTGAGTTGGTGATGCCATCCAGCCATCTCATCCTCTGTCGTCCCCTTCTCCTCCTGCCCCCAATCCCTCCCAGCATCAGGGTCTTTTCCAATGAGTCAACTCTTTGCATGAGGTGGCCAAAGTATTGGAGTTTCAGCTTTAGCATCAGTCCTTCCAATGAACACCCAGGACTGATCTCCTTTAGAATGGACTGGTTGGATCTCCTTGCAAGGTTCATTAAAATTATAGATTAACTGAATTGTTTTCTGTCACCAGTTTAATGAGGTGGTAGTGGTAGTAATTTAACTTTGTCCTGCATATAATCTGGAAGGGAAACTCTAAAAATTTACAAATCTGAGATTTTTAAAAAAATATATAGTGGAAATAATTAAGTTTATCTTATGTGCTCCATATTTCTCTCTTAAAATTTATTTATTTTTGGCTCTGCTGGGTCTTCAGTGCTGCATGTGGGCTTTCTCTAGTTGTGGTGAGCAGGGGCTACTCTAGTTGAGGTGCTTGGCCTTATTCTTGCAGTGCCTACTCTTGCAGAGCATGGGCTCTAGGGTGTGCAGGCTTCAGTAGTTGCTGCACATGGGCTAAGTAGTTGTGGTGCAGGGGCTTAGTTGTTCTACAGCATGTGGAGTCTTCCCAAACTAAGGATCAAACCTGTGTCCCCTGCATCAGCAGGCAGATTCTTAACCACTGAAACCCCAGGGCAGTCCCAAATCCGAGATTGATTGACTGAGCCATGACTTTTATATTTAGCGTTGTTATGTAATGATTGATAAAAAACAGGCAAAAACTTAAATATTTTCTCAAAATCAAAAGGTTTTTCAGTTACCATTAGTGAGATAAGGGTGCTGTTTATAGATAAATATGGTGTTATTCTAGCCACACACTTCTTCTTTAGTGTTCTCTGAATGCTAATATCAAAATTCAAAGGGTTTAAGATGAGAATTAGAATTGAAGCTGTCTCATTTCTCCATATCTGCCTTCCTGCCTTTTTACCCTGTCTTTCTTCCAGTCACCATGTCACTACCACAAAGAAGTATAGTATTAGTCATCATTAAAAAAGGAGTATCTCATTAGTCTCTGCTGCTGCTGCTAAGTCGCTTCAGTCATGTCCGACTGTGTGCAAACCCATAGATGGCAGCCCACCAGGCTCCCCTGTCCCTGGGATTCTCCAGGCAAGAACACTGGAGTGGGTTGCCATTTCCTTCTCCAGTGTATGAAAGTGAAGAGTGAAAGTGAAGTTGCTCAGTCATGTCCAACTCCTAGCGACCCCATGGACTGCAGCCTACCAGGCTCCTCTGTCCATGGGACCCTCCAGGCAAGAGAGTACTGGAGTGGGTTGCCATTGCCTTCTCCCATTAGTATGTGGACAACCACCCAATACACCCAACAGTATATATATTAAACTATAGTATGCTAAGAGAACTCAAACAAGGGCTTTCTGTTTATTTTAAAATATTAGTCCATAAAATTTATAATGAAATTAGATTTTTATTCCATTTTCCTCATGTTTTATCAAAGCGAACGAATACTGTATTTCTATGCAAAATACTGCTGTTACCTTCATTTATTTTGTTAAATATTAATTTTTAGTCTAGTGTATTCTGCATGTGAGGAATAGCTGATTTTCATTTATAGTTATTCAAAGATGTAAGGAAAATTACAGCAGCTTAGTTTTTTAGTTAGCACATATTTGAACACCTTGTCAAGTGTTGGAACTGTACTAGATATTACAGAAGAGATGAATGAGACAAAGGCCTTTGCTTTTAAGGATCTTGTAGTGAGAAGATGGGAGGAACAAATACACAAGTAGGTGGTTACTATATGACAGATTCAGTGTTGTGATCCGTTAGGCTTCTAGTTTTAGGTTGGAGAAGAATTCTCAGAGGAAATGAGAATAGTAAGCTAGGTCCTAAAGGACAAATAGGAATTAGGCAAGCCAGCTAGAATGGGGATGGGAATGGAGTTGTTCCAGGCCAAGGCAATATGACCAAAGTATGGTGATTTCAGGATATTGTGAGAAGTTCAAAAAGGCTGGCATATTGGAAGTCAGAAGTAGCAAAAAATGCTAAGGGATGCTGAGAGATGAGGTCAGCTGAAGAGGTTATGTTTTCACAGGCTTCATAGGCCACGCTCACTCAAGGAATCTGGCTTAGTAAGGTTTTCAGTCTGGGAATGACTTGATCAGAATTGGATTTTAGAAACATTGTACTGACTGCAGTGTGCATGGTTTTGAGGGAAACCAGACAGATTCTTGTCATTATCGAAGTTTGGTGGCCTGAACCAAAGTAATGGAAAGGAGATAAATATATAAATATTTTTATTTGCTCAGCAGGTTCTGGTGAATCTTTGGAATGGATAAATAGAGGAAGTTTATCCAATCTGAGTCCTGGGTTTCAGCTTTGAGTAACTGGGTGGATTGAAGTGTTACTTACTGAGATAGAAAGCATAGAAGGGGAGGGGGTATTTGGGGGTTCAGATGAACTTTTGATTTTGAGGTGCCAGAATGGATTGTCTGAGTAGTATTTCCATCAGGTGAACACAAGCCTGGAACGTAACAATGAGATCTGGGCTAGGTATAAAGACTTGGGAGTTATTAAGCCATAAAGGATATTAGAAGTTGTTATAGTTAATGATAAGCTTATAGAATGTAGAGAAGAAAAGACCTAATAGAGAATTCTGAGGCATGTACCTTTTAAGGGACTAGCTTACAAAGAGGTTCCTGGAAATTACTTTAAGTGAACAGCTTGTGAGAGAGTAATGTCAGTGCTGCATAATGGGCAAATTTAAAAACACCATTAAACGCCACAGTGTTTCTGAGTTGGCTGCTGCTAATTATATTAGCAGCCTGAAAGTATTTGGTGACCTTAAAAGTATAGTGGCCAAGTGGAGGCAATAGTTAGAATGTAATGAATAAAAGGGATGATGAAGAAGATGTTCTTCTGAGCCCCTTCTCTGAGAAATATACTGGGTAACAAGAGGTAAAAGAGGATTATAATTTTTCATTTACAAACAAGACAGATTTCCCAAATTTGAGTGATAAGTAGAGTCTCTTGTAGGAGAGCTTATTAGGAGCCTTTCTGGATTTTCTGATTCTACGTTCGGGCCCACATGCTGTGACCAGGGTGTTAAAACACAGGAGTCAAAGCTTTCTTAGGCATTCCAGTGCTGCTTGAAATCCTGTTCTTCCTAACTGTTGCTGGCCCAATATACATCTTTAGAGAGTGTTTCTGATGAGGAAATGAAGTAGTTCCAATGTATGTAATTTTAGCATTGGAATGTAAAAAGTCTGTTCTCCCAAATTGGTCAATCCAGTCATATTAAATATTGTGTATTTCAGACTTAAACCATTGGATATTGAGTTTATGAAGCGTTTGCATGAAAAAGTGAATATCATTCCACTTATTGCCAAAGCAGACACACTCACACCAGAAGAATGCCAACAGTTTAAGAAACAGGTAAGTAAAATGACTTTGGGAATTCTTAGGATTCTAATATTATTCATGTAATTTGCAGTTTTTCATATTTTCAATATAATGTGTTACAGTGTGTTCCTCCTGCTGCTTTACTGTGTGTGTGTGGTTGTTTACACTATATTAAAAATAACTGTTGAAAATAGTCTCCTGCTTTAGTTTTCTCCTCAGTTCAGTTCAGTCACTCAGTTGTGTCCGACTCTTTGCGACCCCATGAATCACAGCACGCCAGGCCTCCCTGTCCGTCACCAACTCCCGCAGTTCACTCAGAGTCATGTCCATCGAGTCCGTGATGCCATCCAGCCATCTCATCCTCTGTCGTCCCCTTCTCCCCCTGACCCAGTCCCTCCCAGCATCAGAGTATTTTCCAATGAGTCAACTCTTCGCATGAGGTGGCCAAAGTATTGGAGTTTCAGCTTTAGCATCATTCCTTCCAAAGAGATCCCAGGGCTGATCTCCCTCAGAATGGACTGGTTGGATCTCCTTGCAGTCCAAGGGACTCTCAAGAGTCTCCTCCAACACCACAGTTCAAAAGCATCAATTCTTCGGCGCTCAGCCTTCTTCACAGTCCAACTCTCACATCCATACATGACCAATGGAAAAATCATAGCCTTGACTAGACGGGCCTTAGTCGGCAAAGTAATGTCTCTGCTTTTGAATATGCTATCTAGGTTGGTCATAACTTTTCTTCCAAGGAGTAAGCGTCTTTTAATTTCATGGCTGCAGTCACCATCTGCAGTGATTTTGGAGCCCAAAAAAATAAAGTCTGACACTGTTTCCACTGTTTCCCCATCTATTTCTCGTGAAGTGATGGGACCAGATGCCATGATCTTCATTTTCTGAATGTTGAGCTTTAAGCCAACTTTTTCACTCTCCTCTTTCACTTTCATCAAGAGGCTTTTTAGTTCCTCTTCCCTTTCTGCCCATAAGGGTGGTGTCATCTGCATATCTGAGGTTATTGATATTCACCCGGCAATCTTGATTCCAGCTTGTGTTTCTTCCAGTCCAGCATTTCTCATGATGTACTCTGCATTAAGTTAAATAAGCAGGGTGACAATATACAGCCTTGTCGTACTCCTTTTCCTATCTGGAACCAGTCTGTTGTTCCATGTCCAGTTCTAACTATTGCTTCCTGATCTGCATACAGATTTCTCAAGAGGCAAGTCAGGTGGTCTGGTATTCCCATCTCTTTCAGAATTTTCCACAGTTTATTGTGATCTGCACAGTCAAAGTCTTTGGCATAGTCAATAAAGCAGAAATAGATGTTTTTCTGGAACTCTCTTGCTTTTTCCATGATTCAGCGGATGTTGGCAATTTGATCTTTGGTTCATCTGCCTTTTCTGAAACCAGCTTGGACATCAGGAATTTCACAGTTCACATATTGCTGAAGCCTGGCTTGGAGAATTTTAAGCATTACTTTACTAGCGTGTGAGATGAGTGCAATTGTGCGGGTAGTTTGAGCATTCTTTGGCTTTGCCTTTCTCTGGGATTGGAATGAAAACTGACCTTTTCCAGTCCTGTGGCCACTGCTGAGTTTTCCAAATTTGCTGACATACTGAGTGTAGCACTTTCACAGCATCATCATTCAGGATTTGAAACAGCTCAACTGGAATTCCATCACCTCCACTAGCTTTGTTTCTAGTGATGCTTTCTAAGGCCCACTTGACTTCACATTCCAGGATGTCTGGCTCTAGATGAATGATCACACCATCGTGATTATCTGGGTCGTGAAGATCGTTTTTGTACAGTTCTTCTGTGTATTATTGCCACCTCTTCTTAATATCTTCTGCTTCTGTTAGGTGGATACCATTTTTGTCATTTATTGAGCCCATCTTTGCATGAAATGTTCCCTTGGTATCTCTGATTTTCTTGAAGAGATCTCTAGTCTTTTCCATTCTGTTGTTTTTCTCTATTTCTTTGCATTGATCGCTGAAGAAAGCTTTCTTATCTCTTCTTGCTATTCTTTGGAACTCTGCATTCAGATGCTTATATCTTTCATTTTCTCCTTTGCTTTTCACCTCTCTTCTTTTCACAGCTATTTGTAAGGCCTCCGCAGACAGCCGTTTTGCTTTTTTGCATTTCTTTTTCTTGGGGATGGTCTTGATCCCTGTCTCCTGTATAATGTCACGAACCTCATTCCATATTTCATCAGGCATTCTGTCTATCAGATCTAGACCCTTAAATCTATTTCTCACTTCCATTGTATAATCATAAGGGATTTGATCTAGGTCGTACCTGAATGGTCTAGAGGTTTTCCCTACTTTCTTCAATTTGAGTCTGAATTTGGTAATAAGGAGTTCATGATCTGAGCTACAGTCAGCTCCTGGTCTTGTTTTTGTTGACTGTATAGAGCTTCTCCATCTTTGGCTGCAAAGAATATAATCAGTCTGATTTCGGTGTTGACCATCTGGTGATGTCCACGTGTAGAGTCTTCTCTTGTGTTGTTGGAAGAGGGTGTTTGCTATGACCAGTGCATTTTCTTGGCAAAACTCTGTTAATCTTTGCCCTGCTTCATTCCGCATTCCAAGGCCAAATTTGCCTGTTACTCCAGGTGTTTCTTGACTTCCTACTTTTGCATTCCAGTCCCTTATAATGAAAAGGACATCTTTTTGGGTGTTAGTTCTAAAAGGTCTTGTAGGTCTTCATAGAACCATTCAACTTCAGCTTCTTCAGCGTTACTGGTCAGGGCATAGACTTGGATTACTGTGATATTGAATAGTTTGCCTTGGAAACGAACAGAGATCAGTCTGTCATTTTTGAGATTGCATCCAAGTACTGCATTTTGGACTCTTTTGTTGACCATGATGGCTACTCTATTTCTTCTAAGGGATTCCTGCCCACAGTAGTAGATATAATGGTCATCTGAGTTAAATTCACCCATTCCAGTCCATTTTAGTTCGCTCATTCCTAGAATGTCAACGTTCACTCTTGCCATCTCTTGTTTGACCACTTCCAATTTGCTTTGATTCATGGACCTGACATTCCAGGTTCCTATGCAATATTGCTCTTTACAGCATCGGATCTTGCTTCTATCACCAGTCACATCCACAATTGGGTATTGTTTTAGCTTTGGCTCCATCCCTTCATTCTTTCTGGAGTTATTTCTCCACTGATCTCCAGTAGCGTGTTGGGCACCTACTGACCTGGGGAGTTCCTCTTTCAGTATCCTATCATTTTGCCTTTTCCTACTGTTCATGGGGTTCTCAAGGCAAGAATACTGAAGTGGTTTGCCATTCCCTTCTCCAGTGGGCTACATTCTGTCAGACCTCTCCACCATGACCCACCCGTCTTGGGTTGCCCCACGGGCATGGCTTAGTTTCATTGAGTTAGACAAGGCTGTGGTCCTAGTGTGATTAGATTGACTAGTTTTCTGTGAGTATGGTTTCAGTGTGTCTGCCCTCTGATGCCCTCTTACAACACCTACCATCTTAGTTTGGTTTCTCTCACCTTACTATTTCTCCTAAGAGCCCATAAGTATTATCATAGTGCCCTTTAGTGTGTGTGCTCAGTTGTTTAGTTGTGTCCAACTGTTCATGATCCCATGGACTGTAGCCTACCAGGCTCCTCAGTCTGTGGAATTTTCCAGGCAAGAATACTAGAGTGGGTTGTCATTTCCTGCTTCAGGGGATCTTCTGACCCAGGGATCGAATCTGTCTCTTTTGCCTCCTCTGTTGGCAGGTGGATTCTCTGCCACTGAACCACCTGGTAAACCATAATGCCCTTATCCTTCATCAATTTAAATAAGGCTATTTTAGATGTTTCTGTATAGCTTCCACCACCACCCGTCCCCACAGGCAGTCTCCCACATTGCAGGCGGATTCTTTACCAGCTGAGCCACAAGGGTAGCCCCATTTTAATTTTTCTGTATAGCTTGTGCCACTGCCCCTCCCCACACCCTTTATAGAATTACTTTCCTAGACTGAATTCCTGGGGAGAGGATTACTTTTTAAAGGGTATAATTATTTTATTACCCCCTCCCCATTTTGTCATGGTGCTTTCTCAATAAAACAGTCAAAATTCCTTTTATGACAGGTATGTTTGATCCCGTGCCTTGCTAGCGTTGTCATTATTTTTTTTAAACTTTTTTGGATTAAGGTGATGTCTAATAATTTCTTTAACTTTCAATTTTCCAGAAAAGCTGAACATTTTAAAGCAGGGGTTTAGTTTTCCCTCAGTGTTGTGTTTTTGTTTTATTATATATTGTATTTTATGAAATGTAGGATCAGTTTCTGGAACTACTTTCCTATTCTAGTAGCCTATTTTTAAATTTTAGGCCAGTGTTATGTCTTTTAAGAGCTTCCCTGATGGCTCAGACAGTAAAGAATCTGCCTGCAGTGCAGGAGACATGGATTTGATCCCTGGGTCACGAAGATCCCCTCGAGAAGGGAATAACTACCCACTCCAGTATTCTTGAGAATTCCATGGACAGAGGAGCCTGGCAGGCTACAGTCCATGGGGTTGCAAGGAGTTGGACACAACTGAGCATCTAGCACTGTATGTCTTTTAAATTGAGGCTAAGTTGTATAATATTTTAAAATAGATTTTAGAGTTTACTATCTCTTACTGTCCTTCTAGTCTTTTGTAACAAAGTACTTTGGTTCTTCATCTTTTTCAGTATGGATTTTAGAATAACTTGAAAACTATTAGAAAAACAAAAACCTGTGGAAATTTGCTTTGAAATTGTGTTAAATCTGTATAAATTTTTAGAATGTTTTACTACATCATTTTTACTGTATCTGATATTTCTACCAGGAAATTTTTTATTTTACATTTATTAGCTCCATTTTTATTTTGTAATTTGCTGTTTCTAAGTTCAGATACTAATCATATAGTATTAGTAATATATCTATTTTATCTTAATTTGGAATTGTACTAAAAATGAAGAAATAAAAAAGGTGAATAAGCAGTGATCTCTATTTCTAAATTGGTCACTTGCAGTGGTTGTCAATTTACTTTTTATTTATTTATTTAAAAAAAAGCAGGGGGCCGGGGGCAGGTAGTGTTTAACCAGAGATGTTTATCAGAATCATGTAGAGAACTTTTTCAAAATGCATTATTGGACCATAGGTCTGCTAGTTGGTTTTGTAAGATACAGCTTTGTATTTGTTATTGTGAAGATGCTTACTCAGGCTATTTTAATATACAACCTCTGACTAAAAGCCATTACTCTTAGAGCTAGCTACTAGTCTTTCTTTTTCCTTCTAGTCATGTATCAGATTGGCCAAAAAATACGTTCAGAAAGCTTACAAAAAAACCTGAATGAACTTTTTGGCCAACATTAGGTTGACACATGATCTGACACCTGATGATTTATTCTTAGGTCTTTTTTTCTAAATAGATACATAACCCAGTTATAAAAGATACGTAGTCTTGTTTATTTCCATGGCGGTTCTGTCTGCTTTGGTAGCCGTGTAGCACATTTTGTTTCAGGTCCCTTTACTGCTGCTGGGGACCCTGGTAGTGAGTGTAGCATTAAGCTACCAGTACAGGCAGGGAGCTAGGTTTAGGTTTATTAGCCATCAGTTTGTTTGTTGTAAGTTTGAATAGGGTAGGTATTCAACACTATTTGGATGTCTGTATTCTTATTTGAATTTAGAGTGATTTTGGACAAAATAAATAAATTTGAGGTCATTTCTGATGTTACTAGTAAGTTGTCTTTCTTTTTTTCTGTATTCTCATTATTATTATAAACCCATTAGCTTCTTAATTTCCAGGGCATGTTTTCTCCCTGTGTGCTTGCCTGATCTTTTATCTGTTGCTCCTTGGTGTGTGTATATGCACATGTACATCTTTCTGATAAGTACACATTTTTTTTTCCTAGAGCCAGTGCTATACTTAATTTTATTTACCTTTGCTCAATTCTACTAAAAACTTTAGGTGAGTTTAAGCTCTGTTGATTCAGCTGAATAAAATAGTTGGTAAGAATTTGTCTAAAGGTATCTTAGTCATTATAAATAAATGACCCAGAATCACTAGAATGGAAATCAACTAGTGAAGCCATTTCTGGACTCTTCCTTCATTTTTAGAACTCTTTGGGTATTATAACCTTATAAGTTTAACATTTCTGAAGCAATTGGATTTAGAGAATGGTACTTATATATAAACTTTATAGAAAAAAAAACACCAGCATACTATTTTGGTTTTAAATTACATTTTGCATTGTGGAAAAACAGTAAAGGAACTGGAGCTAAAGACTCAGGAATTTAAGAAGAGTATAATAAAAATAAAGCTAATGTCTAAAATTACATGTGATGCTCTTTTACTAACTTCCTCTTTCATCTTAGATAATGAAAGAAATCCAAGAACATAAAATTAAAATATATGAATTCCCAGAGACAGATGATGAAGAAGAAAATAAGCTTGTTAAAAAGATAAAGGTAGGTTCATTCCCATACATATACTAACATGTTTTAGGGCCTTAGCAGTACTATAATAGCTGCTGTAAAGACCAGAAATAGCAGTGTTTATAGGGACTTCCTGATGGTCCAGCGGTTAAGACTATACTTCCACTGCAGGGGGCCCAAGTTCAATCCTTGGTCAGGGAACTAAGAATCCCACTTGCCATGTGGCATATACATATATAAATGTTTTTAAACAATTGACTTAACAAAATAAATGAGATTCTTGATTGTTTAGTTCACCTTTATGATTAACTTTGTTGTTTGATTGTTAGTATAATAAAGCATTATATGGAATAGAAAGATAAATAACAGTTCTTGTTTTCAGATGGTTTTCAATTAACTGATTTCATATTTTATAATTTTCCCCCTTAGAAACAAACAGGTAATGAGAATGAAAGGGGAAGCATAATGAGAAGACAAAGGATTTGCTCTTAAGCACTATTATGCTTATTCTTTAAGAGCCAAACATATGTTTTATTTTGTTCTATAATAAAAATCAATCAAAAATCTGTTCTGACATAATTTTCTGTATTTTTAACTTATAGTGGTTTCCTAAGTACCCTGGATCTAAAAATGATATATTGATTAATAACATTGTCTTCTAGAGCTATTAAGGTTGATTTATGATCAAGTAGGCAAACTAGCCACAAGTCTCATTTTTTTCCTTGTAGCTGCCAATGTATTTTTTACCCTTCAAAATTTTTCCAGTATGGAACACTTCTTTTTGGAATGATGCTTTAACAAATAATCTGATCAGTATATGCCTTAGTATTCTTAAATTTTAGTGAATGTATAATTTTGTTTATTGTTTACATTGGTAATAATGCCATACAATGGCAATTTACTAAATAGTAATTGAATGACCTATGAAAGTGAATGCAAAAACTATTGGGGTAATAATGTTTTTTGCTTACCTGTTGAATAAGGTAACTTCTTCATTCTTGAATTTGTGAGGACTACAGAGATGTATTTGAACAAGAATACTTTGTTTTATAGGACCGTTTACCTCTTGCTGTGGTAGGTAGTAATACTATCATTGAAGTTAATGGAAAAAGGGTCAGAGGAAGGCAGTATCCTTGGGGTGTTGCGGAAGGTAAGGTTTTCTTCAGTGAATGGCTTTCTATAAGATCTCACAAATGTTATAAAAAATTTGTATTTAGTAAGTAGTATAATAAGCATACTGCATTGATACAGTCTAGATTTTCAAAGATCTGAATTCAGTTTCGTTGAGTCTCATCTCCTTATTAAATACATTCACATTTCTCAGACCTTATGTCCTGCTGTGTCAGGCAAGTATGTGTTAAATCTTAATGTTGTAGTACTTTAGAAGCCACTTGTCAGTATTCATCCTTCCACCTCTGCCCCACCATTAAGCCTATTCCTGTTTTCTTGTTTGAAAACACACTTACAATGCAGGGGTTCTTTACCTGGGGCCCACAGATTGCTCCCAAGGGATCTAATAAACCTGAAATTGAAAACAATTTTGGAGAAAAGACCTGTCATTTTTATCTGGGTCTCAATTGGGTCTGGGACCCTAAAGAATGAGAACAACTGTCAGAAGCCCAATTAAAACATTTGCATTTTGCTTTCTTCAGGGCAGAAGTCAACTTCTTGGCATCATATCTTTAGAGCAAGAAAGTTTGTTATTAAGAGATCCTCTATACTAATTTTTTAAAGGAGTTTTAAACAGCAATATAATCTTAGTTATAGAGTCAATTCTTTGAAGCCTTCTTGGCATTAGATACATTTCCCGAAATTTGTGTTCATTATACTGGTTTATACTAATATTTAATCTTCAGTGTTACAGTAACTTGGAATGAAGATTGAGTCATGATTATAATTTGTTGATATTACTTTGAAAACATACATAATTTTTAGGATATTTTCCAAGTTAATGTTCTTAACGAGTGACTTTCCTAACTAGAGATACTGTGGTCACTCTCAGCTCTTTTCATCACCATGTAACCTTCAGTTTCTGAGCTGAGACTTTAAAACTAGTATAGACCTTAGAAGTCTGCACAGAGGAAATTGCTTTGTATCTTTATTTTCAGGTTATCCCCCTTCAAGAGTATTCTTTTAGTGATACATTAAAAAAAGAAGAACATTAAAGTTTCTTGGCTTAGGTTTTCATTTTGGTTATAACTTGTGGTTTTTCTAAAGTGATTCCTCACCCACCCTTGACCGGCAACATTAAGCACCATTTTATAGGGTTAAAGTCTTAATGAAACATTGACCTAAGGTATTTAATACTTTGTATATTCTCTCATTGTTAACACCCAGTTTCCTTTGAAAAGAATGGGTTTAGTGGAAGTAATACATATGGTCTGATTTTTTTTTTTTTGTAGTTGAAAACGGTGAACATTGTGATTTTACAATTCTAAGAAATATGTTGATAAGGTAAGTATAAGCAGTGATGAAAATAACACAGATTATACTTTCCCTAAATAAAATTAGTGTCAGATTTAGTTTTTTGTCTTCTATAAATTTAGCTAATTTAAACTGGTATCTTCATTCTAGCACTGAAGCAAGCACTGCCTAGAGACAAATTTGGATTATTTTGCCAAGGTTTTAAACTCTAGAGGAAAAATACAAAATAGGTTGTGTGGCTAGGGATACATAGGAAAGTGGGTCTTTCAATCATTGTACTTTGTGTTGCGGTTTAATACTGAAAGAAATATGAAAGTAGAAAGGAACAGGCTTTTGCTTCTCTTTAATGTGAAAAGCTTGTGGAAACTGGAAGAGAAGGCTTAAGTTTTAGGTCAGAAACTGGACTTCAAATATTTAAAAGATACACAGCTTAGTAGCTGGTGAGTGGAGCACTTTTGTTACTGAAACACTGTGAAAAACTGATCTTCCTCCCAGGAGGGAAAAACAACAGTCCTAAATTGTACCTTGTACATCTGATGAAAGAGAAGGAAATCATGTGAAAACAGGACATTGAATTAATTCTGGTTAGAGGAACCAGGACCTTAATTAGAAAACTAACAGCAGAGAGGAAATTCTGAAGAAAAAGTTGAAAAGACCCAGAGACAGGGAACAAAAAAAGGATCAAAATGAACCTCATTGTTTTCATGGAGAGATAAATTCCTTCTTTATGCTATTTCATACCCTTTTGCTCTTTTTTTCCTCTCTCATTATGCTTGCTTCTCCAGACCCTCAATACATACTATTCTTTTCAGCCTTCAGTTTTAGATGTCCATCTTAAGTTGATGTCTCTTCAGTTTCATACTACTCTACACTTTCCCAGTATACAAGAATTTCTTTAGCTATGTAGAAGTAACAGGAATACTGATGATAATTGGAAATCATGGAACAGCAACAAGATCATTCTTAAAAGTGAGGGGGACAATTTGAGTCAAACTGATACCTCAAGAGGAGAAGGCGATGGTACCCCACTCCAGTACTCTTGCCTGGAAAATCCCATGGACGGAGGAGCCTGGTAGGCTGCAGTCCATGGGGTCGCGAAGAGTTGGACACGACTGAGTGACTTCCCTTTCACTTTTCATGCATTGGAGAAGGAAATGGCAACCCACTCCAGTGTTCTTGCCTGGAGAATCCCAGGGACGGGGGAGCCTGGTGGTCTATGGGATCACACAGAGTCGGACACGACTGAAGTGACTTGGCAGCAGCAGCAGCAGCTACCTCAAGAAATATAAAAGAGATGGGAGTGAATTTTGAAATTGAGATTGCCATGTAATTGATTTTTCTCAAAAGAACTCATGAATAGATGCTCTGATAGAAAGTAGATGATGGTGTTAATTCAGCCACAGTGGTTGCCAGGCCTCACACAGTGGGAGAAGAGCAAATGCACATGAAAGGATGTTCATCTCCCTTGGTTTTGAGAAAACAATGCTTCAGGTTCTATTACCATCTCTTTGCTTTCTCTTCCATTTTGAAAATGTGACTTCAGAAGAACTAATAATCTCTGATGATTTTATATATGTAAAGAATGTTTCATAAATATTAACTGCCAGTATATTCCGTCTCATTTTATTATTTTCCTCAATTTTAAATCTGTGCTACTTACCTAGTGCTTGAAGCAATGATAATCTTTAACTTTGTCTTACATGTTTTTTATATATGCAAGCAATAATTCCCTATGTACCTAAAATACTATAGAAAGGAAGGCTAGTTATTAGCCAGACTTGGAACATTTGAAGGTATGCAGCCTCCTCTCTGATGAGTGGACTCAGTATACAAGCATTACAAGCAAATGGACCATTCCTACAGGAAAGCAACAAGACAATCATACATGTGTGGAAATATTAAAAATTCTAAAATTATGTAATATTACATAATTTTTATATATAATATATATAAGTAGATATATGCTAGGATGAGAACATTTACATGTATTAAAGAAATTCAGAGTAAGTATTAAGTGGTATATTTTCTTGGAGCAGAACCAGATAGAGAAGGATTTATGAAAATAGTTGCCTTAAGATGGATTAAAGTAAATAGAGTCATCAGATGTTTATTTGTGGAGTTGGGAGTGATCCTACTTAACATTTTTATCAAGTAGAATGAAGATATTGTCTTCAACTTCTTGAGGTTGATGGTTATGCAATTTTGCTTAATAAAAACTTCATTTATTTGTTAAATTTGTTTTAGCACACTTGTTTTTTTCTTTCCTAAGGCATAAATGTTCACTTAAACTTTTGCTAGATGTTTACTTTACCTCTTAACATAATTTTTCATTTATAGTCTTTGAAACGTGTAAAACATCCTTGATAAATATACTTTGAAAGTAAGTTTAGGAATATTTTACTTTATTACTTTTCCTTCTAAGTTCAGAGGAGAGGTAAAGTATATGTTATGTAGCTCATGTCTTTATGATAAAGGCACCTAGTAGATATTTAATAAATATTTGAAGGAAATATCAATACTAATATTCCATATGTCTATGACTTCCAAGTAAGTGAAATCCTGCAGGTTAAAGTCATGAGTAGTGGTTGCTCCTAAGAAAGACCCAAGTTCAAAGATATGTCATTTTGCTAATTTAGAGAACTGACTGTTGCAGGCAAAGCAAGGAAGACAATGGAAAAGAGGAAAATTTGATAAAAATAATTTCAGGATATGGCAGTAGACAGTGTCAAAATCAAATAGAGAAGGAAAACAAAAGGAGAGAAGAGAATGATATAGTATCAGCAATCAGAAATGGAAAAGATAAATAAATTCAAGAAACTGTGGAGAAAATACTAATTATTTTAAAGTGTGGAAGAATGAGTTGATTTTTAAGAGTAAAATAAAATGTGTTTAATTAAGTGGAAATAGAGACTTTTATAACCTGAAAAATACCAGAACCAAGTAATCATAAAAAAAGGTTATTTTAGTGAAAGGGAGAAATCTTTCATTGTCTAAAGTGTTCAGTGACATTAACAAAAATAGTTTAATAGCTAGTTAATAAGTCCACCTTATATATCTTGTATTTCAGCTACTAAGTACTTTACTTCAGGTCCTTTAATGATTTTTTTAATGATGCATTGATGAGGTAATATATGATATTTAAAATTACAAAAAGATTGTTTTATACTGGCATGGTTATTTGTTTTTATTATTCTCTACTTAGAGAAAACAGTAATGTGTCCTAGAAAGTCAACAATGTTTATCACATCTCAGCTCCAAGTCAGTTTTTTGCAGGGCCCATTATATGCTCTGTGGCAAGCGTGCAAAAGGTGATGGCACGTTTTTTATAAAAGGGGATGTTTATAGTATAGTTGAAGAGGTTATATGCTGTCACCTGTCACATTTACTGGTACCATAGAAAAGACTGGCAGCCAAAGAGAAGGTTGTCTTGGGTTAGAGTGGCTTGACTTCAAGACTGCCAGGAGAGCTCCCAAAGCAGACTGGAAGAACTCTGAAGTAAGTTTGAGAGTCAGTGACAAATTCAGTCCCAATCATTGGATATGCTGAGTTAGAAACTGTCTGACTTGACAGAAGTAGAGAGGGATAGAGCTTTAGATAATTCCAGTGGCCATAGAAAGTGTATATTCATCAAGGGGCAGATTATAAAGGACAATGAGGCTTGTGGAAAACAGTCTTAGTTAGAAATAGGAGTAAACTATCAGAGAACTGCACAAAAATGTCCATTAGAGGATGAATCATAGTAATTGGCCATCACAAAAGGGAAAAGTAATAGTAAATGTTTCTTGGCTATCAGGCAGAATAAAAACAGAATAACACCTTTACGTTTGTCTCTCATAAGGGAGTTTTGGTAAAGTGGTGGAGATGAAAGATAGGGGATTAGAAGTGCAGGAATGGATGATGAGAAAAAGATAAAATGATACAGAGTACTCCCACACCATGTATATCCAAGAACATTGCATTGGTAAAGGATACAATAGAGCAGCTCACAGGAGTCTTCTAGCATCTTGAAACACTAGGGAATGGTAAAATTGTCTCATGTATAGGCATCTCCTGTATATTGATTTTATGTATCATAGATAATGTCTGCTATGAGCAGACATTCATTAACCAAAATACCACATTTACCGGACAATTGGAATAAATAGGAATTTATTCAAAATTAAAATTTCCCAGTTTGAATCCAACTTGATATGTAATCTATGTATTCCTATATATTAACCTGAATAAAGACTCAAATATTAGTAATATTAAGGAAATATTAAGGAAAGCAATTTCTTTTAGGTTTGTGAACTTCAGTAGGAACTAATCTACCTTTCCTTCTCTAGTAAAATAAAATATATACTATGAAGGTAAATACTCTTCTCTAGCAGTGTCATTGTTTAGTAAATGTTTTGAGAGAATTTATGGCTTCTAAATTTTAATTTGGAACTTAAATTTCCATTAATGTCAAGTTAGCTCATTGTATCTTGCTCCCCCTTGCATGTAAGTGAAGACAGATAAATGCTGTCTTCCTTGAAAAGTTTGGTCTGAATTTTTTGTTTGCTAAAATTTTTAATTTACACCAAAGCTTTTTTTAATAGAAGCAAATTCTTTATGTGTCTTTTATTTATGACAGAACACATATGCAGGACTTGAAAGATGTCACTAATAATGTACACTATGAGAACTACCGGAGCAGAAAACTGGCAGCTGTGACTTATAATGGAGTTGATAACAACAAGAATAAAGGGCAACTTACTAAGTAAGTATACATCGACTCCTCCTGGGAATGGCAGTATTTATTTAGTAAAAAATCATATTATTTCGTTGCCATCAAATTCCTCTTGGCTACTCAATAGAAAATTGGAACAGTGTTCTTTATGGGCGTCCTTAGTGGTTCAGATGGTAAAGAATCTGCCTGCAGTGCAGGAGTCCCAGGTTTGATCCTGTGTTGGGAAGGTCCCCTGGAGAAGGGAATGGCTACCCACTCCAGTATTCTTGTCTGGAGAATTGAACAGAGGAGCCTGGTGGGCTACAGTCCATGGGTCACAAGGAGTCGGATATAACTGAGTGACTAACACTTTTACTTTTTCATACGTTGTTTTTTTTAGACATAATGCTATTGCACATCTAATAAAGTATAGTATAAACATAACTTACATGCCCTGGGAAGCCAAAAAACTTGTGTGATTCACTCTATTTCTATATTTGTTTTGCTTTGTTGAGATGGTTAAGTTGTGGTTACCTTTTTCCCATATGTTAATTTTATTTTTGTTTTCTATAGCCTTCTCCATCTTTATCAATAACTGAATTCATAGAAATGGCTGAAAATACAGGTTTTTAAAGGGTAATCCTCATAACTCTTTTGGTACATGACAAAATTTTCATTGATCTAAAGATACATAAAGATAATTTTCTGAAATTCCCCCCCCCCCCTTTTTTTTCAATTACATCTTTTATTCATGTGTCCTTTCATGAAAATATGATGATAGTATTGTTTTATTTATGTTTAGTTTTAACACTCTCACTTGGCAAAATGTTAGTAACTATTGTTTCCCAAAATGTTTGGAAAATTTTGTTGCTCTTTGAAATCATTAATTTAACTGAAATTCTTTTGGATAATGCTGTATGAAAATTGCTACATGTCTGTATACATAGTGACCTGCCAAACCACCAAACTAAGAAGCAAAAGTATGTAAATGTACTTGCTTAATGAGTTCTTTAGGAAAGACCGCATATAATTTAAATGAAATTTGGTTCTTTTCGTTATGCTCAAAATGTAATACATTTGAGCATTTATACATTTATACGACCAAAATGTAGGTTGTATAACACAACCACAGTAGGGTCTTAGGTCAGCCTTAAATGTGGTCCTTGCTGTGATTCTGTTATTGGTCACATGAAAAGGGTAAGTCATTTTTCAAGATCTCCTTGAAAAGATCCGTAAAAGAAGCTAAGTTGCATCTTTGAGGATTTAATATGATGTTCAGATTATGTTGGCCTATTTTTTTAAAAATCTTGTACCTGGTCTTTTTATTTTTTTGATTGAGTTACATTGAATTTCTCTGACAAGTTTAAGTTTATACGCTTTAGCTTGTTGATGTGTGTCAACAAGCATTTTCATTAAAAAGTGGGCAGACAATGAAGTAATTTAAATGGTTTTTCTAGCTATCTAATAAAGTTTCACTTGAAAAACTGTGATGACAAAAAGTTATCCTTTTTCCTGTTTTCTGCATTATAAACACATTTTTGTATTACAGTTTTCTAAATAACACTTTAATAAAGATGACTAGAATTGAGATGCTAATTAATTTAACAATTAGGTTTACAAAATCATTTTGACTGGTAAGAGTCTTCAAAAAATTAATTTTTTATATGTGTGACCATTATAATACTGAAATATCACTCTTGGTTAGGAGGCAAGTATTTTTACAAGGTTGAAAGACAAAGTACCTCAAGTGTGAAATACTGAACATCTCTTTGAAAGTATGCATATGTAAATAGGTTTCAAAATTTGAGCAGACTGTCAGAAGATAGTTGCATAGCATATTTACTTTCATAATGATTTGGTATAGGGATTACTAACAGAATTTGGAAAAGAAATTAAATATCTTCAACAAATTTGGCCATAAACTTTTGTTTTCAGTTCAGTTCAGTTCAGTTCGGTCTCTCAGTTGTGTCCAACTCTTTGCGACCCCATGAATCGCAGCACGCCAGGCCTCCCTGTCCATCACCAACTCCCGGTGCATCGAGTCTGTGATGCCATCCAGCCATCTTATCTTCTGTCGTCCCCTTCTCCTCCTGCCCCCAATCCCTCCCAGCATCAGGGTCTTTTCCAATGAGTCAACTCGTCGCATGAGGTGGCCAAAGTATTAGAGTTTCAGCTTCAGCATCAGTCCTTCCAGTGAACACCCAGGACTGATCTCCTTTAGGATGGACTGGTTGGATCTCCTTGCAGTCCAAGGGACTCTCAAGAGTCTCCTCCAACACCACAGTTCAAAAGCATCAATTCTTCAGCGCTCAGCCTTCTTCACAGTCCAACTCTCACATCCATACATGACCAATGGAAAAACCATAGCCTTGACTAGACTGACCTTAGTCGGCAAAGTAATGTCTCTGCTTTTGAATATACTATGTAGGTTAGTCATAACTTTTCTTCCAAGGAGTAAGCGTCTTTTAATTTCATGGCTGCAGTCACCATCTGCAGTGATTTTGGAGCCCAAAAAAATAAAGTCCGACACTGTTTCCCCATCTATTTCCCATGAAGTGATGGGACCGAATGCCATGATCTTTGTTTTCTGAACGTTGAGCTTCAAGCCAACTTTTTCACTCTCCTCTTTCACTTTCATCAAGAGGCTTTTTAGCGCCTCTTCCCTTTCTGCCATAAAGATGGTGTCATCTGCATATCTGAGGTTATTGATATTTCTCCCGGCAATCTTGATTCCAGCTTGTGTTCCTTCCAGTCCAGCGTTCCTCATGATGTACTCTGCATAGAAGTTAAATAAGCAGGGTGACAATATACAGCCTTGTCGTACTCCTTTTCCTATTTGGAACCAGTCTGTTGTTCCATGTCCAGTTCTAACTGTTGCTTCCTGACCTGCATACAGATTTCTCAAGAGGCAGGTCAGGTGGTCTGATATTCCCATCTCTTTCAGAATTTTCCACAGTTTATTGTGATCCACACATTCAAAGGCTTTGGCATAGTCAATAAAGCAGAAATAGATGTTTTTCTGGAACTCTCTTGCTTTTTCGATGATCCAGCGCATGTTGGCAATTTGATCTCTGGTTCCTCTGCCTTTTCTAAAACCAGCTTGAACATCAGGAAGTTCAAACAAAAAACTTTTGTTTTAGGAACGTGAAAGTGAAAGTCGCTCAGTTGTGTCCGATTCTTTGCGACCCCACAGACTGTACAGTCCATGGAATTCTCCAGGCCACAATCCTGGGGTGGGTAGGATCCTTTCCTTTTTCCTTTCTCCAGGGGATCACCCCAACCCAGGGATTGAACCCAGGTCTCCTGCATTGCAGGTGGATTCTTTATCAGCTGAGCCCCTTTATTGTAAAATCTATGGATTTGCTTTTAATTGCTGTTTTTATTATGGTTTACTCAAAGTGTGTTTTTTTGTTGTTTAGTCACTTAAGTTATGTCCCACTTCTGTGACCACATGGACTGTAGCCCTCCAGGCTCTTCTGTCCATGAGATTTCCCAGGCAAGAATAGTGGAGACGGTTACCTTTTTCTTCTCCATTTATGTGTGCTACTAAGTCTCTGTATTTTTTGTTCTTTTAGATATGGCACACTTGAAGACATTTCATTTGTTTTTCCAAAGACATAAGCAGTTTTAGTATGTAAAGATTTTTAATATTTTAAAACATCAAAGCTCTACAATCTTCTATTTTCCTCCAAGAGTTATTTAAATAATAATTTAGGTGACAGTGTTCCACTCTTAGTAAGGTAGCCTTTTCATGTGCAAAGTATACTACAAATTATTTACATTTATATGGATTGGCTTATTCCTCCCAAGGATGAAATTAAAGAGTATTTTATAGATAGGTTATTATTAGTGAGAATATATATTTAACTTTAAAATCACAATTCCATCTGAATTTTAATTTATTTTTTTTAATTCTACTGTTTACTTATAATTTATTTAATGTTTACAATATATTTTCAAGTTGCAGCAGTGTTGTTGGATAATCTTAAGTTGCTTAACATATTCAGTTATTTAAGATGGCCAATTCAAAAATCATTTTTATGAATATTTTTTTCCTAGAGCCTAAAAGTGTTTTGGAGTATGGCAGAAGTGAGTTTTATAGAAATCAAACAAAAGCTTTGAACCCTTACTAGAAAAAACGCTTGAATGAACACACAACACGCACACACACGTTTGTTGTATGATTTCAGGACCCAAGAGATCTGAGGCTCTCTTCTTTTAATAATACCTGCCATAAATATATCAGCTTTTAGTGAAATAATGATATTTACACATTAAAATTTATTCCAGTTTACCTGGCTTTTTGAATGTTGATTCTCCTAAGTTAATGTTTGGTTTATTTTCATTTTCAGAACTTCTGATTAATTGTTTAATTATTAAAACATACTGCAGGTTTATTCTTTTGATGAAATATCCTTTAGTTAAGTAACATTTTGTTCTAACTTACACTAATTGCAAAAACAAATCCTCTTGGTCACAATGGTACATCACATTTTGTCTTTCCTTTTTGCTAAGAAAAATCAGTAGGCAGTGTTCTTTCTGTCTTGTTGTTCATTTAATACATTCCATCTCGGTCTCTTGTTCTCCTTGATAGGGAAGAATAGTGCTACAGTGGTCAGAAATATTCAGCCTCATAAGGAGAGAAGTCACCATAATCAGAGTGTGTCAAATCAAGATTGAAGTGACTAGCCTTGAAGTTATAGATGAAATACAAAGCCTGATTTTGTTTTTAAGCCATAATTTAACTTTTTTTTACCACTTTATTCATTTAGGTTTGTAATTAAATGGTCAAAGCTTGTTTTTGTGGAAGCGCAATATACGTGTTTAATCAACAAAGTCAGAAAAGGGCCTGCCTCTTTTAAGCTGTCCCAGTGTATTGGAATAGGTTTTTAGAGATCCCGAAGGCCACAGAGCCCACTTTTTTCTTTCTTCTCTGGGACTGTAGTAGGTTGCTGATACTTTGCTGTTCTCTCTTTTCTATAAGTATACTAGCCTTCACATAAAGCATATTTGTAGTATTTTTCAACATAAAATTTTGGAAAACATTGTGCAGAGATTTGAGTCTGTGGACTTTAATAGAGTGAACTACTTTTTAATGTCTGTTTTCTGGCATTTCAGAAATGTCAAGATATTCATTTGCTTCTGATACTCTCTTTTTCTGCCTCCCTCCATCCTCCTCCTCCATTAACTCAGTACCATTTTTTCATATTAAAATTTTGTTTTAAAATTAATTTTCTTCTAGTTTTACTTTTTGAGAATGTATTTAGGGAATGTGTCTTTTCATTTTCCTTATACAGTCTGTTTTATATGTTTTCTTTAGATTTGATATGCATTAGGTTTAGGGAGACTTCAAGTCATGAAACTTCATGGAAGGAAGTTCTAGATTGTAAATATTTATACATTTTAAAAGTTTGTGAAGAATTTTTTCATCTGTTCATACATAAAACTTCAAATCTGTGTTCTGTGTTATATAAGATGGTGTCAGAATAATTAAAAGCTTCTTTTGAAGCTTGTTTTCAAAAAACAGAAAGCAGAGAATTTAGTAATGGCATACAGCAGCTCATTTGTTTTAATCACTGTTTCAGAGTTTTGTATTACACTTTTCATTTTTAGACATTTAATGATTATCTTTAATGTTCATAATAGGAGCCCTCTTGCACAAATGGAAGAAGAAAGAAGGGAACATGTAGCTAAAATGAAGAAGATGGAGATGGAGATGGAACAGGTGTTTGAGATGAAGGTCAAAGAAAAAGTTCAAAAACTGAAGGACTCTGAAGCTGAGGTAATTAACCATATATTTTCATCTTTGACAAAATACTTCTTTTCAAAATAATGTCTTAAATGAAATTGATAGATAATGTAACCACTCTATAGATTTTTTCACATGTAATATGCAAATTTAATGTGTCTGTGTGTGTTCAGTCGAACTCTTTGCAACCCCAAGTATTGTAACCTGCCAGGCTCCTCTGTCCATGGGGTTTCCCAGACGACAGTATTGGACTGTTGCCATTTCCTCCTCCAAGGGAGCTTCCCAACCCAGGGATTGAACCCACATCTTCTTGTCTCCTGCATTGGCAGGCAGAGTCTTACCTCTGAGCCACCTGGGAAGTCAATCAGTTTAGTCTCTCAGTCCTGTCCAACTCTTTGCAACCTCATGAACTGCAATACGCCAGGCCTCCCTGTCCATCACCAACTCCTGGAGTTTACCCAAACTCATGTCCATTGAGGTGGTGATGCCGTCCAACCATCTCATCTTCTGTTGTCCCCTTCTCCTGCCCTCAATCTTTACCAGATCAGGGTCTTTTCAGATGAGTCAGCTCTTCGCATCAGGTGGCCAAAGTATTGGAGTTTCAGCTTCAAAATCAGTCCTACCAATGAACACCCAGGACTGATCTCCTTTAGGATGGACTGGTTGGATCTCCTTGCAGTCCAAGGGACTCTCAAGAGTCTTCTCCAACACCACAGTTCAAAAGCATCAATTCTTCGGCGCTTAGCTTTCTTTACAGTCCAACTCTCACATCCATACATGACCACTGGAAAAACTATAGCCTTGAGATGGACCTTTGTTGGCAAAGTAATGTCTCTGCTTTTTAATATGCTGTCTAGGTTGATCATAACTTTCCTTCCAAGGAGTAAGTGTCTTTTAATTTCATCGCTGCAGTCACCATCTGCAGTGATTTTGGAGCCCAGAAAAATAAAGTCAGCCACTGTTTCTACTGTTCCCCATCTATTTCCCATGAAGTGATGCTACCAGATGCCATGATCTTCGTTTTCTGAATGTTGAGCTTTAAGCCAACTTTTTCACTCTCCTCTTTCACTCTCATCAAGATAAGGGTGGGGTCATCTGTATATCTGAGGTTATTGATATTTCTCCCAGCAATCTTGATTCCAGCTTATGCTTCCTCCAGCCCAGCGTTTCTCATGATGTACTCTGCATAGAAGTTAAATAAGCAGGGTGACACTATACAACCTTGACATACTCCTTTTCCTATTTAGAACCAGTCTTTTGTTCCATGTCCAGTTCTAACTGTTGCTTCCTCCCCTGCATACAGGTTTCTCAAGAGGCAGGTCAGGGGGTCTCGTATTCCTATCTCTTTCAGAATTTTCCACAGTTTCTTGTGATCCACACAGTCAAAGGCTTTGGCATAGTCAATAAAGCAGAAATAGATGTTTTTCTGGAACTCTCCTGCTTTTTCCATGATCCAGCGGATGTTGGCAATTTGATCTCTGGTTCCTCTGCCTTTCCTAAAACCAGCTTGAACATCTGGAAGTTCACGGTTCGCGTATTGCTGAAGCCTGGCTTGGAGAATTTTAAGCATCACCTTACTGGCATGTGATTTACAATAATACATATTTTAATAATCTGTTTAGATACAAGTATACTTGGTAGAAAGACATAGTAGAATACCTAAGTAAATTTTATTAGCTATAGGTAAAAATTATGAGAAATGAAATTTTAAGCCTTTCCATATAGTCGGTATAAGAAAGTAACAGAGTTTTGGGTAGATACAAGAATAAAAACTAGTTTTAGGATAGTAATAATTGACCAGACTTACTTGCATATGAATGGAGAAAGAAAGAACCTTAATTAAACTGTGGGCATGCTGTGATAAATTACAGACAAAAAGAAATGAAGGAATGTGATTTTTGTAGATGAGTTGGGCCTTATGTAACGCTAGTGTCACCGTAATTCAGTTGCAAAAGCATTCCATCAAGCTGTTCTACTGTAACCTTAGAATCCCTCTACATGTTGAAGCATATATTTAGTTTCTATTAATCAAAAAGATCATGAAGACATATCCATCTGTAAGTGATAAGAAATAAAAGATGGAGAAAAAAAAACACGTAACACAAGAATCTATAGAGTAAGTTTGGCTTGATGTCCAAGAACAGTAGAAGAAACTATAGGTAAACACAAATCAACAATTTCAGTATGATGTTTTCTCAGCATAGATTTATTATCATTGTGCTGAAAATTACTTTTAAATATGTAGGATGACATTAATATGAAATACTTAAAAAAATTTTTAATTGGAGGATAGTTCCTTTAGAGTATTGTGTTTCTGCCATTCATCAACATGAATCAGTCATACAATATGAAATATTTTAAAAATTACTTTTAATGATAAAATTCAGTGGTTAAATGTGGATTCACTAATATAATAATATTTGTATTTAAACATATTAAGAAAAGACTCAGATTTAGTTTGTTACGTCCTTACAGTTGGTCTCTTTGCTTTTGTAATTAATTACTGCATAAAATACATAAGCTTTCTTTGACTAAATATATGTTTGCTACCCATGGACTGTAGCCTACCAGGCTCCTCTGTCCATGGGATTTTCCAGGCAATGGTACTGGAGTGGATTGCCATTTCCTTCTCCAGGGGACCTTCCCAACCCAGGTCTCCCACATTGTAGACAGACGCTTTACTGTCTGAGCCACCAGGGAAGTCCTACTCTAATAGTACGACGAAAGTACTCTAATCCATTGAGTAGACAGAATGCCGAGTATTCAGTAGTTTTGAGGAAGTGTTTTTATTCCACATTAGATTTCTCTTAAATTACTGAGCTTTTCATGTAATCTCTTATCACAAAAAAACTTAACTTCCACTACTGTTACATTTATAATATGTTTTTAATTCAATGGGGATACAGAATAGCTTCTCCAGGTTTAAGATTGCCAACTCTGCAGAACTAATATCCTGGGCACTTGTTATTAAGATGACATTTAGGAGATTAAGCTTTTTTTGTTAATTAGGTTTTTATTAAATCTATCCATTTGAATCTCTACCCCTTCACCAATTAATAATTAATCTGGAGAATCCCTGCTACTGCTGCTAAGTCACTTCAGTCGTGTCCCGACTCTGTGCGACTCCATAGATGGCAGCCCACCAGGCTCCCCTGTCCCTGGGATTCTCCAGGCAAGAACACTGGAGTGGGTTGCCATTTCCTTCTCCAATGCATGAAAGTGAAAAGTGAAAGTGAAGTCGCTCAGTCGTGTCCGACCCTCAGCGACCCCATGGACTGCAGCCTACCAGGCTCCTCCACCCATGGGATTTTCCAGGCAAGAGTACTGGAGTGGGGTGCCATGAATCCCTATCAGAAGGTAAATAAAAACAGGAATAATCAAGAGTCTGCATTATCTCCACACTTACGTTTTGATGAAAATCTAAAAGGAGTTGAATTTACATTTGAAAAGACATATTTTAGGGTCTGCTCCTAAGAGTAAATGTCATAAGCAGTTATGTTAAGCAGTTATTTCCATAAGCAATTATAGAACCTTTGAGAGTTTTAATGATTACTGTGAATGGTGAAAACAGAGTTTTGTAATACTTAGCTACTCTTTGAAGAATAGTCTTTATTAGCATTGAAAGAAACTGTAAAGCGATGTGGGCCAAGTTTCCCCTAATTCTGTAAGCCATATAAGTATATAAATATGAAGTCTTTTAACCTTGTATAATATGTTTTCTCAAGTGCTAGATATATTTGTGTGGGGCATAGCTGCTAATATCCTGCAGGACAGTATATTAGACACAGTACTAAGCATTTTTCATAGATTATGTTAGTTAGTTCACACCACAGCCCTACAAGGTGGATGTTATTGTCTCATTTCCATTTTTTACATGAGAGGAAAGATAAATTAACTTGGTCAGTGCTGCATATCTGTAAGTCATTATTTGAATGCACTTAACTGTGCTCTTAATCCTAGACAAGTCTACAATCATGTATCCACAATTTCTAATCTTTAAAAGCTCTGAAAAGTGCAAAGCCAGAAACAGAACTAACAGTTTTATCCCCACTTGATGTGAATATTTATATACTTTGCTGCAAAAATTTAAAATGTGTTTGATTATAGATGCTACCTTAGACTGCCCAGGTGTTGTTTTGTAAATACAGTAAATAGACCTTCCTAAGTAGAATTGGCTTTCAGAAATCTGAAAAATTCTGAACTGTGTAATACATCTAACCCTAAGAATTTCTAGAAAGTGAAGGATTGTGACCTGCACTTTTAACCTGCATGCAGTTAACACAAAAGAAAATGTATATGTGATAGAAAGGTACAGATAAAGAATGATGAACACTTGTAACCCTATGGCCGAGTTTAAAAAATAAGGCATCATCAGTTCATTTGAGGCAGCTCTGTTTCTCTCCCCTATTGTATCCCTCTCTCTCTTTCTCAGAAGTAACTATGCTGGATTGTGTGTATATAATTCCCTTGCATTTTCTCTTTTTAATAATTAAAGGCATTTCCCTGTGTTCCTATTTTCTGATATGTTCTTAGTAATGTGTTTGCTATCATCAGGAAGATGTTACTTCAAATTTGATTCATATTTGCTTAAATATATCTTAGATGGTTTTGTTTTGTAGAAACTGCATGAGATATTTGGAATAGAAATGAATATGAAGTCACTTTTTTGGGTTCATGAAGTAACAAAGAAAACAGATTGTATGCAAAATTATAATCCAAATTCAAGATGTTAACTCATTGATGTAATACAGTCTTTAACGGAACATAATTCCTGGACATCTGAAAGTTTTTAATAAATAGTTGTTAGTTATTTGATGTAGTTAGATAGATTTATTTATTAATTTTTTGCTGTGATTGTTTTCCACAGAAATGGATTGACTAGTGCCTAAATGGACTAGATAAGCTCTTTGTTTCTTCAGTTGCTTTGCATGTGTGTTTTTTATCTTTCAGCCAGCATTCTTTGCAGCATTAATTCTCAATATAGAAAGAACCATCTGTTTCAGAATCATGGGGGCTTGTTGAAAATGCGGATTTCTAGACTTAAAAACCCAGAAATTCTAATTCAGTATGTCTGGTTCCAGGATTCTTTATTTTTAACAAGTGTTTAGGTGGTTCATACGAAGACTGACATTTGAGAACCGCTGCTTTATAAGAATCCAGGGACCTTATCTCCTCATCTTGTAACTCTTATATTCTTACCTATTTGCTTTCTTTTCACTTGTCTCGCTTTCTTAAACTTGGAATTATGAGACACATTCAGATCCTGGTTCTGCCACTTTCGTCTACTGACTTTGTACAAGTGACATAAACTCTGCAGCTGCAACTGTTTGCTCATCTAGGAGTGGGAACAGTGGTGTCTCCTCTGCCCAACTTCCCACATGTTTGTAAGGAAAAATGAGATGATAAAAATATGAGTCTGCCCCTTATAAAGTGCTACACAACTGTAGCTTATTGTACTTTTTTTTTTTAAACCCTTTGTTTCCCAAGATTATTCTCTTTGGTCCCTGGCATTTTGGGTGGTAAGTCCTATAGAAAGAGGATTTTTAGACAGTGCTTTCCACGTGGTACTCTGAATTTATAGCGTAAGAACTGAATGCTCAGCTTTTAACATTAGACTGCCTGGATGAAATGTATTTCTGATTTCTCAAACAGTTTTGTTTTATGTATTGTGCTTTGAACTAGCTCCAACGGCGCCATGAGCAAATGAAAAAGAATTTGGAAGCACAGCACAAAGAATTAGAGGAAAAACGTCGTCAGTTTGAAGATGAGAAAGCAAACTGGGAAGCCCAACAACGTATTTTAGAACAACAGAACTCTTCAAGGTATCTAATACCAGATTCCCAAGAAATATGTATACTAGCTTTAAATAATTATTTTCCTGTTTATTTTAAAAACATTAATATTTTAAGACATTGTCCATTATCATACATCCCAAGCACAAATTATTTTCATGGATGAATATTTTATATAGATTGATGCACTCTATTATAATAGTATTTTTTCCACTGTAAACATTTTTATGACTTAATAATCTTCATAATTATAATTTAGTACCTTTATAACATTCTCTTCAGTTGACTCACCATAATTAGTTGTTTACCGCTTCCTGTCAAATATTGAACATAATGGTTGTGTGTAATTCTTGACAAACATAGAGAGCATTGCTGCAATGTTCTCTTTTAAACATTTAGAGGTATATTTTTATTGTGTTGGATTATTTCATTAAGATAAAGTTTTAGATACCTAATTTCTAATGCAGCTAATTACTCATAATTTACTCAAAAATCGGGTAGTCTTTGTACTTTGGTCGTCTTTTCCTCATTAGTCCCATTTAAAACTGAAAAGTTGCATCCTTGTAAGGATTCTGTAATTTAACCTCACTGCTAAACATTTTCAAGTTTAGACATTTGTTCACTAACACTATGCGTCTATTAACTTTTCCCTTAAGAAAGACGAAAATTTGTGAGGAAAAAAAGCATTTCAAAATGCAGATGGCTGTAGGAGAAAAGGATACCTTACTTGATGTCAGTTGACCTTTTTCGATTTGTACTATTTCATTTAGGAAAAGTTGTTTTTGTATAAAAAAATGGGTTTTTGTCATATTTCTTACTGTTTGTCTTGGAATTTTGTCAAATATTTGTCCAAGAAAATATTATAGATTAGCATTGTCCTTATTGTTAACTTCTAAATCTTCTGATTTTAAAATAAAAATGTAACACAGTTGAAAATCCAATACAGTTGCAGTTGGTTTAGCTATTGCTACCATATGTTTTCTAGGTTTATAAAGTATTTACTCATTTTGATTGTTTTCCTTTACTCATTTAGAACCTTGGAAAAGAACAAGAAGAAAGGGAAGATCTTTTAAACCCTCTATTGACCACCAGTTACGTATTAGTTGCCAATATGCCAGCTTGGACATCAGTGTTTGTTGGATCCGTTTGACCAATTTGCACCGGTTTTATCCTTAATGATGGATTTAACAGCATGACAAAAATTATTATTATTATTTTTTTGTTCTTGATGGAGATTAAGATGCCTTGAGTTGTCTAGGGTTGTTGTGTACTTAGAAACTAACAGCTCTAAGTACCTTTCCTACATTTTTCTTTTCTTTTTTTATTAAACAGATGTCTTCAATTTAATGCAAGAAAACATTTTACTGTTGTACAATCATGTTCTGGTGGTTTGATTGTTTACAGGATATTCCAAAATAAAAGGACTCTGAAAGGTTTCATTGAGGATAAATTGCCATAATATGATGCAAACTATGCTTCTTTATGATAATTATAATACAGAGGTTCCATTCAATGCAGCGTATACAATAATGTAATTTAGTCTAACACAGTTGACCCTATTTTTTGACACTTCCATTGTTTAAAAATACACATGGAAAAAAAAAACCTATATGCTTACAATGCACCTAGAGCTTTTTTATAACAACCTTTTTGTTTGTTTGTTTGTTTTGAATTCTTTAAATATATATTATTTTCATTTAGTACCCTCTTTAGCCAGAATCTCATTACTGCTTCATTTTTGTAATAACATTTAATTTAGGTATTTTCCATATATTGGCCCTGCTAAAAAATAGAATATAGCATCTTTCATATGATAGGAACCAACAAAGAAACTTTCCTTTAATTCCCTTTTTACACTTTATGGTAAGTAGCAGGGGGGAAAATGCATTTATAGATCATTTCTAGGCAAAATTGTGAAGCTAACAACCAACCTATTTCTACCTATGTGCAGTCTCTTTTATTTTACTAGAAATGGGAATCATGGCCTCTTGAAAAGAAAAAAAAGTCACCATTCTGCATTTAGCTGTATTCATATATTGCATTTCTGTATTTTTTGTTTGTATTGTAAAAAATTCACATAATAAACAATGTTGTGATGTAATTGAGTGTGGCGTCTTAAATATTCTGCAGTTGATAGAAAAAACTAGAGTGTGTTTGAGAAGAAACTTTTCAATTTGAATTTGCCTTCTCCATGATCGTAACTCTTGTTTGTTTCATTTAGAATACATTTGTGCTGATTTTCTAATTTATGGAATATAGTATCTATCTACTTACTACTGTCTCCTATTAACACATCTCTCTGAGAACAAATTTCAGCTCACCAGGTGAACTCTCAAGTCCTTGGACTGAAATTTTTTAACTGAAAAAGAGAGTGGTATAATTTCTTTTCACTAAAGTCAAATGATGAGATTTTAACAAAATGCTTTGTGACATTTTAATGATTAATGCAATACAGTTTTTTACTTTAAAAAGTTTCACCGTATCTTTTGATGATCCTGTCAAAAGGAAGTAACTGATTATTATGATTACCCAATATTTTTGTTGACACTAGAAGCTGAAGGGTTAAAATAAAACAGGATGCTTAAAAGAGCCTTGTTGTTTTTCAAAGATATATAAAGTGTAGAGCATCTTAGGAAGATCATTCACTTTACAGAAAATCTTGACTTCACATGTACGTTCATTCTGGGATACTGTTTTTAAAGCAGATCTTATGAGGCATTAAAAACATAATTTAAGATTACTGCAGTAACAATTTATCCCTATTTGTTGGCCATCACTAAAGATTCTCTTTGAAAATACAGTGCTTTCTGCTGTGTGTGGTTTTCTTTTTTTAATTGGCTGTTACTCCAAGACCAGAATCAGACATTCAGGAATAATTGTAAGTAAATATGCAGATATTTTTTTGTTTGGTTTGGTTCTTATAATAGAGATTTGGTTAATGCCCCTAACCAGAAAAGTTTGGTTTTAGGACTGAATTTGAAGACTGCAAAATCAGAAAGTTTATATTGACCACCTGTCTAACTGGTAAATACTACTGCTTCTAGAAACAAGTTCTCATAGGTGCCGTTTAAAAATTCTATATGCATTGTGATAACTTCGTAAAGTCACCTTTATTCTATTACCCTAGTGAAAACTTTTGGAAGTTTTTGTCTGTGTCATGGCGAAGGTTTATCTGAATCTGATGTAGGACCCGTACAGAACTTGACCGACCAGGTAGTTTGATGGTTGGCTTCGTTTTTCAAGCTTATCAAGGGCTTTTTTGTTATATGGCCTGTAGAGTTTTGATAACTGCTATGTGATTATTCTGGAGAAGGCAATGGCACCCCACTCCAGTACTTTTGCCTGGAAAATCCCATGGGCGGAGGAGCCTGGTGGGCTGCAGTCCATGGGGTCGCTAAGGGTTGGACACGACTGAGCGACTTCACTTTTCACTTTTCACTTTTCATACATTGGAGAAGGAAATGGCAACCCACTCCAGTGTTCTTACCTGGAGAATCCCAGGGACGAGGGAGCCTGGTGGGCTGCCGTCTATGGGGTCACATCGGACACGACTGAAGTGACTTAGCAATAACAGCATGTGATTATTCACAATATGTATAACATTCAGGAAGCATAAGGAAAGGCTAGCTTGTAAATAGCAAAATGGACAATACCTAGTCTCCATTGTGAGTAACTCTAACCACTGCGCTATGTGAGACCAGAGAAGCCCTAATCCAAGTGCGTATCGCATGGCAGAGTTTTGCTGCCACCTAGTGGAAGTGAGAGCTAATTGTTTTTATTAAGGTCACATTGGAGCTGAGGCTTATTAATGTGGAGCTCAGGTTCTAATTTTGAAAGCTAAGCAGATATAGACTTCTGCTTCTCAGACTCATTAGCTTAGTGTCACACCACCGCCCACATATTCTGCACCTTTCTTGCCTTTTATTCTGTTGGAAAAAGACCTAGGAATGTGGAGGTCAGGGTAGTAGGTGAGCAAAAAGGTGGAAAGAATGTAAGATTGCAACAATAGCAAAGTGTTGACTTAGCAAGTCGTTTAGATCACTGTCTCCAAACCTGATACTGTTTCTTTGTGAAAATATTTTTGAGCATGTATGTGTGATTATACCTGTATAGTAAATTATATATAGGTAGCACTATGTTAGGGCTTCCCAGGTGATGCTAGTGGTGAAGAACCCACCTGCCAATGCGGGAGACACAAGAGACATGAATTTGATCCCTGGGTAGGGAAGATCCCCTGGAGAAGGAAATAGTGACCCACTCTAGTATTCTTGCCTGGGAAATCCCATAGACAGAGGAGCCTGGCAGCCTTTAGTCCATGAGGTTACAAAGGGTTGAACACAACTGAAGCAAAGCAAAGCAAGCAAGCAGTATGTTAATATGAACATTATGAAACAGTTTTTTAAACACAAAAAAAAGTTTAGCGCTTCCCAAGCCCCAATAAATTATCTAATATATTTCTTAAAATTCAAGAAAAATCTCTCAAGGTTTAGGCACCTTCACTTGTGCAGTCACGATGTAATCTGCACTCAGATCTAGCAAGGGAGGTATGGGCCTTATTTTAGGGCTGAAGAAACAAATACTCAGAAACAAAAAGTAACATACCTAATTTATACAGATGGGATTTGAACCGAGATGATTAGTCATACCTTGGTTTAATATGGTAGTCAGTAGTATGTAGATCCTTATACTGTTGAATCCCTAAGAGAGTCCTGCCATGGTATCCTACTTGATGTAAAAGGAAAAATTATTGTCTGGTAAATTGAAATCCTTTCTAATAAATAGTTTGCAAATAAAAACAAAAGGTTGTGTACTTCATTCAGGATATTTACCCTATCCCAGACAGTCAACTAGTTTGTGTATATTATCTTCATTTAATCCTTAATAGATACCAGTGTCATCCTTTTCATAGATGTGGAAACAGCTTTGGAGGTGGTTAGTGACTTATCCATTAGAGAGGTGGTAACTGGAGAAGTTGGAATGTGAACTGGTCTTGGCAACAGCAGGACCTGTGTGCTTCAGTCTTGTGCCATAAGACCACCTGGTGTGTGCCAGAAAATATAAGACCACCTGGTGTGTGCCAGAAAACACTAAACCCACTGACTAATCACCTCAGTTCAAATCCCATCTGTATAAATTAGGTATGTTACTTTTTGTTTCCGAGTATTTGTTTCTTCAGCCCTAAAATAAGGCCCATACCTCCCCTGCTAGATCTGAGTGCAGATTACATCGTGACTGCACAAGTGAAGGTGCCTAAACCTTGAGAGATTTTTCTTGAATTTTAAGAAATTCAACTTAACTGAAAAACTGTTCAACACCTTCCTCCCCTCACAGAATGTTGAAGGATGTGGTGATGCCAGGGCCATGACAAACCAAGAATTTTGTTTTTTCCTACTTTTAGGTAAGTTTGCATGGTGCCATGGTAAGCCTCCAGACATGCTACTTTGCACACAGAGCCTTTTTGGAATTACTAAATGAGATATGTTTCAATAATAGGTTACACCATAGAAATAAGCTGATTTTGGTTAAGAGCAGGTTTTCTACAGTACTAGTAACAAGAGTTAAAAAATACGTCCTCCTTAATAAGTAATGCTGAGCTGGTTTATCAGTATCTCATCTCTGATGAAAATATTGCTGCTTTTCAAGCAAACTTGGTTCCCATGATTTGGGATTAACCTATAGAATGTTCAAAGTTTAGTGTCAGCCATTTTCAACAAAAATAGGGACTGACAATTTTCTGTGTTCTTTAGAAGACTTTCAAAGCTTCACAGGAAGAATGAAGACTATTCTTGGCCTGAACCATTTACCCCATGGGGTGCTGGGCCCAGCCAAACAGCATTGTATTAGCAAAGGGGGGTCAAGTGAAAGGAGACCTTGTTCTGTGCCAGGCTCTCAAAGGGCAGCCTGAAACCACACTGGCCACCCAGACCCAGTTTTAGATGCAGTGTTTGTGGACCTGCTGAAACCTCATGCCATTCAGGCTTTTTGAAATCCTTTGGGATGGAGACAGAGTAGTAGTTGACACCTCTGAGAATAGGGATCCGTGAGAACTTGGCAGAAGGAGAGAGGCTAATTGGGGGAAATGGTAAGACTCTGCCAACAAGTGTAGTTTTTGTTCTCTTCCTCTTCAAAGTGAGGCCTTCTTAGCTTACAGGTGTGTTGCAGGGAATAATGTCTCACCCTGTATGTTTACAAGGAAACAGCAGACCACAGAGGCCCCATGAGCTGGCTCTCATCCAAGTGTGGAATACTGAACTAGGTCTAGCAGGGGCTTACAACTTTTTTCCCTTCATTTAGTTCCATTGTTTTTGAATTTCACGGTGGAGTCTTTCATATTTAAATGTACGCTCCATGCCCAGAAAAGTTCTGTTTTGTGTAAGCTAGTTATTTAAGCAACTTGGCAAATGGTAGGTGAAGTGATGGGTGCCATGACACACACCCTGGAATTAATGTGAGTTTTCTCTCCTTGGTTTTTAGAAGTAAAGAACATATATTTTGTCTGATTGGGAGTGGGGGAGCGGTCTTTTTTTCTTTTTTTGCTAGGAATAAATCTTGTGATTATACAAATCTATAGCTTAACATGGTTTGCTTTTCAGACCAAAAAAAAAAAAATTAATGGAACACAGTTCTTTCTCTCAGATACCAAAATAAAATTCTCCTTAGACCTTTAGTTTGCTGGGTACAGGTAGAAGAAACTCAAATTTTCACCTTCTTTCCCAAACTGCTACTTCATTAGTTCTTAATTAGGCCTCATCCCTTGTAGTCATACTTGGAAGAGGGGTAGAGGCCACTGAGGCAAGCTCACTTCTGTGGTGTCTTCATTCAGATGGGATTGGCCCAGGTATAATCCATGTCCAGAAGAGGAGATGGGCTTTCTCTCTGACTTGTGCTATGAGGACTGATTAACTCACCCTACCAAGTGGGAGCTGCTGCTGCTAAGTTGCTTCAGTTGTGTCCGACTCTGTGCGACCCCATAGACGGCAGCCTACCAGGCTCCCCCATCCCTGGGATTCTCCAGGCAAGAACACTGGGGTGGGTTGCCATTTCCTTATCCAGTGCGTGAAAAGTGAAAGCAAAGTCGTTCAGTCATGTCTGACTCTTCACGACCCCATGGACTGCAGCCTACCAGGCTCCTCCATCCATAGGATTTTCCAGGCAAGAGTACTGGAGTGGGGTGCCATTGCCTTCTCCGACCAAATGGGAGCATTTCGACATTATTCAAACTGGAAAGAATTCCTACTTACCAAAGGAGAAAAAACTCACTTGGAAATTGAAACAAGGGAACAAAAATCAGCAAAAGGTGAAGCAACAAATGTTTGTTGAGCACCAACTATGTGCCAGATAGAAACTTCACATAAATTTCAAAGATCAGTAGAATTCTGTGACATGGCCATTTTAACCCCCCATTAAAAACAAGCATACTAGAATGGATTAAGAAGTGTGGTGTATGTTTATTCAATGGAATATTACTTAGCCATAAAAAGAATGAAATAATGTCATTTTGTAGCAATGTGGATGGACCTGAAGATAATCATACTAAGTGAAGTAAGTCATACAGTTAGTTCAGTCACTCAGTCTGCAACCCCATGAGTCGCAGCACGCCAGGCCTCCCTGTCCATCACCAACTCCTGGAGTTCACTCAGACTCAACGTCCATTGAGTCAGTGATGCCATCCAGCCATCTCATCCTCTGTTGTCCCCTTCTCCTCCTGCCCCCAATCCCTCCCAGCATCAGAGTCTTTTCCAATGAGTCAACCCTTCACACGAGGTGGCCAAAGTACTGGAGTTTCAGCTTTAGCATCATTCCTTCCAAAGAAATCCCAGGGCTGACCTCCTTCAGGATAGATTGGTTGGATCTCCTTGCAGTCCAAGGGACTCTCAAGAGTCTCCAACACCACAGTTCAAAAGCATCAATTCTTTGGTGCTCAGCCTTCTTCACAGTCCAACTCTCACATCCATACATGACCACAGGAAAAACCATAGCCGTGACTAGACGGACCTTAGTCGGCAAAGTAATGTCTCTGCTTTTGAATATGCTATCTAGGTTGGTCATAACTTTTCTTCCAAGGAGTAAGCATCTTTTAATTTCATGGCTGCAGTCACCATCTGCAGTGATTTTGGAGCCCCCCAAAATAAAGTCTGACACTGTTTCCCCATCTATTTGCCATGAAGTGATGGGACCAGATGCCATGATCTTCATTTTCTGAATGTTGAGCTTTAAGCCAACTTTTTCACTCTCCTCTTTCACTTTCATCAAGAGACTCTTTAGTTTCTCTTCCCTTTCTGCCATAAGGGTGGTGTCATCTGCATATCTGAGGTTATTGATATTTCTCCCGGCAATCTTGATTCCAGCTTGTGCTTCTTCCAGCCCAGTGTTTCTCATGATGTACTCTACATAGAAGTTAAATAAGCAGGGTGACAATATACAGCCTTGTCGTACTCCTTTTCCTATTTGGAACCAGTCTGTTGTTCCATGTCCAGTTCTAACTTGCTTCCTGACCTGCATACAGATTTCTCAAGAGGCAGGTCAGGTGGTCTGGTATTCCTATCTCTTTCAGAATTTTCCACAGTTTATTGTGATCCACACAGTCAAAGGCTTTGGCATAGTCAATACAGGGAAAGACAAATATATCAATTCTGTGTGGAATCTAAAAAAAAAATGATACAAATGAACATATTTACAAAACAGATTCATAGACATAGAAAGCAAATTTATGGTTACCAAGGGGGAAAGAATGGGGAGAAATAGGAGTTTGTGATTAACAGATACACACTATATATAAAATAAGATAACAAGGACCTACTGTATAGCTATATTGAACTATATTGAATATCTTTTGATAAGCTATAAGGGAAAAGAGTCTGAGAAATATATATAAAATTGAATCACTTTGCTCTATGCCTGAAATAAGCACAACATTGTGAAAAAAAGGAAAGCAAAAAAAGACAAAAATTTCATTGTAAAATTTAATGTTGGTATTATCCATTGCTGTATACAAAGCAATAACTACCTGCTAACCTTAGTAATGATAACATTTATAGTTTATTACAGTTTAATAATAACATTTCTTAGTTTCTGCAGGTCTCAGATTAGTTGGGTGGTTCTGGCTGAGGACTGTCATTTAGATGTCCAGAGGGCTGGCATTCAAAATGGCTTAGTTGGATCACTAGTAAGTGGATTTTCAGGTGGCCTCAGTCCTTTACCACATGGACTTCTCCATAGGGCTCCTTGAATGTCCTTGTGATGTGGTGACTGGTTTTTTTCCCAGAACAAATGATCCAAGGGAGAGCAAAGTGTAAGCCACGATGCCTTTTATGATCTAGCTTTGAAGGTCCCATAATGCCCTTCCTGCAATATGCCATTTATTGCTGATGCAGCTCAGCCCTGTTCAGTGTGGGAGGCAGCTGTACAAAAGCTGAATGCCAGTAGGCCACTGCTACATTATATCTTCTTTTGTTTAATAAATATTTTTTCAAATTTTAGTTTAATAAAATTATTTAAATATTTTAATAAACACTTTTACAAATAATGCTGTGAACATTTCTGTATACATCTTGCCCAAATATGGGAGTTTCTGTAGGCTTACGCATCATGAACAAAGCTAGCAAATCTGTGTCTTTAGGTTCACAAGCCTCTGTCAAATTTTCTGTGATTCGTCATGTAAAATGTTCTATCCACTGCCCCCATCCCCACTCAGATCAGATGTCCCCATAGACCCAACCCAGGGCCTTAGTTAACTCCATCTTTACAGTTCAAATCAGAAAAGAGAGGAGGAGTTCTCCCCCTGCCTGAAGTGTGAAAAAGGGAAGATCTACAGCAGACCCAGTAGGCTGGGTGGCGGAGCCGTGGTCACAGAGATAACTGTGAGCCACACAGCACTGCTGCTCCCCCACAGACTTCTCCTAAGGACTGTGGGTAAATGAGTTACAGATTCTTCAGCCAACCTGGGCATTTGCGGTCAACCCGTGCATATCCCACACTCCAGTTCTGGGTCTTTGCCTGTGTTGGCTGTTGTGGGAGCTCACCTGGCCCACAATCTTCTGACCCACACCCAAGCAGCCCCTGAACCTTGACCCTCATGAGACCTCAACTCTCTCCCTCCTTCTTGCTGCCCGCCCTGGGCCAGGGTTTAACAGTGGCCCCTCCTCCTTGCGTCATGAATGCACCCAAAGCAAGCCCACATCTCAGCACTCCCCCCTTACAGGATTGGCTTCCTATTGGTACCTCCAGCAGAGTCTCAAATAATTCTTCCCCATTTCTAGATTTTCAAGGAATTTTTTCCTGCTGATTTTCATTTTTGGCAAAAAATACTTTTTTCTGAACCATTTTTGAATCATTTTCAGCCCTGTGCCCTTTGAATTAAGTTGTTCGGTGTATATTTCCTAGAAACAAATCCTCATAATAATAATTAAAACAATTTAATGAGCGTTTAATAAAACTTAAAAACATAGATCCTCTTTGTCAAATTAATGACAAGTTGATGTCAGGAGGCCTCAGTTCCTTGCTACATGGACCTGCTTGAGTGTCCTTATCTTCAAATATATATATATTTGTGTTCATATTATGTACACTGCTTGGATGGGATCAAGTGGCCAGGTTGACACGTGAGTCTAGGTGTCACTTATCTCTGCCACGTGGGATGGACTCATTCATTCATTTTCATTCTCTCCATCC
This sequence comes from Oryx dammah, assembly GCF_014754425.2. Classification (NCBI taxonomy): domain Eukaryota; kingdom Metazoa; phylum Chordata; class Mammalia; order Artiodactyla; family Bovidae; genus Oryx; species Oryx dammah. Next base: position 61,550,248 of record NW_024070202.1, on the reverse strand, counting down.
GATCTCTGAGCCCCGGCCAGCCACGATTTTTCCCGCCCTGCCGCAAGATTTCCAACACAGGAATCCCGCGCCACCTGGAAGATTATTACAGCAGTGGAAGGTGGTAGCCCCTGCACGGTTCGCCGGTGCTGTGGAAGGCAGGCTCCCTGCTGCCCCCTGGCGGCCGCAGACACCGGCACAGGGCCTGGCTCCTCAAGGCAGCACCGAGTCGATGCAGCCTCTTCCCTCTTGGGGGGCTAGGTTCTGTGGGCACAGACCCTGCCTTCTTTCTCCCATTCGAGCATCAGTGGCGGATGCGGGCTGTTGGGACAGAACGTGGCAGTATGCCCATGCACGCTGAGACCTGTTCCAGGAGGTGGCTTTCCAGAGCGCCCGGCGCCCCTGAATTCCACACCACTCAATTGTTGGATTTTATATTGTTTTCAGAAATACTTCAAGACCTTTTATTATTTTTATTTGTTTAATGGGAAGAGTTTTAAGAATGTTACAAAAGTAACTCAGACTCTTGAACAAAACATTACAACCAAACATAAAGCATGAACGGTTTAAAAGGTTGCTTAAAATGTTAAATATAGAATTACCATTTGACCTAGAAATTCCACTTCTGGGTATATACCCAGAAGAGGTAAAAGCAGGGATGAGAGCAGATACTTGCACATTTGTGTTCACAGCAGCATTATTCACAAATAGCCACAAGGAAGCAACCTGAGTGTCCATGGACAGATGTAAGGATAAACAGAACATGGTGTATATCAACACATACAGCGGACTATATTCATTGACCATGAAAAGAAAGGAAATTCTGACACAGGCTACAATATGGATGAACATGCTATATGAAAAAAAAAAAACCCACCAAACACAATAAGACAAATGTAATTCCATTTATATGAAATATCTAGAATAGGCAAATTATAAGGATAGAAAGGCCAGATGTTATTGGGCCCTTGGGGGAGGGGATATGGGAGTTACTGTTCAATGGGTGCAGAGTTTTGGTTTGGTGTATGGAAATTTTTTGAAAATGGTAGTGATGGCTGCACATTGTCAGTGTAATTCATGTTACTGAATTGTACACTTAAAAATGGTTTCAATGGAAGTTTTAATTATATACAAATATGTATTTTATAATTTAAAAGCTAGGTAAGAGAAAAAAGAAAACATTGGATTTACCTCTCTACTATTCTACCACCCTGAAGCAGGAGCATTCAAGTTACCTGGAGTTTGGAGTCATGTAAATGGAAGGGCTAGGGTTTGAACTGATTGCAAAGCACGCAAGATTACAATAGACTGCCTGTCTCAAAGCAGCCAGCAGCCGTGATCAGGTGCTTTCTGCAGCCTTGCATCTCATCTCCCTGGGAGCACCAGTTGGTGAGTCGTCACCACTTCATTCTTCTCCCTTTGATTTCCAGGGGGACTGACCTTGACCTGGACCTTTAGCATACTGGCTCCAAGTTACCCCAAGACATAAAATGACTAAGACTGTTCTTGAACACTGTAGCCCATTCAAAGCCCAGATTAGCACAATGGGCAGGAGACCTTGGTGGCCTCCCAGAGACCCCTCTGTCCTCCTTAGGCCCCATGACTGGGGCTACCGTAGCTGCCTCATCTCTAGAGCCCTTCCCCTCTCCTGCAGCTCCCTCCTCATGCCCCGTCCCTCTGAAATTTCAAGTCCCCTCTCCTGATCCCAGCACTGTCTCCACCCACTCCTGTTCTTAACTCAGAGACTCCACACTCTGCCTCACTTCCCTCCCTCCCCAACCCTGTGTGCACTGCCCAACAGGTACGGCAAACTTCTGCTTATAAAAGTTGGGGAGGGGAAAATTTTGAAGTGATATTTTTTAAAAAGCCATCAAATTACTTTTCATGGGCAACCAAGATCTTTTCAGAATCCTAAATTTTGTTGCACTGTTTACAGTTTTAAATTGTTTTTATTTTGAATTGGGTAGATGAGTGGGAAGGGGGGAGCCTTAGGCTTTAAGGGTTTGCAACCTCTATGTATCTTGATTTGGCCCTGCCCAGTCTGCCTGATGGTGGGTCTTCTTTCTCTTGCTTATTCTCATGGGGACCTGAGCATCACAAAGAGGCCAGATCTGAGAAGAGCTGGGAGAGCAGGAGGTGGAAGGAACCTTCAGCCTGTACCAGAGGAGTTTGCTATCTTTGTGATGTGGTGTAGAGCAACTCAAGTGCCCAGTGGAAATGCTTAGGAGGAATAGGACTGGGCCAGGGAGAAGCTAGGCTCAGGGTAGGGTGATCACCCTAGGCGTGCCCATTTTGGGTAGTAGTCCAGGACAGCAGGACATCAGCTTTCTGGTGGCTGGGGAAGGGGAGACACTGACCTCTACTTGGAGTATCAGCTTGGCCAGGTCGGAGTGGACACAGGACTAGGCGTCCCCAGTGGCCTTACCATGTTCTTGGTGGATGGGGGACCTCTCTGGAAAAGGAGTTAGACATACACTCATGTGCTCCTTCTGGGGCTGTGGCAGCACATAGTGGGCCCTCACAGGGTTATTCTGGCCACTTGAAAAGCCTGCTGACATTGGCTAGCAAGTGGTGAATTATAGGAATGGATGTGTGGATGGGGGCTGATCTGCCCTCATCCAGTGCCCTGCCCACTTCTCTGGAGAAGATGAAGTGGGGAGCAAGTAGGCGCCAGGACCCCCACCTAGGGAAACCTGCCTACTCCCAGTAGGCACCAGGGGGCAGCACTGCTCCAGCATCAGGCTCCTACCGAGTAACCGTGGCCTCAGCAGCTGCAGTGGCACCAAGTTCTTGGGGCTATTAATTATTATTTTTGGATTTTAAGAAACAAAAGGCTTTTTTATGGGTTATAAACTTGGTGAGGGTCCTTATAGCAGCAGGTGGAAAAACTTAATCTGAGGGAAAAAAAAAGAAACAGGTTCTGCTCTCTAGCTCTGATGAGAAACAAGCCCTTCGTCCTCTCTTTGCCTCAGTTTCTCCATCTGTCAGACTGGGACAATCTCTTCTGCACCCACAGCCTAAGACACTGTTGTGCTAAAAGGTGCAATTGATGAGAAATTATTTCCCCACGTCCGAGGCAGCTGGCCCACAGCCACGGGCGTTCCTACAGTGAAGAAGCGTACCAGTGTCGCTCCTGTATAAGTACATTCATGAGTCTGTCCTTTGGAATTAGTTCTCCACAGTTGTAAACATGCGGCAGTTGATGAGGCTTCCTGCTTCTGCAAGTTGATATAACTAAGGGGCCATGGGTGGGCTGGCAGAGCAACAGACTTGTTTGGCCTCAAAAGAAGGGAGAATCCACAAAGTCAAGGGCAGACTTGGCCAGTGGAGACCTCGCAGCAAGTGGAAGCCTCTCTTTGGGATGTGTGTTTGAGGGTTTGTGGTACCCACTATTGGACATCCAACTACAAGATCTTCCTTTTGCTGTCTTGTTTTCCCCAGATGTAAACAATCCTCCTGAAAGTGAGAAGAGGGAGAATGAGTCGGAGGTCAGTTTCCTTGTGGCTGAACTTCTTATCAACTTTTTGTGACAGAGCCTGGCCCAGCTCGTCCCAGGAAGGCAGTGAAGCCAGGGCAGCACAAGACGTGACAGAGTGAATTTCTGTAGCTGGCAGAGCCCGGGCCGGGGCAGGCAGGATACACAGCAGTCCAGCAAGTCATCCCTGCCGTTAGACAAAGGAAGGCTTAGCAGCTGGTATGCAGTTTTCTAAAAGGCAGAGAGTTTAACAGTCCATTCAGCCCAAAGCATTTACACAAATCTCAACTGTGAGCATCAGGTAGGTGCCAGTCCTGACTCTGTTACCTGACCCTGAGCAAGTTCCCTGACATTTTTTTTAAGTCTCATTCATCATTGGAGAACAGAGACTGTTATTTCTTCCTTGCTGCATTGCTGAGCAGATTAAATGAGCTTGCTTCTCTCAGAAGAGCATCAGAGTGCAGTAAGTGCTCAGTAAATATCAATGTAGCAGGATTCGGAGTGAAAGGTTGAGAAATTTGGTTGTTTAGTTTCGTGGATATTTTGTTTAAGTATTTCTGTTCATCTTTGTGGGGTGGGGACAGGGTGGGCTTATGACTAATTAGAAAGAAATGAAAGCTATGTTTCTCCTTCCAGGAAGAGAACCAGACTGCTGTTCTTAAGATCTTGACCTCTCCTTACATCCAGAAAACATCTGTGGTTTTAAGGCTGATGTCCTGTCATAGTGCAAAGGGGTAGAATGCAAGCAATTTGGAGATTTGAAAAGGCAACAGTGGCTTGAGTCTGCCTTCTATCTCTCAGGGGCTGGGAAGAAGCACCTTGTGCTCACCTGTGAGGGGGAGCAGGGCATGGTGGGCCCTTGTGGGGAGCCCTGAGCAGGCCCAGCAGAGAGATCATGGGGTTGCCCTGGGGACCCCTTCCTTTCAGACAGAAGGCCAGTGGATGTGCTGTGGGGTGAGACAACAGCAGTGCCCAGAGGTGGGAGCCGCCCTGACCTGGACCCCTAGGGGACCTCTGGGGCTATGTAATGCCCCCAGCTCCACTCAGAGTCTTTGTGGGACCCAAAGGGGAAACCTGACTTTAAATGTCTTCCAGTCTTAGAGGGTGGTTTACAGTAAATTAGGTGACGGGAAATCTGATATTATTTGCCTCTTGAGATTAATTCCTTGTGAGTGAAGTCCAAAGCTAAAATGGATAACATTTGCTTGGGTCTTGGAATCTCAGCAAGTCAGCACCAGACAGAACTGCTGAAAAGTGTATTTTTCATCTCGTGGTTTTGGTTTTATTGACATCAAACTGATAGAGGCCTGAGGAACAGCAAACCATACAGATACAGCAACAGTACAAGGCAGAGGGAGAAACGCAAGAAACAGAGTCGGGTCTCAAGCCCCCACTGCTCCTAGTAACTAAAATACGTGTGAGCACACAATGGCACCGCATGTGTCCTTCATTCAGGGGTCTGTCTCACAGTGATAAGGGAGGGGCAGGTGGGGCCAGAGGGGATCCACAGGTAAAGAAAAGACAGGAATAGAGGGCTACCTGCACTGGCAGCGATGCCTGGGTCGTGAGGCTGGGAGGATGCCTGGGACAGCTCTGCAGGGGCCATCTGACAAGGTGAGAGACTGGCAGAAACGATGGGCTTGAACCTTGGGGGTCCTGCCACAGATGCCATCAACCTACAGACAATGCCATGAGGCTTCAGGGCATCTGCTCGGCACACAGGGAGCTTTCCAGACCTGTGTCTGCCCTTCTGCTCATGTTAAGTGTCCGGCGTTGACTTACTCAGATCCTGACACCTGGGTGAATTCATGCGGGTTCACCCATCAGTTTCTTGGGTTTCCATAAACACTATACACAGCCTACGTCTAACAGGAACTTCCCGTTTAATTTCTTTCAGGATTGACATTAAAAGTAAACTGGTCTGCTTAAAGCATCGAATCTTAACACACCCCATTGGGAAAACTCTCCTTCTGTAGACCAAAGCCTATCAGGCTTTTGGGATTTTATAGAAGAACCCAAACTGAGAGCCAGGCAACACCTGTCTGCTGACCCTGAAGTGATGGGAGTTGTCTCTGGATTGTCTTAGCTGGGGAGACGGGATTTGCCTGCAGCACTGGTGACGTAGACCAATGCTAATGATACACGGCTTCATCCAGGGCGGTCTGTTAGGAACTGAGTGCCTGTGCCCCCACAGACGTCCCAGCCTCTTTCTGGAATAAATGATTAAACTTCAATCTTGATACAATCAAACAATATAATTTTTTAAAAAATATTTATTTATTCCTTTGCCTGCTCCAGGTCTTAGCTGTGGCACGTGGGATCTAGTTCCTGGGCCAGGGAAGGAACCTGGGCCTCCCGCATTACAAGTGTGAAGAATCTTCACCACTGGGCCACCAGGGAAGTCCCAGACATTGTAATATTTTGCTTGGATACAAATGCTACTTTTGAACCATTCTTATTGACACGGGAAAATATTAATGCCACATCCATTCAAATAATAGGTGACTAAACCACAACAGACGGAGAAGGCAATGGCACCCCACTCCAGTACTCTTGCCTGGAAAATCCCATGGATGGAGGAGCCTTATAGGCTGCAGTCCATGGGGTCGCTAAGAGTCGGATACGACTGAGCGACTTCACTTTCACTTTTCACTTTCATGCATTGGAGAAGGAAGTGGCACCCCACTCCAGTGTTCTTGCCTGGAGAATCCCAGGGACAGGGGAGCCTGGTGGGCTGCCGTCTATGGGGTCGCACGGAGTCGGACACGACTGAAGTGACTTAGCAGCAGCAGCAGCAAACCACAACAACACCTCTGTGGCAAAAGGTCATCTGATTAGAGAGGAGCAGAAGCAGGAATAGGCCACATAGAAATCTCCTGGAAATAGCTCTCTTTGGCAGAAAAAAAAAAAACAAAACACGCTGTTTTCCATCACATAGCTAATTGACTTGCTTTTCAGACCTATTGAGCAAGAAGAGATCACCCCAGGGTCATAAACTTCACTGTTGCAGATCGCAGGCACAGAAGAGCTTCAGCCCTGCAAACCACTGAATGATCTGGAGTCTCAGTAGTGTCCTGCCCTGGGGACCACAGGTGCTTCCCCAGCAGGGTGTGCCTGAGGACTGTACCTTCCTGCCTCCTCTTGCTGTGGCCCTAATGCCCAGGTGCAGTCTCAGGACCCTCGCTTGTGGTAAAGAGAATCAGGAAAACTAGACATTTGGATAGATGAAAAAGCCAAAGAAATCCAAGTGGCCCTGGCAGCTCAGACACTCTTTCATAAATGCTATCCCCAAGAAACATGCCACATCCTCTGGAGGAGGAAATGGCAGCCCACTCCAGTGTTCTTGCCTGGAAAATTCCATGGACAGAGGAGCCTGCTGGGCTACAGTCAATGGGGTTGCAAAGAGTGGGACATGACTAAGCACACATGTGCTGTGCTCAGCTCCTGTCCTGTCTTAAGGAAAGGATTGCAGAAATTAGTGTGTATGTAAAAAAACTATTTCTAGTGATCTTTTCAGTGCGGCTCCTCAAGTTGGGTCCACACTCTTGAATCAGTCTTCCTCTCTGCCAAGCCTTAAACAGGTCATGGGGGCCTGGCTGAGCCCAGGGCCACTCAGAGTGTACTCAGACTGCAGTCCTGAGGACAAGTGAAATCAGATGAAAGTCATGCGTTGAGGGCTTCCTAAATGTTCATTCCACTCCTGGGCCACCCATTGCATCCTCTGGGACATTGACTATAAGTTGCCCTGATCAAATAAACAACCAAACATGTTTGGACAGAGATGTAGGGAAGACATGAACCACTGGGTTCAGCCAACAAATTCGTGGCTGAGAAGTGTTTTGTAAGGAAGAAATAGGTCAAATATTTTGTATGATGATCCCGAGTGGCAGGGTAGGGGACAAACTATTGAGACCCCAAAATAATCACAGTCCCCTGGCTTATTAGCATATCTGCTCTGGAATGTAGAGCTCCTCACAAGTGTGGTTTTAGTTCCAAATAATAGGGGTCAAAAGGCACACCTTTAATATAGGCAAACTTCCGTTCCCCATTCTTAGGACTTGAGTGGGTTTTGCTTATTTATATTGTTTGTTTATTTTTTAAAGATTTATTTTTAATTGGAAGATAATTGCTTTACAATGTTGTGTTGGTTTCTGCCATACGTCAACTGAATCAGCCATAGGTATACATATGTTCCTTCCCTCTTGAACCTCCCTCCAACCTCCCACCCCATCCCACCTCTCTAGGTTGTCGCAGAGCACCAGGTTGAGCTCCCTGTGGTATACAGCAACTTCCCATTAGCTATCTATTTTACGTATGGTGGGTGGGGAAGATACCCTGGAGAAGAGAATGGCTACCACTCCAGTATTCTTGCCTGTAGTATTCCATGGACAGAGGAGCCTAGTGAGCTACAGTCCATGGGTTCACAAAGAGTTGGATTCAACTGAGTGACTAACACACACACGTTTACATATGGTAATATATATGTTTCAGTGATGCTTTCTCAGTTTGTCCCATCCTCTAGCATAATTGTTCATTTCTCCTTAAATTTAACTTTACTTCCTTAATGCTGGTTTGTTGGCAGTGCTTTTTCATAAGACTGTATGTATTCACATCAAGCACACATCTGATACTCCATCCAGAGGGTGACTTTTCCATTAGTGCCTCTCCTGAGCATTGATGATTTCAGAATTGCATTTCAGAGAATAAATGAGTCTCAGTCCTAGATTGAACTGAATTCAGAATAAGGCAGCATGACTAGTCCATCAGCATAATCAATGTTTTCTACACCTAAGAGAGTTTCATTCAGTCAGTTTAGTCGCTCAGTTGTGTCTGGCTCTTTGCGACCCCATGAATCACAGCACACCAGGCCTCCCTGTCCATCACCAACTTCCAAAGTTCACCCAAACTCACGTACATTGAGTCAATGATGCCATCCAGCCATCTCATCCTCTGTCGTCCCCTTCTCCTTCTGCCCCCAATCCCTCCCAGCATCAGAGTCTTTTCCAATGAGTAAACCCTTTACATGAAGTGGCCAAAGTACTGGAGTTTCAGCTTTAGCATCAGTCCCTCCAATGAACACCCAGGCCTGATCTCCTTTAGGATGGATTGGTTGGATCTTCTTGCAGTCCAAGGGACTCTCAAGAGTCTTCTCCAATACCACAGTTCAAAAGCATCAATTCTTCAGCGCTCAGCTTTCTTCACAGTCCAACTCTCACATCCATACAAGACCACTGGAAAAACCATAGCCTTGACTAGACAGACCTTTGCTGGCAAAGGAATGTCTCTGCTTTTCAATATGCTATCTAGTTTGGTCATAACTTTCCTTCCAAGGAGTAAGCGTCTTTTAATTTCATGGCTGCAGTCACCATCTGCAGTGATTTTGGAGCCCCCCAAAATAAAGTTTGACACTGTTTCCCCATCTATTTGCCATGAAGTGATGGGACCAGATGCCATGATCTTCGTTTTCTGAATGCTGAGCTTTAAGCCAACTTCTTCACTCTCCTCTTTCACTCTCATCAAGAGGCTTTTGAGTTCCTCTTCCCTTTCTGCCATAAGGGTGGTGTCATCTGCATATCTGAGGTTATTGATATTTCTCCCGGCAATCTTGATTCCAGCTTATGCTTCTTCCAGCCCAGCGTTTCTCATGATGTACTCTTCATAGAAGTTAAATAAGCAGGGTGACAATATACAGCCTTGTCATACTCCTTTCCCTATTTGGAACCAGTCTGTTGTTCCACGTCCAGTTCTAACTGTTGCTTCCTGACATGCATATAGGTTTCTCAAGAGGCAGGTCAGGTGATCTGGTATTCCCATCTCTTTCAGACTTTTCCACAGTTTATTTAGGAAACCTGAATTCATAGACCCAAACCCCCATGACCATTTGCTGGCAGTTTCCTCATCTGTAAAATGGGGATGACTATACCTGCCCAGCCACCCTCACAGATTATGGGAGGATCAAATAATGTCACGAGTGTGGAAGCACTTTGTGAGTCACACAGACAGACCTGGAATTGAGGTTTATTTCTATCATTTATTGATGATGGGATCATCAATAAATGTTGCTTCACCTCATTGAGTCTTCAATATCTGTAAGGAAGGACACTGGTACCTGCCCACAGATAGACTGTAAAGATTAAGTGGGATTCAATGTATTCAAAGAATGCATGCTAACTGTTAAATAAATGGTAGCTATTATTATTGTGATTACACCTAAGTTTAGAGCAGTTGCATCAATATTATCATGTTTCATCAGCATCATCCATAGACATGAAACAAAGAAGGATATTTTTGGAGCTGAAGAGAGGAAAGTTTAGAAAATGTGCAGGAGAAGGAAAGTGTGTGATGGGTCCAGGGGAAAGTTAGGAGAAAATGGTCTTTCTGGAGTGAAGTTCTGTGACAGAGAACCATGAGAAACCGAGTCCACAAAACCAGCAGAAGTCAGCGAAGTCCTCTCAGAGCTAGAATAAGACCTTTGATCTTGGTCCCGAGAATGTCAGGCCCTGAACTCTGTATTTAGTGCAGGCCAGAGTGACTGGATTCTTCCCTCCTGACCCAGTGCCAGGACCTCACAGCAGCAGAACTTCTGAGCAAATAGGGCAGTAGGAGGGGCCCACAGCAGAGAAGGGCCCTGGCTGGGTCACTTTGCTGAGGGCCCCTGTGGTCAGCCCCAGGGTCATTGGCTCCCTGGCCATGGGGCCAGCTGGGCTCACTCTCCCATTTGTTTATCAGTGACCTCACCTGATGCTCTGGCCATCTGACATCTTCAGATGTCATCTAATACCTTAACTATGTATTTGTTTTAATGTGTTTATTTTAAAGCCAGTTTTTAAAAAAGAAATAAATGATTATTATTTTGGAATATTCTCCAACTTACAAAGAAGACAATAAAAACAGTAATTCCATTTTTAGACTTATTAGTGTCATTTTACTTTCACTATGTAGTTGTATCTTTTATTTTTTTAAGACTTTTTGAAAGAGTTGTTTAAGGGTCATGGAAAAAATGAGGGGAAGGTACAGATTACCCAAATACTCCCTGCCCCCAACATAGGCATAGCTTCCCATGTTATCAACATCCCACACCAGAATGGGACATTTGTTACAATGGATGAGCTTACTTTGACATACTGCTATTGCCCGAAGTCCATAGTTGGTTTACATTATGGCTCACTCTTGGTGTCTTACTACTTAATGAGTTTGGACAAATGTATGGTGACCTGTGTCCATCATTATGCTATCATTTATAGTACTGTCACTGCCCCAAAAACCTCTGCGTTCCACCTGGCATCCCTTCCCACGAGCCCCATATCCTCTGGCAATCAATCACTGATGTTTTTACCATTTTTATAGTTTTGCTTTTTTTAGAATGTCATATAGTTGGAATGATATAGTATGTAGCCTTTTCGGATGGGCTTCTTTCACCTAGAAATATTCATTGAAGTTTCGTCTGTGTCATTTCATGGCTGCATACGTAGCTCATTAGTTTTTAGTACTGAGTAATATTTCATTATTTGATGTACCATACTTTATTTACTCATTCATCTACAGTAGGGCATCTTGGTTATTTCCACATTTTGGCAATTATGAACCAAACTGCTATAAACTTATAGTTTTTAAATATAATTTTGTAATATGCTTCTTTCATTCAACAAGAGATCATGAATGGGACTTCCCTGGAGGTCCAGTGGTTCAGACTCTATGCTTCCACTGCAGGGGGCGTGTGTTCGATCTCTGGTCAGATCCTGCAGCTGCACAGCCAAAACAAAAAAGATAAGTATTCCTTATCCATAAGTATTCCTGTGCAGTCTTATTTTAAGGATCACTCTGTAATCCATCACATGGATTAAATGAGTTAACACCAGTAAAGCCCTTGAAGCGATGAGTGGCATTTGGTAAGCATTCAATAGAGCTTAACAATTATTATAATCTGGATATGTGTACAAACTATATATAACTTAACCATCCCTTTCTTATTGGACTTGAAGTTTGTTTTCACTGATACAAATAATGCTCCAGTGTGCATTCTTGTGGACAAACGTGCACTCGTGGCTCTAATGATTTCCTCAGGATGTATTCTTAGGTGTAGAATAGCTGAGTTACAGAATATGTAACTTCTTTCCATTCATCAATACAGATTCCTTTACCAATTTACATACGCTCCAGGCTGCTAAATTTCTTTTTTCTCTCCCAATGAGTCTGGGTTTGGAGCTAGAGCCTCCTCTGAGAGTGAGGGGGTGCTATGGCGGATAAAAACACAACCACCCCCATTTTATGACAGGAGCTGGAAGGTATGATCCCAGAGGCTAAACAAGAGTGAATGTAACCAGAAATGAAGTCATGAGTAAATCTCAATTTCTTGACCTGTAAAATGGCTTCAGCATCACCTGCAACTCTTAAAATTTATGACAAGATTAAATGAAATGGCTGTCTCTAACTAGTGTTGAGCACATACATGAAGGACTCATACATGGCAACAGTCACTAGCAGATACAGAAGCAATACCATTAGTAGTGCTGCTGCAGAAACATTGGAGGCGCTGTGAAGATTTATGATGCTGAACTAGTGAGCATAGGCACTATTCCACAGAACATGAGGATCCATTGAAGTTTTTGGTCCAGGGACCAATATGCCCACATCAGGGCTGTGGAGACTGGACCCAGTAGATTGAGGGGTGGACTGGGGCAGTGGTGCCTGGAGGCAGAGGCCAGTCCAGAGGTCACTGGAACTGTCCAGAAGTGACAGGTCACATTAGAGAGTTTTGTCTTATGAATATTAAAAACAATTATTTCCAACATTTGTTCTATGAACAGGAGAGATGACAAGCTCTAAAGCCCAGCATTTCTGTGTTGTTTTTATTTAAAATCCATTGGTCACTTAAGAATAGTGTATGCTCTTGCCCAACATGGGAATGTACTTAATACTCCTGAGTGAGTGTGAAAGTCTCTCAGTGGTGTCTGATTCTTTGCAAATCCATGGACTATACAGTCCCTGGATTCTCCAGGCCAAAATACTGGAGTGGGTAAACCTTTCCCTTCTCCAGGGGATCTTCCCAACCCAAAGATCGAACCCAGGTCTCCAGCATTGCAGGCGAATTCGTTACCAGCTGAGCCACAAGGGAAGTCCTAAGACCACTGAACACACTTAAAATGGTTAAGATGTTAAACTTCATGATATGTGCATTTTACTACAATTTTAAATAATTTAAAAAATAACTTAAAAAAAAAACTCAGAGGGATTCACAATTAGGAAAAGGGTCAGGGCAGCAGGAAAAAAAAAATATGGACACTATCTGATGGTGGGGAGGGCACATTTAGCCCTCTCTCAAAGGGTCTGCCTGCAATGCAGGAGCCCTGGGTTTGATCCCTAGCTCAAGAAGATCCCCTGAAGAAGGGAATGGCTACCCACTCCAGTATTCTTGCCTGGAGAATTCCATGGACAAGAGGACCCCGGCAGGCTACAATCCATGGAGTCACAAAGAATCAGGCAAGACTGAGTGACTAACACTTTCACTTTCACTTGGGACAGTAGCAAATGATGAGGAAGAAGGGCCATGGACGTTAACAGTAGCCTTATAATCACAAGTCTTGGATTTAAATCATGGTTCTGAATTTAGCCTGTGAACTTGAACTAATCCCTGTAACCACTATAAGCTTCAGTAACTTTCTCTGTAGAAGGGAGATAACAGTACCAGATCTCCTTGTTTACGGAATGAAGCAAAGATCAGACCAGACAGTGAAATCAAATAAGTAATAAGCTCTGAGTTTTCTCCATTTTGTAAACTTTCAGTTCTACACCCCAAGCAGATTCAAGATGCTGCTAAATTAAGCTCCTACCATGAACTTGAAAACAAGTCCCAGCTTGGATCCTGCCATGGGATCCTATCATGGGATTTCATCTCAGAGCTTGGGACATTTTATATCAAATCGTGGTGGGAGGGGATGCAGACATGGAAGGAAACAGCCTCTGTCTGCACATTCCCTTTTCCCCTCCGACTTCCAGGTAGTCAGTAAAGGAATTTCTTCCAAAAGGCCATACAGTCTTGTTCTATTATAGCAGGTCATGTCAGAAGTGGTTGTTCCATGCAGCAGCTGATAAATTGACATTTAATGGTTTTCCATGTCTTTTAAGAGTTTTATAATAGAAATATTAAGTAAATGTAATATATGGAAGTATATACAAAAAAGAATAGTGTGTGCCTCTTTTGGAAGTTAAGTTTAAGAACATGAGTTCTGTTACTGCTGGGTTGATATCAATAATGCTCTGCTTAAATCATGGCATGTGATTTAGAAATAAGCATAAGGGATCCTTGACACAGGACGGATGGCTCTTGGTTACTTGGTAGCTGGTCAGCCCGTTTACGGGTGATTATTTTTCTGTCCTCCTTCCATCTCCTTTTCTCAGCCAGTTCTTTCAGTTAACATATCCATCAAAGTAAAGGAAGGGAGCAGAGATGAAAAATCCTGTCATGTTACAAACGTTATCTCCAGTGAGGGTTATATGATACTATCTATGAATGTTGACTGTTTGCATTGTTCAGAGCCCCCATTCAGGCAGAAAATGCTGAGGTAGCTTTGGTCTTGACCTTGGCAATCTGGAAGGATGATGTTTCTTACAGCACACACCAGGGATGGCTAATGGTCCATGTGAACAAGCCAGGAGTTAGTCTATTGCAATATTAATGATTATGACTTAGTTTTGGCTCAAATGAATAATTCGTTCATTATTGCTTGACTGTTTGAACATAGCCAGTCCTCCAAGGCTTGGCTTGCATACAAGTGTCTGTTGCAGGGAGTTCCAGGGCCTGCTCCTGCACTGTTGAGCTTTCCAGGGGACTCAGAGACCCCTGATTCACACTCTGCCTTCAGAGAGCTGAGCTGGGACCTCATTTGGGTGACTGGTTTAGACTTTTGGTGACTGATGGATTGAATCTTTGGTTCCTTGAGTTTTGTGGATTTTGGTGACCTTTCCAGTACGAGTTGTGAGATTTTCTCTGTCAACTCTGGTTCTACAGCTTCCTTCCAGACTCAGCTAAGTTTCTACCACCTCCATTTTACCCAGCATATGATGTTTTTATGAGAAAGCAGATGTCATCTCCTTCAGTTCAGTTCAGTTCAGTCACTCAGTCGTGTCCAACTCTTTGCGACCCCATGAATCGCAGCACGCCAGGCCTCCCTGTCCATCACCATCTCCCAGAGTTCACTCAGACTCATGTCCATCGAGTCCGTGATGCCATCTAGCCATCTCATCCTCGGTCGTCCCTTTCTCCTCCTGCCCCCAATCCCTCCCAGCATCAGAGTCTTTTCCAATGAGTCAACTCTTCGCATGAGGTGGCCAAAGTACTGGAGTTTCAGCTTTAGCATCATTCCTTCCAAAGAAATCCCAGGGCTGATCTCCTTCAGAATGGACTGGTCGGATCTCCTTGCAGTCCAAGGGACTCTCAAGAGTCTTCAACACCACAGTTCAAAAGCATCAATTCTTCAGTGCTCAGCCTTCTTCACAGTCCAACTCTCACATCCATACATGACCACAGGAAAAACCATAGCCTTGACTGGACGGACCTTAGTCAGCAAAGTAATGTCTCTGCTTTTGAATATGCTATCTAGGTTGGTCATAACTTTTCTTCCAAGGAGTAAGCGTCTTTTAATTTCATGGCTGCAGTCACCATCTGCAGTGATTTTGGAGCCCCCCCAAAAAAGTCTGACACTGTTTCCACTGTTTCCCCATCTATTTGCCATGAAGTGATGGGACCGGATGCCATGATCTTCATTTTCTGAACGTTGAGCTTCAAGCCAACTTTTTCATTCTCTTCTTTCACTTTTGTCAAGAGGCTTTTTAGCTCCTCTTCACTTTCTGCCATAAGGGTGGTGTCATCTGCATATCTGAGGTTATTGATATTTCTCCCGGCAATCTTGATTCCAGCTTGTGCTTCTTCCAGCCCAGCGTTTCTCATGAGATCATCTCATTACTACTTCACAAAAAGCTATGCCAGGCAACTCCTCATTGGAAAGATATAGGGTATTTAATTCATATGGTCTTCATCTATGTATCTGCTCAGTCATGTCCAGCTGTTTGTGACATCATGGATTGTAGCTCACCAGGCTCCTCTGTCCATGGAATTTTCCAGGCAGGAATACTGGAGTGGGTTACCATTTCCTCCTTCAAGTGATCTTCCCGACCCAGGGATTGAACTCACCTCTCTTGCATCTCCTGCATTGGCAGGCAGATTCTTTACCACTGCACCACCCAGGAAGCTTTTTAATTCATATAGTATAACCCAGATATCAACTATAGTCTTGGGATCTAATTCAAACTTTTTCCCATTGAGTACAGAAGTCTAAAGCCTCGCAAGATGCTTCTGAATTCTTGACATTTTTTTCATGATCAACTTCCCACTGAATTAATTTCTTTGCCCAGGTTTGTTCTCCTCTCTGCATCTTGGAGCTGGCTGTTCTTCATTTGTGTCACTCCTTTGACCCAAACTAGAGGCACAACACTTTCTTCTATTTCCTTAGTTCCACTAACACAATGGTGAAAGTGAATCATTGCATGTAGGAGAACTTTGGCTGCAACCATTTGAAATCCGTGCTTGTCCTAAGAAATTCTCACTGGCTGCTGCACCCATAGCACTCTGCTCCTTGTCTCTTTCTGACTCATCTCGCTCTTCTCTTTTCTTTCCTCTCTTTTTTGCTTTCCCCCTCCTACTCAGGAACAAAAATAACATTTATAACATCACTCACGTTTTGTTTGTTTGTTTTCTATGTGTATCTTTATAGAACCAGCCTGTTGTCTGATGTCCAGTTCTAGGTATTGCTTTTTGACCTGCATACAGGTTTCTCAGGAGGCAGGTAAGATGGTCTGGTATTTCCATCTCTTTAAGAATTTTCTACAGTCTGTTGTGATCTACACAGTCAAAGACTTTAGTGTAGTCAATGAAGCAGAAGTAGATGTTTTTCTGGAACTCTCTCATTTTCTGC
This sequence comes from Oryx dammah, assembly GCF_014754425.2. Lineage (NCBI taxonomy): Eukaryota > Metazoa > Chordata > Mammalia > Artiodactyla > Bovidae > Oryx > Oryx dammah. The sequence continues at coordinate 61,533,823 of NW_024070202.1, read as the reverse complement.
CCCCCAAAACAGCTTTTCTGTGGGGAAGCAGAGCACTGAAGGGAGCCAAACTGCTTGGGTTCCAACCCCTGTGCTACCTTTTTCTCTGGATATTACTGTGGGCAAGTCATTTCAATTCTCTGTGCCTCAGCTTCCTGTTCTGTAAAGAATGAACAGAAAGCCCTCATATGGTTGTAGAGAAGATCAAATAAGTTAATGTGCCATCCGTGGAGAAGTAGATAAACAAATTGTGGTATAGTCACACAGTGGAATACTATTTAGTCATGAAAAAGGATTGCAGTACTGATATCTGCTGTAACTGAATAACTCTCAAAAACATACTAAATGAAAGAAGCCAGACAAAAATGTTACATATCATATGATTTCTTTTTAAAGACGTACCCCAGAATAGGTAAATTCATAGAGACAGAGAACAGATTGATGGTTACCAGGAGACAGTAAGGGTGGGGAGGAGGCAACAGAGAAGAATGACTGCTTAATGGTATAGAGTGCTCTTCTAGGGTGATTAAAAAGTTTTGAAACTAGAAAGAAGTGGTAGTTGTATAACATTTGCGAATGCATTAAATATAAAAATGGTTGATAGCAATGATATGCTTTAAAAGCTGATTGATCTCAGCTTTTAAATAAATAAATGTAAAGCATTTGGTGTATTTCCTGGCATACAGTAAATAATCAAAATATTATTACTACCCATCACCCTCTCCAGCCAGCATAGATGATTATTAATCTCAGCTATTTTCAAAATAAGGAGAAAATCATTAAATAACAAGCACTATAAGGGAGTCTCAGGCCCCAGGGAGAGAATTTCCCTGAGGCATGCCCACCCTGCTAAGATAATATTTCATCTTATTATAAGAATAAATGGGAACCTGGGTTGTAGAGTAAAGTCAGTAGTTCTTGAAGTCTTTTGTCTCATTAATGTGGTTCCAGGAATTGGAATTTGGAAAAATATTCTATTGTTTAAATATTTCTGGCATCTATAATTTTCCTTCCATCTTCATTAGTGTCTTAGCCACACAGGCTTGCTCTGCCATGCTGCCTCTCCCAAATCAGGCTTGTTAGAAAGACTGGATTATGCCACGGGAAAGTGTTCAGACCTCACCAAAATCTCACTGAGGCCCTTCTGTAAGGACTGCATCTTGTTCAGGACGCTCAGACCAGCCAGTTATGTGCCCCAGCTGACTGGAATGGCAGCCTTTCTAATTGCTGTTACTAAATATATAGGACACCCTGTATGATACAAGTAACACATCTTCATCACCATGGTGACCAGGCAACTTCTGCCTCCAAACACATTCCTTAGCAGCATATGTCTACCAGGGACTGAAGAGAGCCAGTGAAGCTGTCGGCCTGGCAAAGGGGGACCCCAACCAATTTCTGGTTCTAAGAACTGAGTGGCCTGTGCTCTTCTCTTCGACTGTATGTGGCAAGTTTTGGCCAAACCAAACTCACAAATTTCTATCACTTAAAAGTGGTTTTCAGGAAAAAAGCATTCAAGAGAAGGAGACTCTTAAGGTGACAGCTGGGAATCGGCTACATCAGAGGATGCAGGATTCACCAGGCCATCCATGAGATGCAGGCTCAGTGCTGACAGAACCAGTCCCAGAAGCACCCACAGGAGTCCCTCTGGGGGAGAGTCTCTTCAAGGATGGAGCTAAAAAAAAAATGTAAGTGCCTCAAGGGAGCCTCTTCCTTCCAAGGACATTGTAAGAACCATTTACCCTCCACTTACAAATGGAGCAGAATCAGACGAAAGTGAGTGGGTATGGGCAGTTGGCAGGGGCTGTCCCACTTGCAATGACTGTAGCATCACATGGCAGTCCCCTGATTTTTCACTTGAGTGCTTTTGGGCCTCTTTTTAATGTGACCTCTGGACTTGTCTTAATGCTGCTCCCTCCCAGCCCTTCTTAAGCACCAGTCAGTGCTGTTCTGAGCTCAGAGAACAGGTGGAGATTCATCACCTCAACCTCATGCCCAGAAGTAAGGAGCTACCTTCAGAGTTTCCAACTTGCTGACAGAAACCCAGCTCAAAAACTGGAGCCATTTTCCTCAGGTTGCTCTCAGGAGCCACCTGGCACAAAAAGCCATTTAAAGACCTGCTCATGGGCTGAATGAAATCATTTTGTTTATTGTGGGAAGAAGGCTTTGGAGGCCTCCTCTGATATTTACTCCCAAACTCTGGTTTCTTTTGGAAAATTCAGTGCTTGTTCCAAAGAGTCAGTTTCTTCAGTTGCAGTGAGGGTGTGGATCTGCTCACCCATTTCCCACCTCTGAGCTGTCCCATTGGTGCAAATATGCCAGCCTCCCACCTTCCCTCACTGGCCATGTGAAGGAGGATGGACAGCACTTGGATCTCTGAACTGCTGCTGCTGAGACGTATCCCAGGGACTCAGCTGCCTGTAGAGAAGGCGGCCACGCGTCCCAGTTTGCCAGGGACAAGCCCTGTGTGTATATCTGCTGTCTTAGAATGATTTTAAAAGGCCCCTTTCACTCTGAGAAGTGTCCTGTCACTTGATAAGATAGGTGATAAGATCCTTTACGCAACAGAATCTTTTTTTTTTTTTCACTTTATTTTACTTTACAGTGCTGTATTGGCAGAATCTTGTGTCTTACTGCTGACAGCCCAAGCATTTGCACTGTTTTCCTTTAGTTCTAGGATTTTTCAGATTTACTGAGTTCCTAGAGAGGTTGGCGGAAAGCAGGGCAATTTTCATGGCCTCGTTATGAATCCTAACTGGTTCTCTCTTAAACTCAAAGTAGTTATAAATATTCTGTCCAATATATTTTGCCCTCAATATATTGGCTCTAGAGTGGTGCTAGTGGCTCTCAGAGTGCATCCAAAGGACGCTGCTAAAGTCTTGAAATTTGCATTGAATGACAATAGCTGTGTCCCACAATGACACTGTAAGTCAGCAGATAGAATGGATTCAGGTTCAAGTTTCTTCCAAGTTTTTATACACCTTTGGTAGATGATCCTGCTTGTCAGCTGGCAGATAAACAAATGCACAAGTGCTGAGTATGAACTTTCAAATGTTCAGAAAGTATTTAATAACATATTCTTAATGAGATAAGAATACCTGGAACATGGTCATATTTTAACTAGGTAAAATTCATTTATGCAATGGAATTTAATATATCAACAAGTTATAGTACATCAGTATTAAATTCATATCTAACATTTGTTGTTTTACTATGTGCCAGACAAGTGCTGAATGAGTCACATACATAACCTATTTCATCCTTGCAGCGACCCCATGAGGTAGGTACTGTGGTCACCCATGTATTGTAAAAGAGGAAACTGGGAAGAGACTCCAGGTCTCACAACTTCCAGGTGCTCTGTCACCTAAACTCTTTTGAAATGCACTTCGAAACTTCCTAGCTAGTCATTATACTAAAAAAAAGCATCTGTCGTTTGATTTTTGCCCTTAGGCCATGATTCCATAGCAATTAGAGAAATTTCCTGAAGCTACAGTGAGATCTGAATTTTCCTTTTGACCCTGAGAAACCTCTTCATTTGCTATAGGTTTTTTTGTTTTTTGTTTTTTTCCTTATAAGAGAAGAGCAATGAATCTGGAAAAACTGAGGCCGTGTTGTATTAAATACGATGCTGCTGGTTTTGCTCAGCACTTTTTGCTGTAATGCTCTATTACTTCCAGGCCCTCAGCTTTAGTCCGCCTCTTTCCATTATTCCTCCATGGTGGCTGAGATGGTAAAGAATCTGCCTGCAATGCAGAAGACCTGGGTTCGATCCCTGGTTTGGGAAGATTCTTTAAAGAAGGGAATGGCTACCCACTCCAGTATTCTTGCCTGGAGAATTTCATTGACAGAGGAGTCTGGCGGGCTACAGTCCATGGGGTTGCAAAGAGTCAGACACGACAGCAACTAACACTTCCACACTTTTCATTTCACAAGGAGGGCATGCTGGTATTGTAATGTGGTACAAAATAGATGCTCAGTAAACATTAGTTTTAAGAATGAATGCATTTTAAGTGAACGAAGCAATGACTCAACATCACTTTCACAAAGATTATGAGATGGAATCCTGCAGAAACTGCTGCATTTTGCCAAATCCCCTTTCTTAAGTATCTGGATGACTGCCAGGAAATTAAATCTCTGCATGTCCTGGTTAATTAAATGTAAGAGATTGACTAGTAATGTAAATGTTTCCCCTTGATCCTATGGCTTCATCAAAACCTTTGGAAAGTGGGGAAGAGAAAGATTACCTGTCTGGGCCCTGTTGACTGAACATGCCCTTCACTATGGTCTCTTCTAAACTCACCAGTGAGCCTTTCAATGCTGTGTGAAGGCAGTCATGTTTCTTATGCCTCCCACGGTGCCTAAGCTTTACTTTGGGACCTGACATGTCACTGTCCCCAGTGAACAGAGCCCTCTTATCCCGCCCGCCACCCACCTATGCATTTCTCCTTTCCCACCAGGCAGCCAGACCACATTCCTGCTGTTTCCTTTTCAGTGATTGGCAATAGGCCACCTGAGCTGGAAAACCTTTCCTGCCGCCTGACTGTCAGCGGGGAGGACCCAGAGAGGCAACTGACCCAGCCGAGATGCTTGTCTTGTTCAAGCAGGGAGTGCGCTCACTGCCAAAATTGCTGAAGGCTTTTGTGTCCCCCAGTGCTTTCAGAGGCCGAACAAGCTTTGCATTCCAATGCTGTGCTTTCCTGGAAAGCTCTCTGTCTTTTCTCCAGGGCTTCATCTCATTTCTTTTCAGCACCAGACAGAATTACCATGGGTGTATCTTCTGGCCTCTGGGCCCTCTCGAGTCCATAGAGTGTAGGTCATTTTTTCTCCATGTAACTTTTAAAACAATTATTACGAAGTTAGTAAATATATTCATGGAAGGAAATTGAGAAATGCAGGAAACAAAAGTAAAATTATCTATTATTATCTGGTGCTAACATCTATCAACATTTTGCAATTATGTGTGCAGTCTTTTAAATTTCATTCTGTTTTCTTGATTATTAGGGGGGAAAACAAATAGAATTATGCCAGCTTGAATATTTGCTTAACTACTGATGCATTTTTATGCATTCCCCTTATTGATTTTTAAAAATTTTTGTGATAATTTTAGGTTACAGAAAAGTGGCAAAGACAGTACAGAGAGTTCCCCCATACCCTTAATCCAACTTCCCATCATGTTAAAATCTTATATAACCATGGTTATTTGTCAAGAATAAGAAAGTCACACTGATCTGATATTATTAACTACAGTTGTTTTTTTCTTTTTAAGGATTTTACCAGTCTTTCCTTGCTTTTCATGACCTTGGTACTTTTGAAGGGAACTGGTCAGGTATTTTGTAGGATATCCCTCAGTTTGTCTAATGTTTTTCTCATGATTAGATTTGGGTTATGGACTTTGGGAAAGAAAACCACAGAGGTGTCTTTTCACTTCCTTCAGCTCAGTTCAGTTGCTCAGTCATGTCCGACTCTGTGACCCCATGAACTGCGGCATGCCAGACTTCCCTGTCCACACACCAACTTCTGGAGCTTGCTCAAACTCATGTCCATCAAGTCGGTGATGCCATCCAACCATCTCATCCTCTGTCGTCCCCTTCTCCTCCCACCTTCAACCTTTCCCAGCATCAGTGTCTTTTCCAATGAATCAATTCTTCGCATCAGGTGGCCAAAGTCTTAGAGCTTCAGCATCAATCCTTCCAATGAGTATTCAGGACTGATTTCCTTTAAGATTAACTGGTTTGATCTCCTAGCTGTCCAAGGGACTCTCAAGAGTCTTCTCTAACACCACAGCTCAAAAGCATCAATTCACTTCCTTATGCTGTCCTATTAAATACACACTCTCAAGGTGGCACAGCAGGTAGAGAACAGTCTGCCAGTTCACTAGACACAAGAGATGAGAGTTCAATCCCTGGGTTGGGAATATCCCCTGGAGAAGGAAATGGCAACTTGCTCCAGTGTTCTTGCCTGAGAAATCCCATAGACAGAGGAGCCTGGCAGGCTGTAGTCCATGGGGTCACAAAGAGTTGGACATGACTGAGCATGCATGTACTTACTTATGCACACCTCGCCTAGAGCTTCTGGATCAAAGAGGAAGTTAAAACTGTGATTTATTAGGCAGCCTCATGAAGTGTATCTTCAACTACTTCATGCCCAGTGCCTGGCTTGGGGCTGCCCCAAGTAGGTGCTTCCTTGGTGTTTGTTTCATGGTTGTTATTAGGGTCCAAGCCAGGACACTTCCCTCTGGGGAAATGATGGACTGGGTGGTAGCTGCTTTGTTCATCTTGAGAGATAATAGAGAAAGAAAGATCACAATTAAAAGCAGAGACCATTGCAGAACTATTTACAATAGCTAGAACATGGAAGCAACCTAAATGTCCATTGACAGATGAATGGATAAAGAAGCTGTGGTACATATATGTGATGGAATATTGTTCAGTCATAAAAAGGAATGCATTTGAGTCAGTTCTAATGAGGTGGACAAACCTAGAACCTACTATACAAAGTGAAGTAAGTCAGAAAGAGAAAGATAAATATCATATACTAATGCATATATATGAAATCTAGAAAGATGATATTGATGAATTTATTTTCAGGGCAGCAATGGAGGAACAGATATAGAGAACAAACATGGACACAGGGCAGGGGGAGGGGAGGATGGAAGAGTGAGATGTATGGAAAGAGTAATACGGAAACTTACATTCAGTTCAGTTCAGTTGCTCAGTCGTGTCCGACTCTTTGCGACCCCATGAATCACAGCACACCAGGCCTCCCTGTCCATCACCAACTTCCGGAGTTCACTCAAACTCATGTCCATCAAGTCAGTGATGCCATCCAGCCATCTCATCCTCTGTCATCCCCTTTTCCTCCTGCCCCCAATCCCTCCCAGCATCAGAGTCTTTTCCAATGAGTCAACTCTTCGCATGAGGTGGCCAAAGTACTGGAGTTTCAGCTTTAGCATCATTCCTTCCAAAGAAATCCCAGGGCTGATCTTCAGAGTGGACTGGTTGGATCTCCTTGCAGTCCAAGGACTCTCAAGACTCTTCTCCAACACCACAGTTCAAAAGCATCAATTCTTCAGCGCTCATCCTTCTTCACAGTCCAACTCTCACATCCATACATGACCACAGGAAAAACCATAGCCTTGACTAGACGGACCTTAGTCGGCAAAGTAATGTCTCTGCTTTTGAATATACTATCTAGGTTGGTCATAACTTTCCTTCCAAGGAGTAAGTGTCTTTTAATGTCATGGCTGCAGTCACCATCTGCAGTGATTTTGGAGCCCCCCAAAATAGAGTCTGACACTGTTTCCACTGTTTCCCCATCTATTTCCCATGAAGTGATGGGACCGGATGCCATGATCTTCGTTTTCTGAATGTTGAGCTTACATTACCATATATAAAACAGATAGCCAATGCAAATTTGCTGTGTGACTCAGGGAACTCCAACAGGGGCTCTGTGACAATCTAGGAGGGTGGGATGGGGAGGGAGATGGGAGGGAGGTTCAGGAGGGAGGGGACACTTGTGTACCTATGGCTGATTCTTGTTGTTTGACAGAAAACAGCAAAATTCTGTAAAGCAGTTATCCTTCAATTAAAAAAAAAAAAGCAGAGACCAGTTTGTGTTTAGAAGAAATGTATCATTTCCTTGAAAATAAAGACATAGATGTGAAAATGGACACAAGAAAAGAGAAGATATTTAGGGAAGAAAAATACTAGAGCACAAAGTGCTGGAGACAGTTGTGTGTCCCAGTTATCCCCAGATACTCAGGACCCTCATGGAGAAGGCAGGAACTCTGGGGTAGAAGATGGGGAGGAGGCTGACTGTTACAGAGAACCCTGTCCAGGCCTCTGCCTGACCACCTTTGGGCACCTTCTTGCTCCCTCTCTGCCATTGTAGCCCCCTGGCTTGTTCTAGAACATTCACACAGCCTTCCTTTTCATGTCACTGGTTTTACTGAAGGTTTGGAGACAATGGTAGGTGATTCAGGCAAAGGCCATGTATCTCTGTTCCCCAAGCTCACCTCCTGTCCCACAGAGGAGAGTCTCAGACTAGCTGACTTGCCTTTTCAGTCCAGGCCCCCTGCCAGGGTACTGGTCCCCACTCCTGAGTCCCCTCTTCCCCTTCTACCATCCCCAGCCTACCTCCTTCCCACAAATTCTGAGAGAAATTGGGAATCTCCTCCTTTTGCTCCCAACTTCTCACTCAAACTCTTTTTGGTTTCAACTTTCACAAACAACAGGACAGTCAATATTTCTTTTTAAACAGAGAAGACCTACTCAGCAGTCACCATCTTTGGCCACACACACACACTGGCTGGCAGAAGCTTCAAAATGCCCAGAGAAGAGAGGAAAGGGGCGTGATATCATCTTCCAGAGCCCGTGGTGGGAATATGACTCAAGCCATGAGTCTCTGAGGGGACTGGGGGCGCCGAGAGAACTTTGGACAGCGGGGGTGGGGGGTGGGGTGCAAGTGGGGGCATCCCTGGGTGGCCCTGGATCCTTTGGTTTATGAAACTCCAGGGCCATGCAAGAGAAGATCATAAATAACTAAGTAGAACCTCATCTTTTTCTTTCCCCAACATTTTTATAGAATAATAATTTTTTAAAAATACCTTGCATTACAATTTAAAAAATCTTATAAGAACTTTGCATTCAGTCACATCAAGATTTTACAATTGACAGTCACACTCTGGTTCTTCTTTCTGAAGAGGACTCTGCTGTTGATCTCAGAGTTGCTTTCCCATAGGAGATCTCTACAGCATTCACTATGGGTCTATCCAAGGGTTACCATCTCCTTAGACCTTCAAGGTTGGATCACCTTGACCATGGGTTTAAAGAGTTGTGAGTGAGTGGTTTTCTTTTGATCTCAAGTAAGTAGTCATGTATGGATTTGAGAGTTGGACATAAGGAAAGTTGAGTGCCGAAGAATTGATGCTGTTGAACCATGGTGTTGGAGAAGACTCTTGAGAGTCCCTTGGACTGCAAGGAGATCAAACCAGTCAATCCTAAAGGAAATCAGTCCTGAATATTCATTGGAAGGATTGAAGCTGAAGCTCCAATACTTTCGCCACCTGATGTGAAGAACTGACTCATTGGAAAAGACCCTGATGCTGGGAAAGATTGAAGGTGGGAGGAGAAGGGGATGATAGCAGATGACATGGTTGGATGGCGTCACTGACTTGATGGACATGTTCGAGCAAGCTCCAGGAGTTGGTGATGGACAGGGAAGCCTGGCGTACTGCGTTCATGGGGTCACAAAGAGTCAGACACAACTGAGTGACTGAACTGAACTGAAGAATAAAAGCATGATAGAAAAATACAGACTGTACACTTGACTTTAAGAAAAATGGCAGTCAGGTAACACTGACTTCTTTTATTGATTTCCCAGAAAGCTTTTTCTTCATGTATTTTTTGTTTTGGGGTTCAGTTTACCTGTGGACAAAGCTAGTGCCAAATTGTCTTGTTTTTGTGCCTGGTTATCTTTAACAGGTCCCAAAAGTGTCTGCTAGCTGCCTAGAAAAGTGAATTACTTGTGCCTCTGCTGCTTCTCCTGTTTCTGCTGGCTTGCTCTTTGAGAAGGTGTTTTTATTTTCACTGGTGTCAAAGGAAGGTTAAAGCAGTAATGGCTCTCTGCTCCTCTCTCCTCTACAAGGCAAGAGGGACCGAGTTAGGGCAGAAGATATTTAGATGGCCTGTAAGACCCCCATGAGACTGCATCCCTCAGGCTTCCCAGAGCTGTGGGGATGAGACTGACAGAAGGACAACCAGCAGCGCTGAAGCACTGGGTTCAAGACACTGATGTCATTGCCTAGATCAAGGTTACTTTGGTTGTAGCTAAGAGAAAGTCATCGCAAGACAGCTTCGGCCATGGTGGACCTTTATTATTAAAGAAAGAGATTTCAGACCACACTGGATACTCTTTATTGCAGGCCTCTTTATTGCTCCCTCTTTCTCCAATCTCTCCTTCTCTCTCTCAGACAGGTTTCCACTGACTCATTCAAGGTAACCAGCCCAGGCTGAGACCCATGTGTTTTTCCCAGCTCCAGGCTCCAAAGCCTGGTAGGCTGCAGTGCATGGGGTCTCGAGGAGTCGGTCGCGACTGAGCGACTTCACTTTCACTTTTCACTTTCATGCATTGGAGAAGGAAATGGCAACCCACTCCAGTGTTCTTGCCTGGAGAATCTCAGGGACGGGGGAGGCTGATGGGCTGCCGTCTATGGGGTCGCTCAGAGTAGGACACGACTGAAGTGACTTAGCAGCAGCTTAGCAGCAGCTAGCTCCAAAGAGAGAATTGGATTGTCTTCATTTAAATGAACTGTGGGAGTGGAGTGGGGGTGAGGGAGTCATTGCCATGTATTAGAAAGATGGCTAAAACTGAGGGCTGAAAATATACCCTTAAGGTTATCTATTATTGAGCTTGTCCCTTCAAATTTTGGCTCCCTCCATGGTGACATCACTGTGGCTGTGATGATGGAATGGCTCAGACAACAAGAAATGGTATTCAGGTATTTTCCCTAGCCACCAGGGTTCTAGTTGATTCAACCACAAGTTGAAATACCTAGTATATGTCATATACTATCCTAGGCTCTGAAGACAGGAGTGTAAACCAGATACATATTGAGGCTCAGTATGACTCAGTTTATGTACTGAAACACATTTAAAGCCACAAAGTCCAAAATTAATTACACTTAAGTCAAGCCAAATTATACTTTTTTGTTTTCCAAAAGAATTAAGAAATATTAATGGGGAAAAAAATTATAACTCCTCAAAGCCTTCTAAATCTCTTTTGTCTCCTCTCCTAGCATACGATAAACGCTCCAGAACATCTTACTTGTCAAATTGCCTTTGAACTCCTTTTGATGCCTGGTTTCCTCCTACAGCTCAGGGCCTGTTTCTCTCCACCCCATGCTTCCAGGGTCATCCAAGCATTTTGTAACTTGGTTTCTAAAGACTAAATTCTTTTTCAGGGAGTAAGGAAAAAGGAAAATCTGAGTAGGTAAAGACAAAATTATCTTTAGTTGGTTAGGGATGGGTGGAGAGAGAGAAAATACTGAAATCCTGTGTAATTACTAATCAAATTCATTTCACCTGTGACCTGCCTTCACTAATCAAGGTTGTTTTAATTGTTGCTACAAAAGACCTGTGTATCCTCGAAGTGGCATGTAGTCTAATAAGATGTTTACCAGAGCTGTTTTCTAAGAGCTTGAAGTCAGCTGTGTCTGAGCTGAGCGGGTTAAGACTGCTGACTCTCCAACTGTGTGAGTGGCTTGTGTGAGGGTCAGCTCAGTGACCTTTTGATGTCAGAGGACCGAAAACTCCACCCTCAGACTGTGTTAAGCGCCTCCATTTTGAGCGTGCAGAGGCCTGTAGCTTAGCTGCACCTGTGCAGAATGATGATTACTGAGCATTTCTTCACCTTCCTGCATGCTCCCCATGCTCCCTACACCCCAGACTGCCCTGATGCTATATTCTTTATCATATAAATACACCACACCTTGCAGGTAAACCCTCTTTTTTGCGCAAACCTCAGCATCGTGATATCTCAGCTTGCCGTGTCAGGCAAAATGAGCCTGGTTTGGCCACAATGCCTCCATCATACAGAGACCAAAGGAACCAGGTACTTGTCCTATTTGGTAAAGGATTCTGAAAGGAAGGCAGGTCAAAGGCCAGCATGGCTTCTCTTGGGGTTTTGGGGGATGTATCTGGGAAAGTCACACAAATGTTTGAGGGTTATGTCAAGAGGAGTGGGACTCTCAGGAGGGGTAGAATTGAATTCAATACACGGTGAAAGCATAATGACTTTGAGAGGTAGCTTTATCGTTTCTGATTGCAGATGAAAAAAATTAACTCAGGATAAACTGTAACTTCCACACCCATGATCACGCTATTGGTAGGTGGCAGAAGTAGAGCTGGAGTCCTTTTTGACTTGAAAGACCACATTTTAAACCTTGAACCATACTACTGCTCTTAACTGAAATATCTTTCTCCAGATTTTACCAGCTACATCCAGATCTTGGGTCTCAGACCCCAGAACCTCACAATGTCACGTGGTGACATTGACTGGACTCTCACTTCAGTATGTTGCTAGTTTCCATCTTATACACCTGGCCGTGACAAAACAGTAGAGATGTCCATCTTTCTCAAAGAACTAAACTAGAACTTGAAAGAGATTCATGGTGACTTGACAAGAAAACCCAACTCTCTCCTCACAGGTCAGTTTCTCTGCCTTGCTGCCCAGAAGCCGCTCTGCCTGGGGACCTTTTACACTCTTCCCACCCTCCAGGGCTGCCCCGGGAGAGCCCTCCTCTGAACTGAGCTGCTTGCACATTCCAGACTGCTCTGGGAGAAGTGTGTTCTGATGAGTGGAGAAAGAATAAGACAAACCCCATTTGAAGTATAGCTGTCAAAAGGCTTCCATCCATCCACATGTTTGTTCGTGATCTTTTCAGATTCTGATTTTTCTGATTAACAGCTAGGGAGCTTGCATGTCAATGCTGCAGTGAGGACTCTGCTCCATCTCCCATCTATAAATAAAAAGCAGAGCTCCATTCCCTGCCAACACATTGCCTGGGACAATGGCCAGGTGCCTGGGGGTGGGAATGTTATTAGAGGCTCAATAAATATTTGTTGAATCTTGAATAAATTCATCCCCTGAAACCCGCTAAGAAGTGGTAAATATTCAGAGGTGAGAAAAAGTACCCTTCTCCCAGGAGATTGATTTAGTTATTATATTAGAAATAGAATTGCAAATTAACATGTGCTTAGAGCTAGTTGGAAATTTGCCCATTAATCCAGATAAAATTCAACTTATTGCTATCCTTGGGTTAGGTTTTTAGGGGTTTTAATATATCTACAGGAATTCCCAGTCCAATGGTTAGGACTGACTCTTTCGCTACTGTGGACTAAGGTTCAGTCTCAGGTAGGGGAACTAAGTTCCCACAAGCCTCCTAGCAAGGCCAAAGAATAATAATAGTGTATCTACAAAATGGAAAGCTAGAAGAACTCCAAAGTCATCTAAGATTGATCTGAACAAGGAGATATGATATTGACCCTCAAGAGGTGCATATGAGAAGTGCCAGATCATCCCCGTATATACTGTAATAAAGAAAACCAGGCCAATGGGAATTTGGAGGAATGAGATAATTTTGACTGGAGGTGGTAAGGGAAGAATATGTAGGGAGTGATCATCATTCCTTTTGGGAGGGCACACCCCACAGCACGTGGGATTTTAGTTCCCTGACTGGGGATTGAGATCGAACCCATCCCTACTCCAGTGGAAGCACAAAGTCTTAACTACTGGACCACCAGGGAAGTCCCTCATTCTTTTTTAAAGAAATATTTCTGAGCATCACCCAAGCTAGACACTGGTACTGGGATGAGCAAAATTCGGTGCCTGCCTCCAAGGAACTCATGGTACTAGAAGAGCTGACTCAGACAGTGGTTATGGTAATAGCTGATGCTTCTCTGTGTAGTGTGCAGGCAGGCCAGGTGGACAGGGGAGGGACCCCCAACTGAACTAGCTAGACCACAGAGAAGGCTTTCTAGGGACTGTGTCTCTAGACCTGGACCTTGAAGAATGAGGCAGACAAAGATGAAGATGGATAATTTCAGGCAAAAGGAATAGCATGACACTGCTTTGAAAAGAGAGAGGTTTGGTTTCGCTGCAGTGAGAGAGCTCAGAGACCAGGCCATAGTACCTGGAAGGGTCCATCACAAAGGATTTTGCTGCCAGAAACACCACCCAGAGATTGGAGGCAGGGAATGCTGTGAACACACCTGGCATAAGTGGAAAGTAATCAGAAGCAACTTGGCTTTGCCAGTGGAAAGGAAAGAGACCAAGGAGAGACTTATGGATATTTTGGGTGGAATTTTCCACGTGCTCATGGGGGCAGTAAGTAGGTTCCAGTAGCTGGAAGTGTTGGTGACTGATGCTGGGTGCCCAGGGCTGGGAGGGGGTTGAGACTTTCCCTGCTTGCACGTGAATGAGTTGGTCTGCCACAGTGCGTGGATGCTGACAGAAGACATGTGGCTCCTGAGTCAGGACCATGAGTTGGGACCAAGGACTCTATTACTTATAGCGATAGCAGAATCCAGAGTGTCAGGACAGTCACATTGGTTCCAAGCCCCCAGGGGCTACACAAGTGGGTCTTGGTAGATACCCACAGCCACAGTAGGTGACACCCAGGAAAGGGACCCTGGGCCTAGGGAGCCTACCACCTTACAGCAGCCTGCTCTTTGAGAGAGACAGACATTATCTCATCCCCTGCTGGAGCTTGCTGAAAACACAACCTGAAAAACCACCCGGGAACAGCTAAAGAGAGCCCAAGGCCTTGGCAAGAGGTGCAGAGTGCCAGAGACCCTTGTGTCTTCCAACAGGGGGAAGGATGCTTTGTGTCAAATGTTGAAGGGTTGTGCATCCAAAATAAGCAATTTGGAATTTATGCTGTAGGTAAAGGGAAACCACTGTAACTTGTTTGGAATAACCAAGGACTGTTAAACTGGGGGACTTCATGTGAAAATGGGTGCAAGGCTGGAGCAGATTAAAGATATCCATACATTCCCAGACATTCCTCTCCCAGAGAGGTAAGGTCTTTCTTGACACTGAGCAGGCTTTGTGACTGATTTGATGGGAGTAACACCCTGTGCTAGGAAACTGACAGCTTCTATCTCCTCAATCTTGGGTCTCTCTCTGGGAGCCCCGAGCCATGTAAGACTACTCTGGGATTGCCGTGCTAGAAAGGCTATATCTAGGCCCTCCAGCTCCGAGCCAGCTCTGCTCAGTGCCAGCTCTGTGGGTTAAGCTGTCTTGGACTCTCCAGAGGGGGCTGTCTGCCAGCTGTGAACTCCTGAGTGACTTCAGTGGACACCGCCTGGAGAAGAAGAGTCACCCAACTGAGTCCTGTTCAAATGCAAACACAGTCTTAGGAGATAAAAAAACGATTGTTTGAAAAACTGAGTTTTATAGAAGAGGCATACCTTGATTTATTTGTTGCATTTTGTCATGCTTCACAGATACTGATTTTTTTTTTTTTTGAAGCTTTGTGGTAACTCTGCATTGAGCAAGTCTATCAGCACCATTTTTTCAACAGCATTTGCTCTCTTCATGTCTGTGTCACATTTTGTTAGTTCTCACAGTATTTCAGACTTTTTCATTATTGTGCTCTGTGATCAGTGACCTTTGTTACTATTGAGAAAAGATTATGACTCACTGAAAGCTCAGACAATGGCATTTTTCAGCAATAAAGTATTTTAAATCAAGGTATGTGTTTTTGTAAAGAACACAATGCTAGTCACACTTAGTTGACTACAGTATAGTGTAAACATAACTTTTGTATGCACTAGGAAATGAAAAAAATTCATGTGACTTGCTTTATTGCAATGTTCTTCTTATTGCAGTGGTCTGGAACTGAACACACAAGGCATCTGAGACTATGCCTGTAGGTGTTAAGCTGCAGATGGGATTGGAGGCGAGGAGTCCAATCGAGTCTATACTAAACTGGAAGGGGATAAGCAGGGCTTGCTTTAGAGAGCCAGTGGAAGCAGAAGTCCTTAAAGAGACACAGTGGAGGTGCTTAGTTGAATAAGCGCCAAAACCTTCAACAGAGCCATGTCAGAGCACTAACTGCTCCTCCAATGAGGATGCAACACGCACATCCACGGGCCTTTGTTCATCTGTGTCCTTGGGTTTGGCAACCTTCTCTCCAGCTGCATCTTTTAAGACAGGTTAAAAGTCAATTCCTTTTGTGCAGTCATTTCCTGAAAAAGTATTCGTTGCTTCCTCCCCTTCCCCCAGATTCCCCAGGTGTGCCTCTGGTGTGGGACTCGCTGGCCGCTGGATGTGAACATCTACCTCCCCCATGGACTCGTGTTCCTTCAGGTAAAATTCTGTGTTCTTTCTTTTCCGTGTCCTCAGGTGCTGGTTTCCCGTCTCAAGGCCTGGGTGTTTGAGGCACATAGTAGGTAATCAACACATGATTTGCAAACAAAATGTTGGTTGAGTTTCCAGAATAGGATGTAAAGTTCTATGGTTCTCTTGTTTCACGTTCAAGTTGAAGTTTTTGTTTCTGGACACTGTTTTCTTGTGAAAAATACTGATGTCTGGATCCTACTCTCAGGCTTCTGATACAATTGGTCTGGGTTGCAAGTCTGGGCTGCAGCTTGGGCACTGAGAGTTTTAAAAGTTGCTCAGATGATTCCAGCATGTAGTCAGGGCTGAAATCATGATTGTGATTCAATCTCCATTCCTGAGATCCCTCTTCAATCTCTTAGTCTCTCCTCTCACCAGGATGAACTGTGTGTTCTTCATTAAACCAGCTGGGGGAGGGCCTGCCCCAAGGGCAAGGGTCCAGAGAAAAATGTCTGCAAGAACTTAAGGATAAAGACCCTGAGAGTGAGCACATGTGTGTGTGTGTACAAGTATATACATGTATACAGTGTACTCTCATGATAACAGCTGTAGCCATGCAGCAAGACTTGGCCATGGATGGCTGGGAGGAAGGAGGGAGCAAGGAGAGTGAAAGTGACCAGCTCTGGAAACTGGGAAGGTTGCTCGAGGCCTCTGTTCATCCGTGCTGCCACCTGAGACCCCTCTTGAAAACTGCCTGTCCAAACAGGCCGGGCAGTTTGAGTAGGCAGTGTGGCAGGGTTTGAGAGCTTGATTTGTAGAGTAATCCAGTTCAGCTCCAGGAATTGGCCTTTCTATCTGTGTGACCTTAGCTACTGACTTAACCTCTCTGAGCCTCAGTTTCCTTACACACAAAATGTATATTTTAATAAGGTTTTTGAGAAGATTCAATGAGGTTCTAGTTATAAAATGTGTATTTATAAAAGGCTTGGTACAAGCATGCAGTGAGAGCTAAGTAAACATAAACTGCTAGAATCACTGTCGTCTTTCTGTCCCTATCTTTTTTCTCTCATATACACACACTAGCATTTTAGGGTTTCTTTTCTTTTGCAGTTCTAAAACCTCCAACTGGACAGTGCAGTGGGCCAGGGCACTTGTCTTTCAGGAGCTGTGGGTGTCGGTTGCTCAGGGATCAGAGGTATGCCCCTTTCCTCCAGAAATGTCCCCAGCCCAACAGGAACCACCTCTCCCAGGGGTATCCACCAACCCTCCCTCCCCCGCCAAACCCATCTAATGCCTGACAGAGACACAAGCGTGGCCTCTTTGTCATGGTGAAGTCAACTCCATGCTGCAACTCTTACTCCAGAGTGCCCCATGGGAAGGCTGAAGCCACACGCCAGCTGAAGTCATATCACCTGCCTTACCCTCCTTCCCCCTCTCCCTTTGTCGTGAAAGCATCCCCTCAATAAAGCAAGTAAATCAGTCCTGAATATTGATTGGAAGAACTGATGCTGAAGCTGAAGCTCCAATACTTTGGCAACCTGATGCGAAGAACTGACTCATTGGAAAAGACCCTGATGCTGGGCAAGACTGAAGGCAGGAGGAGAAGGGGACGACAGAGGTTGAGATGGTAGGATGGCATCACTGACTCAGCAGACATGAGTTTGAACAAGCTCTCGGAGCTGGTGATGCAGAAGCCCAGCGTGCTGCTGTCCATGGGGTCGCAAAGAGTTGGACACAACTGAGCAACTGAACAATGACAACATAATAAAGCAAGTACCCTGAATCCCTGCCTTAGGCTCTTGGAAGATTTGGGGAGCATGGCCTGTGGCTGACAGTCTGCATAGTTCTCTATTGAGGCTTCCCCTCAGACACTGTGAAGCCTTCACTCCATGCTGTGTGGCCTGACAGGGAACCTTTACTCTCAGGCCAGGAGCCTGGGTCTGTGATATGGGAAGGGGAATCAGGTTCCTGCTGGAACAGGAAAGGCATTTAAATAACACTCAAACCATAACGCACTCAACTTTTCACCTGGCTTCTCCAGGTCATATATGTATGTCACCTGTGACCCTCTCTGCCTTGTGGAGTTGCTGCTCTGTGCTTTTCTGCTCTGCCCTCCCACTGGACTCTGAGCATCCGTGGGACAGGAACTGCAGCTGAGTGGTTTCTGTACCCCCCAGCACTCAGCATGGGCCTGCATACAATAGGTGTAGGTGTTCAGTAAACATTTGAGGAATTTGGAATGAAAAACATGTACAGCCAAGATCACCAAAGAAAGCAGACAGCAGGGACCCACCAAGAGTTGGGCCTGCCAGGTAAGATGGAAGATCCCCAAAGAAGCAGCTGTTAACCCCTGGGCAGAGTCACAATGCTGCGAGCACCCTATAGGCTCTCATTTAGCTCTTAAACCTTCTGTGGCACATTTTACCATCTCCATTTTACTTGTGAGGTCATTGAAACTAAGAAAAACAAGTAACTTGACCAATATAAAGAGTGGTGGAGTCAGATTTCAAGGCCTTGTCTGGCTGTAGTCTTTCCGTGATCACAGGATCTGAAATGACATCCTAGAGTTGCCCTTCTGAGAATCTGTATCCCTACTCATGCTTGGGCTAGAAAGGACCAGCTGGTGGCTGAATTGGAGGCAGCCTGCTAAGGTGGCTGGGTGGAGGTGAAGAAGGAGTTTGGATATGAATCCACTCTTTTACTGGGGAACCACAGTGTTAGGAGCATCGCAGCGTGGCTCCAAGGAGTCAGGCTTCAGAAGCCAGGCTGGTGCAATGGACTGTCCAGAAAAGGGTACCACCGGGCCAGATGCCTGATTTGCTTAGACCTCCTGGCTCTGGGCAGGAGGGAGCCCCAGGCGCTGAGCTGTGTGATTCTCCCTGGGCTCCATTTCTCATCAATCAAGAGAGCAGGGTGACTGGAAGTTTTCTTCCAGCTCCAAGTCCCCAGTTCTCAATCAGTGAAAGGTCCGATGTTTCCCATCCCTCTTTGCTCCTCTCTGTGTAAATCCTGGGCTGCCGACCAGTGATCAAGTCCTTCAGCCCAGCCAAGGCGACAGAAAGACTGACTTTCTCAGCCCTGAAAAGAGCTGACAGGCTGTTCTCCAGGCGCCCCTCCACAGGGAGCATTAACAAGGGCTGGAAGAGGAGACTGGCACGGGAGCCTTCTCGAGTTGTTCCACAAAGGACCTCTTCTCTTTCCCAGGCATGATGACAAATACTTCTGCTCCCTCTGGCTGTAAGGGCCAGGGGGTGTAGACAAGGTTCCCATGCCTGGGCTCTTAGGAAAATTGCAAGCAAAGGAAAAAAAAAAAAAAACTGCATGGACTTTTGGCTGTGCTTCTTGACTTGATGCCAGATAACCACCGGGTTCAAAATTACATCACTATTGACTATCTTAGTAATTTCTGTTTGACTGTCTTGCAAGAATAGCTACCTTGGCAACAGATTATTACCAGTTCCCTAATGACTTGTGCAGAGGAGCAGTTTCCTTTATGCTGAAAACCGGTGGCCTTAAAGCTGGATCTGGCCAGCTGCCCCATCCTGGGTCTCTGAGTGGATAACATGGTATTGAGAAATGGAGCTGGGTTTGACAGCCTGCTTTGTCTGTAAAGTGGCAAGGGCCAGGCCAGTGAGGCTGGGATTCCCAATGTTACCCACCTCACCCTCAGCATTGGATTCAGCTGAGCCTCTGGGATACTCAGCTCTGGGGAGGGTCTGATATGACACACCCCACACCTCATGCTGGACCATCCTTCTGAAGCCACTGGGGGTCCTGTTCCTCATACTTCCACTCTCCCTTGCCTTTTGCTCAGCTCACCAGACACCATTTGTTGGCCTCTGTGCTTCAGATGAATTAAGCAGAAAGTGGGAAGGAAGCTGAAGATAAAGAAATGATGTTCAGAAAGTTGAAGTGACAACACAGCTGCTAAGTGGTGAAGCTGGGATTTGAACCTAAGTCTGTGTCTCCCTGATCTCTGACCTTCTATAGGGGTCAGTGAGGCTATCTTAGTGAGAGCTAGTAGAGCCCAGAATGTGCCTTAAAAACAAAAAAATGTATGTAATAGCAACTATTCACACACTTTTGATCACACAAAGGATCACAAATAGTATGGAATAAATAAATGAGTGATGTTTGGCCATGTATTGTGAGTCTGAGGCCCTCTGACTACCACATAAGCTTAGAGGCACAGAGCTGTCCTGCTCTCGTTTCCTGACTTTGACCTTGGGCTTCAGTAAGGGAAAAGCTTTCTGACTCGCAGACCTTCCTACAGTCTCCCAAATACTTCCTTCAGGTAGTAGAAGGGCTGCCCAGGCCAGCTTCCCCATCATCTACCTTTGAACAAAAAGAGGTTAAATTCAACCCTCTAAGTTCAGGGGAAGAAAGTCAAAGGGGATTGGAATTATTGGAGGCTAGTTCTACTGAGCGGTCCTACACTTCATACACATAATCTCATTTCTAATTTACCATGTCACCCATTTTGCAGATCAGAACATGGAGGTTCAGAGAAGGCAAAGAATGTAGGTTAAAATAGTTAAACTTTTATTGTTGATAGCAGGCACCAATATTTTTTAGAGAGAGGAAATGTCTTTATTTGCTTCAGTTTAGTTCAGTTCACTTCAGTGAACTTTGTCGTGTCCGACTCTTTGCAACCCTATGAATTGCAGCACGCCAGGCCTCCCTGTCCATCACCAACTCCTGGCGTTCACTCAGACTTGTGTCCTTTGAGTCAGTGATGCCATCCAGCCATCTCATCCTCTGTCGTCCCCTTCTCCTCCTGACCCCAATCCCTCCCAGCATCAGAGTCTTTTCCAATAAGTCAACTCTTCTCATGAGGTGGCCAAAGTACTGGAGCTTCAGCTTTAGCATCATTCCTTCCAAAGAAATCCCAGGGCTGATCTCCTTCAGAATGGACTGGTTGGATCTCCTTGCAGTCCAAGGGACTCTCAAGAGTCTTCTCCAACACCACAGTTCAAAAGCATCAATTCTTCGGCGCTCAGGTTTCTTCACAGTCCAGCTCTCACATCCATACATGACCACAGGAAAAACCATAGCCGTGACTAGACAGAACTTAGTCAGCAAAGTAATGTCTCTGCTTTTGAACATGCTATCTAGGTTGGTCATAACTTTTCTTCCAAGGAGTAAGCGTCTTTTAATTTCATGGCTACAGTCACCATCTGCAGTGATTTTGGAGCCCCCCAAAATAAAATCTGACACTGTTTCCACTGTTTGTTTAGATACCTTTATAAACACTTTGGGTGGAAAGTAAGGCCAGAAGGACAGGAGCATCACCTAGGACAACAGAGCAGAGGCTGAGCTCCCTTCCCTGGGGTAGGGGGCAGGGACTGAGTGCAGAGAAGGATGGCAAGAGGGTCAGCAAGATGCTGAGAGAGCCTGGGGATAAGGGACTCCAAGTGCCCAGGAAAAATCTCCAGTTATGACTGACTTTGTGGTGTTCCCCAAACCTGCTTGAAACCTTGCTAGGGAATTCTTATGAGTGGGGTTTGTTTGCAGGAACTGTAGAAAAGGGTATATAGTTGTCTGCTCCCATGTGATAAGGAGCAGGTTCAACCAATGTGGAATCAGGACCCTAGAGCCCACGGTGGCCCTGGGAATGGGAGATTCAAGCCCCTCCACGTGCAGTAATGACATCAGCAGGAATCCTGCAGGGGGCATGGCCTTCTCTCGATGGCAGGAGAGATCGAAGCAGACCTCAGGCTGGTGGTGTGCTGGAGCCTGCCTCACTGTAGAACATCCCTGCCCAGAATTCCACTCAGTGGTCCGTCTCAGCTTCACATCTGCCATGGCAGGAGGACTTGCACCATGGAAAATGGCAAATGCTATAAATCAGGGCTTTTTTTTTTTTTTGATAGCTTATTGTTGAACATTTACCAGAATACCCCTGCTTCATGCAGATCAGGAGAACTTTTGATCTGTTTACGTTCTCTTGCCAGGTTGTTCAAATGTTGAAGGAAGGTTAGAGGTTGCAAGTTCTGAAGGCAAGATTTGTGGACTGTTCTCATTTCTGAATTATGAGGGAGTTCTGACCAGAGTAGGGCCACAGAACGAGAGCTTGTAGGTTTAAAAAAGGAGAAGGGGGAAACACTACAAATATTAATAATTGCCTTTTGCATGTGAGACTGAAATACTCCTCAGCAATAAAATGGAGTAAACTATGGATACATGCTATAATTATGCTGAGCAAAAGAAACCAGACAAAATATGACTGTACTTATATGAAATTCTAGAAAATGAAAGTAAATCTGTAGTGACAGAAAACAGATCAGTGGTTGCCTGTGGATAGAGAATGATGGTCTGTAGAGGTGGGGACAGATGGTTGGGTGGTTGGGATGGATTACAAAAGTGTATGAAGAAATTTGGAGGAAAAAATAGATATAGTTACTATCTTGCTTGTGGTGATGTCTTCATGGATGTGTACATGTTCAGACTTACCAAATGGTTTGTTTTTATGAGGACCACTTACATATCTTTTGTGTGTGTGAACTGTCTTTTCATGTTCTTTCCCAGCTTCCTGGGTTTTGGTCCCTCAGTATTTAAAAGTAATTTATGTATTAAAGTTAGTAACCCCTTGTGCCTTGTCTATGTTATATGTTGCAAATATGTCCCCCAGTTTGTTAGTTGACTTTCAACTCTGTTTACAATGTATCTTGTCATGCAAAACTTTTTGTTTTTATGTCATCAGATTTATCAATCTTTTCTTGCCTCTGGATTTTAAACCATAGATAACTTTATTTCTGTGTCAAGGTTATAGAGAAACTCACCCATATTTTCTTCTAGTAATTGTATGGCTTCCTTTTTTTTGTTAAGATCTTTCATTCATTTGGATTTTATTCTTGTGTCTGGTATAAGATACAGCACTAATATGATTTTTCCCATATGGTTACCTACTTGTCCTAGCATTATTTCTTAAAAACTCTATCTTGACTCCAGTGATTGGAGAGATGGCTCAACTCCATTTGAGGGAATAAAGTAATAAAACACTATTAACTGCTAACATTTTCCCCAGGATTTACTGTGTTAAGTAAACTATAAGCACTGTCTCATTTAACCTTCACAATCCAATTAGGCAGTTAATATCAATAACCCAAATTTATCGATTAACAAACTGAGGCTCTAAAAGTTATGTGGTTTAACAAATGTCACAGAGCTGATGAAATAAAAACCCAGATCTGACTCTTACCCATCCTCTAGGAAGACTTAACCTGGAAGTTAGGCCATCCTAGTCTTAACCTTGTGTATCTACCATCCTACTCTTAACCTTGTGTATCTATATCAAAACCCATTTTCTGGAACTCATAGCTGTTATCTCAGGCCACGTGCATTTTAGCTAAGATCGTATTGGTGCTCAGGTTGACTGGTGTATTCTTGAGATGAGTGAAGACAGCCCTCTTGTTTAGAACAGCAGACTATGAACCCCTCAGACCTACTAAGAGCTTGCCTATCAGTATGTTTATTCTAGCAGGGTGGGCTAGACAAAGACAAACAAGTAAGTATCATGAATGATAAGTGCTTTAATGAAAATAAAACCAGGTGCTATGATGAAAAGTGGCCAGGTGGCTCTTTAGATGAGTGAGTGGGGAAAATCTCCCTGAGAAACTTGCATGTAAGCTGGAGTCTGAGAGACAAGAAAGGGCAGGCCATGGGCATATGAAGAGGAAGAGTGTCCCAGGCAGAGGGACAAGCAAATTCAAAGGCCCTGAGTCAGGACCAGGCTTGAAGCACTGGAAGAATAAAATGAAGGCCAGCATGGTTGGAGTAAAGAGGAAAGGCCATAATGAAAGAAATCAGAGCACAATCCATGTCATGGAGGGTGTTGTGGCCAGGATACAAAGTTTCTTTGTGTAATAGGAAATCTTGGGTGGCTTAAATCCAAGGAATGGCGTCAGTTCGGGTTTTTGTAGATACAACTCTGGGAGATCTGTAGAGAATGGACTGTGTGAGGCTAGAACCTGGGGGAACAGTTAGGGCTTTTGCTGGAATGCAGGTTAGAGATGGTGAGGACCTGGGCTAGGGTGCTAGCAGTGGAGATGGAAAAATGTCTCAAGACTGAGTCAACAGGAGTCCTTAAATGATTGGGTGTGAGGAGAGAGGGACAGTTAGTGGGTGGGTGATGGTGGTGCTTGCCACCATCAGATGGGCTGGGCTGGGGGACAAGTATGTTTAGGGAGGATGGGAAAATCAATAGTTGAGTCTGAACTTGTCAAATCTGGCATGCTGACTGGATATCAAAGTGGGCAGATGGACATGAATTTGGATTTGGGAAAAGAGGAGCTGCAGATGCAAATATGAAAGTTGCTGGCAAGAGTACTTAATGTTATGAATTGAATGAGTTTATCCAAAGTGATGACAAACCTAGACAGCATATAAAAAGCAGAGATATCACTTTGCTGACATAGTCTGTATAGTCAAAGCTATGGTTTTTCCAGCAGTCATGTATGGATGTGAGAGTTGGACCATAAAAAAGGCTGAGCACCAAAGAATTAATAGCTTTGAACTGTGGTGCTGGAGAAGACTCTTTGGAGTCCCTTGGACAGCAAGAAGATCAAACCAATCAATCCTAAAGGGAATCAACCCTGAATATTCATTTCTCTCATTTTCCATCATGGAAGGACTGATGCTGAAGCTGAAGCTCCAATACATTAGCCACCTGATGTGAAGAGCTGACTCGTTGGAAAAGATCCCAATGCTGGGAAAGATTGAAGGCAGGAGGAGAAGGGGTGACAGGGGATGAGATGGTTGGATGGCATCACCAACTCAGTGGACATGAGTTTGAGCAAGCTCTGGGAGACTATAGGACAGGGAAGCCTGGCAGTGCTGCAGTCCATGAGGTCACAGAGTCAGACACGGCTTAGTAACTGAACATCAACAAATCCAAGGGAGGCATGTAGGTAAAAAGAGGACCCAGGACTCACAGCAAAGGCACAGAGACTGGGCTCTACTTAGCTCACCCCAAGACTGAGGAGACAGCCTGACTGGAGGAGAGGCCCTGTGTGGAGCAGTGTGAGGAAATCAATGGGAGATGCAGGAGGGTCAGTTAAGGATGACCCCGAAGCACTAGAGGGTTCGGCCCCAGTGGAGAAAAATGGGGCTCACAGTTGAATTTGAGGCTGGAAATGGCCTGAAGCAAGGGCATCTGAGCAGGTGAGTCTGTGCCAGGGCTGCGGCAGCATCTCAGGAATGGGGCCAGGTAAGAGGATTGCCTTCAGAATGAGACACTTCAAAGGAAAATTTATAGAATTTGTGAATTAAAGACCTCTCTCTCAGTCCTCCATGGCTCTAGTAGTCCAGGACTAAAACCAGTTCCTGCCCCAACCCCGGGTCCTCTCCGTCTCCTTGTAGTAATGCCTTACTGCAAACCACCTGACCACAAAGGTATGTGCAGAGTGGGTATTTGAGTCTACAGGGAAGGAGCCAGCTCTGCAAGCCACTGGGGAAGGAGCATTTCTGGCAGAGGGAATAACAACTGCAGGAAAATGAACGTGTAGGGAAGAAGGCATTCTGGCTGCCGGACAAAGACTGCGATTTTATACATTCAGTGGGGGAGCAGCGGTTAAATCTGCAGAGAGGAGTGTTGGCAGAAGGCGGGGACGGGAAATTCTGCTACTTTCAATACAGTCATTCAAATCTGGAGACTATCACTTCTGAAAAAGGAATTGCATCTGTGCTTTCCTTACAAGAAGGCCAGTCTTTGGACACCAACCTCCAGTGTCAGTGCAGCTCTGAGACCAAGAGTGCTTTTTGGAGCCAGACCACCAGGGTGGGACTTCTGACCCTAAAAGTGACCTGGATATGCAACCTTAAAGCAAGTCACCTATTCTCTCCAAACCTCAGTCTCCTTATCTATAAATTGGGGCTAATAACAATCCCATCTCAGATAGAATGAGATAGTTAATGTAAATATTATAATCACTTAACACATATTAGCTGGGCTTCCTAGGTGGCGCTAGTGGTAAAGAACCTGCCTGCCAACGCAGGAGACATAAGAGACATGAGTTCAGTCCCTGGGTCAGGACATCTCCTGGAGGAGGGCATGGCAACCTACTAAGTATTCTTGCCTAGAGAATCCCATGGACTGAGGAGTCTGGTGGGCTAAAGTCCATAGGGTCTCACAGAGTTGGACATGACTGAAGTGGCTTAGCACACACGAATGCACACATTAGCTATTATAATAATGATCCCATTGAGAGATAAAAGTAGAAAGCTTGTCCTATATGGTTTGTCTCAAATGGTTTGTCCCTGTATGTCCCAAATTGTTCAGTCTGCACAGATTCTGTGTTAGACAAATTCTCAGTGTTATGAGTAATCTCTAAACCCTTGTAATAGTGTGAGTGTTAGAAGTGAACTTTGTTGTGGTAAAAAATTTCCCCTTGCTTTTAACTGCTTTAAAGGAAAAGATGACAGAGTAGGGCATGAGGAGCCAGGAGTGGGCAAAGGAGGGGGAGGAGGTGATTCTGAGTGACTTTTGACTGTCGATGCCTCCACCAGCAACGGGAGATCAGAAATGACAGGCTACTTCCCACGTGGCTTCAGCCCCATCACTGACCGGGAACACCGTAAAACTCTGAAAAGGGTAACAAATGTCAGTCAGGAAGGATTTTTGACAAAAGAGCTATTTCCTCGGCAGAATCTGAATTGTCGAAAGATGAAGGCACAACAGGAAGCGATGAAGTGACCCTTGCGTTCAAATGAGAGAGTATTCTGGCATCCCAGGATTTCACATTAAGAAATCAGGCCTTTACCCCAGACTGCAATGAAACGAGTAAAATGCAACCTGCCAGAGTGTGCTACTCCATTTCTTTTTTTTTTAACTTTTTATTTTAAATTGGAGTATAGTTTATTAATAGTGTTGTTAAGTTTCAGGTATACAGCAAAGTGATTCAGTTATGCACATATCTATTCTTTCTCAAACTCTTTTCCCATTTAGGTTTAAGTTGTTATGTAATACTGAGCAGAGTATCCTGACAGCACAAGCTTCTGATCAGCAATTTAAATCGGTAGTGGCCCAAACTCAAGTTTTGTAGGCTCTTGGTGGATGAGCTTCTTCTTATGCCCCCAGTTTTTGTATAAAATCAGTCAGATCTCTGGGTTTCCAAAAAACCTTTACCCCTGTCAGATCTCCCAGTCATGGTTATGTAATGAGGTGGAGAAATCTTATTTCTCAGGCTTCTACTTGGAGAAAATACTGTATAGAGAAAATACAAGTGGAAAGAAATGGTTTGCCCTGCCTCTTGGGAGGGAGGGTAAGACTCTGTGGCCATGACCAAGTGCTGAAGGTTGTTGCTGAAGTCAGAGGGACCAGAAGAGTTCCTCCTGAGAGGGGAGGGGAGGAGAATGAGGGAAGGAGTGAGTGTGGAAGTCAGTTCTTGCCCCACATACTTTACTGTTTACTCAAGGGGCTAACTTTAGGCCAAGCTTGGTGCAAGCGGGCTGCCAGTTTTACAGGGTAGAAGGTAGTGAAGGGGTTGAGCATTGTCATGGATGATGCAGGCAAAACAGAGGCAGGACAGACCCTGAGCCGGAGGGGCAAGAGGGGCAGGGAGGCCTTGCTGGAGTCTGGATTACAATTGTCCACAGGTCACCCCCCACCACCCCCACCATTAGCTCTCCTGTAAGCGTGTGAGGCCCAGCTCAAGAGTCTGAGCTTGCAGAGAGATGTTTAGACAGGCCTGGCTGCCTGGAGCCAGTTGTGGTGACTATAAGATTATCATTCACTATTACCAAGAGGGCTTTGTACTTTCCCATGGCCCTTGGCTAATCAGAATCCTATTTGCTTCAAGTCAACACTCCCACTTAAAAGCAAACTTCCAGTGCACCCCAGAGCCGTGTAGAACATGCTGTTTGGATTTGAATTAGGACTGGTGTCATTGATTCAGTGAGGTTTTCAGACCAACTTTCTTCCGAGGGCTTCCAAGGCCCTATCAAGCTTTCGTTGGCTGTGCCTCCCCAGAACATCAACTCAAAGTGCATCCTCTAATCGCATCCAGGTAACCACCACCTGGTCCTAGTCACTGATGTCAGTCAGTGAGAATTTAGAATCCCAGCTTGGTCATGTATGTATATGTTTGTATTTGTAAAGTATTATTTACCTAATATAAATATTTATGAGCTTTTTGAGTGCTTGCTTCTTTTTTCTAGTCATATTTCGTACTTGAATCTCAGTGCTCGCTTCACTCCAAATAAGGCAATGCAGTTCAAATGAGGGATGGCACTTGAGTGGCAACTAAGGAAGAAGTCACAGTTTAGGGACACAAATAGCCTTCGCCTTTGATCATTCCTGTTTCCCCCAAATCCTTCCAGCAGGTAGGACATGGACAGCTGAAAAGAGAGATCCATGTTTGACATGAGTTTCTAATGTCAAGTGTGTGCGTGCTTAGACTTGTCCAACACTTTGTGACCTCTTGGACTGTAGCCTGCCAGGCTCCTCTGTCCGTGGGATTTCTCAGGAAAGAATACTGGAGTAGGTTGCCATTTCCTCCTCCAGGGGATGTTCCTGACCCAGGGGTTAAACCCACGTCTCCTGTGTCTCCTGCTTTGACATGGGGATTCTTTACCACTGAGCCACCTGAGAAATCCTAGAAGTGTTTCTAATACCTACCTAGAAGTATGTGGAGGAAGCTGTTTTGGAATAAAGAGTCTTCTTGTTGAGTTTCCAGTTACAAAGAAAGTCGGACTTGCTTGAGCCCCAGGCCAGGGGCAGAAGTGAAAATGACTAGAGAAGTAGGCACATCCTTCCGCAGATCAGATATGACTATTCTGAGTTCTATGGACCTAGAAATAAAGGAAATCCACAGGTAGTTTCCAGAGGGCAGAAGGAGAAGCAAGACTCTAACCCAAACATATGGGATTGGTGGGAAAACTTGGTTTAAATTTGATAGCATCTTCCTGAGGCTGAACATGGAAACAATTAGCATTTGAGGTAATCAGGCGCCTGGTGGGTAGAAGCAATGTAATATGGTGGCAGGATAGGACCAAGAAGAGAGAGAGAGCCAGTAGGGGGCCTCCTCGTGGTTAGAATGTGGCTGACAGTCTCTACTTTGCCAACAAAGGTCCATCTAGTCAAGGCTATGGTTTTTCCAGTGGTCATGTATGGATGTGAGAGTTGGACTGTGAAGAAACCTGAGCGCCGAAGAACTGATGCTTTTGAACTGTGGTGTTGGAGAAGACTCTTGAGAGTCCCTTGGACTGCAAGGAGGTCCAACCAGTCCATTTTGAAGGAGATCCGTCCTGGGTGTACATTGGAAGGACTGATGCTGAGGATGAAACTCCAATACTTTGGCCACCTCATGCGAAGAGTTGACTCACTGGAAAAGACCCTGATGCTGGGAGGGATTGGGGGCAGGAGAAGGGGACAACAGAGGGTGAGATGGCTGGATGGCATCACCGACTCTATGGACATGAGTCTGGGTGAACTCCGGGAGTTGGTGATGGACAGGGAGGCCTGGCGTGCTGCAGTTCATGGGGTCGCAAAGAGTCGGACACGACTGAGTGACTGAACTGAACTGATAGTCTTTAGGGACAATGGGTGGACTCTGATCGTCAAGTTTTAAAGTTTTCTTTTTCTGCATTGTAATCCTCTTTATTTTTGTAAATTTATTTATTTATTTTAATTGGAGGCTAACTACTTTACAATATTGTAGTGGTTTTTGCCATACATTGATGTGAATCAGCCATGGGTGTACATGTGTCCCCCATCCTGGACCACCCTCTCCACCTCCCATCCCTCAGGGTTGTCCCAGTACACCAGCCCCGAGCACCCTGTCTCATGCGCTGAACCTGGACTGGAGATCTATTTCACATACGGTAATTGTAATCCTCTTTTGTCACTCTAAATCTTCAGTAAAGTTTGCCGAATCCAAATGTCTTGCATCAATTGTGCTTGAGAGAATAAAGAAAGGGACTTATTCCTTAGGCATATTCTTGGGAGTGGGGCTGACCTGGAAGACGGGCTCAGCGTGGAGGAGCCTAAATCATCAACAGATGTTTAGGGAGTCAGGGAAAGTGTGGAGCTGTGGTCCAGTGAGAGAGGTGACAAGCAAACCTCAACCACAGACATTCCTGTTTTCCCTTTTGACTTCTCACTCCCTCTCCCCATCACCACATCCTCCTTGTCTCTTTTAATTTATACTCTGTTTTATTCTCTCCTTAAAGAAGGAAGGTGCTAGATATTAGACCTGAAATTAACTTTGACAAAATCTGGAAGCAAACTCTGGGCCCCCGTTTCTCTTTGTTGTGCTACATGGTCTTGGTGGTTGCCTTGCCGCTGAAACAGTCCAAGAGTCGATGCTTATTTTGCAAGAATAAATAGTTGTGGTTCAAATAAATCTCTTGCTCCATTTTTGAGATCTGGAGATTTTGCCACATAACTATTCTGATGCCAAGAATTCATACCCCTGAGGCTTTCCTCTCATCATTTAAGATTTTTTAAGAAGATAATTTAGCTCAGCGCTGGTTGCCAGATTGACAGTCTTAAAAACAAGAGGTGAAATCCAATCTGGACAGAGCCTGTGCCCACTGTCTATATTTAGGGAAAAGATTACTCACCCATATGGTCAGCTAGGAATAGAGCATTACTGGGACTGGGGGTGGGGTAGAGACTTAAAACAGCCTTGACCCTAAATCTTCTGCTCTCAGTTGGGGCTGGGAAGGGGCAGTGGTTGGTGGCTGGAAGGGACAGGAATTGCTCTGGGTTTAGCGGGGTGTGCAGTACAAGAGTTTCCCAAATCCAATCCAGCATTTTGCAGTGTGATAAAAATAATCCTTCCTTCTAAAAATAGCCCTCTTAGAAACCAGAGGCCTGGATTTAATTGCAGTCACTTTATAGTGACCACGTACCAAGGTACCAAGGCCCAAGGTGGTTCTTTGCAATATTATCTGCTGTAACTCTGCTCCAACCCCATGAAGCAAGTATTTCTTTCCCCACCAGAAAAATGAGCACATTAAAGGTCTGAGAAGGAATTGAAAGCCAGCGCATCACTTAACTTCAATTGTTTACATTTCCTTCAAATCTCCTAGCCTGGAGGTTCCCAAACCTGGTTGCATATCAGAATAAATGGAGACACTAAAAAAAAAAAAAAATTCCTGAGATTTACCCTAGTCCTGGTAAATCATGGTTCTGGGCAGGGATAGTAGTTCCCAAGGTGATTTGGTTGCACAGACCTGCTGTCCAAGAGTCAGATGGCGACCAGGTGATGCCAGGAGTGCTTGGGGAATTCCAGAGTGCCACCTCCGTGTTCTTCAGCCTAGAGCCCTAAGTGTCCTCCTGCTACCCTAGACTCCTCTGAGTTCTTCCACTCAGCCTCATTCCCTCTAAGCTCTGAGCTTCCCCTCTGCGGGGAAGCCTTCCTGTCCCCGTCTGCCTCCTGCTTGCCTTTCCGTGTCACTGCCTCCTGGAGTCTGCCCTTTCCCCTGGGGCGGGGCGACGTGCTTCTGCACTTTCTCTTGGAATGCATCATGTTTTGTAATTACATGTCGTGTGAATTTTAAAATTTAATACTGGTCTCACCTACTAGTTGGTAAGTGCCGTAAAGGCAAGGGACTAAGTTTGTTTCACTCAAAATTCTACCTCCTGGGCCTTATACTTTTGATGGAGGGAGGGAATGAATGAATGACCTGAGATGAGTGTGGAAGCAGGAATAGGAGAATGGGGTTCTAGTCCTGGTTTGGTGCTAATTTGCTTCTGCACAACAATTTGGCAAGCTACTCTTTATTTCAGATTCTGTTTCCTTCCCTGATAAACAAGCGGGCTAGATTAGACCCATGCGTGCCGTGTGTACGTGCTAAATTGTTTCAGTTGTGGTCTGACTCTTTGTGACCCTATGGACTGTAGCCCGCCAGGCTCCTCTGTCCATGGGATTCTCCAGGCAAGAATATTGGAATGGGTTGCCATGCCCTCCTCCAGGGGATCTTCCCAACCCAGGGATCAAACCTATATCTCTTATGTCTCCTGCATTGACAGGAGTATTCTTTACCACTGGCACCACCTGGGAAGCTCCAGACCCATGGGTGTCACACTCCATTAAATGTCAGAGCTGCTAGGGAGCTTCGGTCAAGTGGGGTCCATCTCTCCTTCAGCACGTCTGGAGCGGGTCTGGACCACATTCCAAATGGCCCCAAAGGTGCTGACGCAGGTGTGTCTCAGGACTGGGATGGGGGGCACATTCTGATGGTTGGGTAAATTCTGAGGTCCTTTCTAGCTATGACATTTTGTCATTTTTTCAGTTAGCAAACAGTTCTTGTGGTCTGTGCATGAGGAAGACAGAGAGGACTCAGAAAACATGTGATTTCTCAGAACTTGCATTCCTTACACGGCTGCCAGCTCATGCCATCCACGAGGGGCAGAGTGGAGACCTTGGTTGCCATTTGCTTTGTAATTCACTATACTTAGAATTACCACTTCTTGATATAAGGAATTCACTGCAATGCACTCCATGTTAAAAAACATACTGGAAATTTGAACTGTTCTCAGAAGACTCCAGATAGTACTCAGGACCTCCAAGTATCAGAAACCATCCTTGCAATGAATGGAAATTCTGGGAGAAAGGGAAGGCCGTTTAATTATGGCCTCTCCTCTCCTCCACTTTTAAAAAATTATGAAACAAAAATGGAAAGCCACCTGAAATAAAGGTATAGGTTTGTGATTTCTTAATCACTGCTCACTTCATGAAACAGCTTTGCTAGTCCCCCAGAAGCCCCTTTGCACCCTCTTAACTCTTTCCTGTCCCTTGAAAGTAAATACTTTCTTGACTTTTAAAGTTATCACTTTCTGGTGTTTCTAGTTCTATCACCTGATTGTGTATTTCAGGTCTCTCTCTCTCTCTCTCTCTCTCTCTCTATATATATATATATATATATATATATATATATATGATGAACTTGCCATTTGTTAAAAACATTGGTTATGTCTTTAATGACCCATTAGATTAACAGTCCTAGCCCTCTAAGACCAGCTTCCCTCATAGCTCAGTTGGTAAAGAATCTGCCTGCAATGCAGGAGACCCAGATTCAATCCCCGGATCAGGAAGATACCCTGGAGAACGGAATGGCTACCCAATCCAATTTTCTGGCCTGGAGAATCCCATGGACAGAGGAGCTTGGTGGGCCACAGTCCACGGGGTTGCAAGAATCGGACAGGACTTAGTGACTGAACCACCACAGCCCTATAAGATTGAGGGGCGCATAACCTGCAGAGCTTCTCATGGGCTGGATTTTGCTGATTGCATACTCATGGTGCAGTTCAGCATGTTCCTCTGTACTCGGTATTTCCTGAAAGCTGGCAGCTGGAATCAGAGGTTTCATCAGTCTCACTTCCAATCCACTTGGCAAGACTATAGGCAGTGGTGTGTTCTTTCATCAGAAGGCACATAATGTCTGGTTTTCTCTCCCTTCTCCCCTTCTCCCTCCCCTCCTCACTTGTCTTCTCCTCCTCTTTCTGTCTTTTTCTCTCCCCCTTCCTCCCTCCCTTCATGCTTTTGGCCACCATTGATGTTCGTGATCAGTGTCAGAAGCCATTAATTCATTAGGGACTGAAAAAATTGCGACCGTCTAACTCTATAATTTCTTGCTAAGTCACTTCAGTCATGTCCGATTCTGTGCGACCCCGTGGACTGCAGCCTACTTATTTAATTATTGAAAAACTGTAGGAAGTGATGCTTTCCCCCATCTAAAATTTGGTTAGCTGGTGCTACCCTTCATATAGGGAAGGCAAAATGAATGGAACATTCTTTCCTTTATTGGCACCTTTTAAGATAATGAATTATTTCTCTATCATACTTTCCAGGTGACCACCTACTTAAAAATACCATGAGCTCACGTATAAAAGTATGTTGAATGAGTGTCAATCTTTTGGAATTATTATTCTTTCTGAATCTCAATTGCTTTATCTTTGTCCAGAGGGAACCTCTTCAAGTTGGCTAGCAGGGGTCCTTCTGCCTGAGGGGGCTTCCCCTCTCTCCTTCTCTAATCTGAATTTAAATCCTATTCTCCAATCCTTTTGCTCTTGGGACTATTGAGAGCATATTTGAAGACATCCCTTCCCTTTAGCACTATTTCCATCTCTGGCTGTGAACTTTCTAACAATGAAACATGTCAGTGGATCTCAAGGATGCATCCTTCTATTGCTGAAAGTATCTGGATTCACTTTGTGAAAAGTAGGAGTCAACTGTCACAGCTCAGAGGAGCCTAACAAGACATGACAACTAAATGTAATGTGGTATCCCAGACGGGAAAAACAACACTAGGTAATGGAAGTTCCATGCTACAAGATGGTAGATGTTAGTTAGAGGGAGCCGGTTATGAGATATATAGGAACTCCCTGTACCATCTTTGGGCTTCCCTCATAGCTCAGTTGGTAAAGAATCCACCTGCAATGCAGGAGACCCTGGTTCGATTCCTGGGTCAGGAAGAGCCACTGGAGAAGGGATAGGCTACCCACTCCAGTATTCTTGGGCTTCCCTTGTGTCTCAGCTGGTAAAGAATCAGCCTGCAATGCAGGAGACCTGGGTTTGATCCCTTGGTTGGGAAGATCCATCCCCTGGAGAAGCGAAAGGCTACCCACTCCAGTTTTATGGCCTGGAGAATTCCATGTACTGTATATAGTCCATGGGGGTTGCCAAGCGTTGGACACAACTGAACGACTTTCACTTTGTACTATCTTTGCAATTTTTCCATAAAT
Source organism: Oryx dammah (assembly GCF_014754425.2). Classification (NCBI taxonomy): domain Eukaryota; kingdom Metazoa; phylum Chordata; class Mammalia; order Artiodactyla; family Bovidae; genus Oryx; species Oryx dammah. Next base: position 61,499,313 of record NW_024070202.1, on the reverse strand, counting down.
CTAAAACTTCTCTAAAGTAAAAAATTTACTTTAAAAAAGGAGAAATGGGAATCTAGGTAGCTTTGTAGGCATATGTCTATTGTAAATTCAGTAAACTCACCAGCAGATTAAACACGCAGATCACAAAGAAATGCAAAGGAAACAGACTGATCAGGCGAGTGGCAAAATCTCCTAAAGGAGATGAATTATGAACCAAGTCTCTAATTTGAGGGTTAAGGAGGTAGGGTGTGAACTAACCACGGCAAATCAAATATATATATATATATATTTATCTCTTCATTTTTTGGGAAAACCTTTTTAAATGACAATAAAGAATTTTTTAAGGGTAAACCCAAAGAACAAAAAAAGTGCAAGTGTAGAAGAACAGCAGAAAAAATGAGATCAACCAAGTTTTGGAAGCGGAAGGGTAGTCAGTTGATTGGATGAGGGGAAATTGCTTCAATAGCACAGAGAAATTCAAACCTCAGTGTTGCTGAGGAGTTGCTAGGAAAGGACTAAAGGAGAAAACCAAGAAAGAGTTAAGACATGGGCTCCAGAAAACAGAGGTACCAGTGCAGGGCAGCAGGTGAGAGGCATCCCCAGGGAGACTGCTGTTTGGCAGGCATGAGAGCCACCAGCGTGGACAGGAACAGGACACTGAGGGCTACAGGTGAGACTCCTGAAATTACAAAAAGAAGCATTTATTAATACTAGGAAAAAATTTTTTAAGTACAGGAAAAGAAATGACTCTATTGCTCTACTGTACATCTCAGTTGTGAAAGTGTGTGAAGAAAGTGTAAGAGAATTCCATTTTCACCTTGTAGAGGAAAAAGTCAACAGAGGATGCATAAAAGTGAAACATTATTTTCACTTAAAAATTATGCTGCTACTGCTAAGTCGCTTCAGTCGTGTCCGACTCTGTGTGACCCCATAGACGGCAGCCTACCAGGCTCCCCGTCCCTGGGATTCTCCAGGTAAGAACACGGGAGTGCGTTGCCATTTCCTTCTCCAGTGCATGAAAGTGAAAAGTGAAAGGGAAGTCGCTTAGTCGTGTCCAACTCTTCGCGACCCCATGGACTGCAGCCCACCAGGCTCCTCCATCCATGGGATTTTCCAGGCAAGAGTACTGGAGTGGGGTGCCATTGCCTGACCATTAAAGAAAAAGACAGGTGGAAGAGAAAGTTGAGGTTTATCACCCCAAAGTTATGGGCTGAATTGTGTCCCCCTCCAAAAATTCATAGGTTGAAGTCCTAACTCCCAGCACCTCAGAAATGACTGAGTTTGGGGACAGGACCTTTAAAGGAATAATTAATTAAGTTAAAATGAGGTTACTGTTATTGTTGTTCAGTCACTAAGTCACGTCCAACTCTTTGTGATCCCATGTATTGTAGCACACCAGGCTTCCCCGTCCTCCACTATCTCCCGAAGTTTGCTTAAATTCATATTCATTGAGTCAGTGATACTGTCTAATCATCTCAGCCTCTGCTGCCCTCTTCTCCTCTTACCTTCAATCTTTCCCAGCATCAGGGTCTTCTCCAATGAGACAGCTCTTTGCATCAGGTGGCCAAAGTGTTGGAGCATCAGCTTCAGCATCAGTCCTTCCAATGAATATTCAGGACTGATTTCCTTTAGGATGGACTGGTTGGATGTCCTTGCAGTCCAAGGGACTCTCAAGAGTCTTCTCCAACACCACAGTTCAAAAGCATCAATTCTTCAGTGCTCAGCTATGTTATGGTCCAACTCTCACATCTGTATATGACTACTAGAAAAACCATAGCTTGATTATATGGACCTTTGTTGACATAGTGATATCTTTGCTTTTTTGCGGGGGGAGTGTGCTCAATCAGACGGACTTGGGCCCACATCTTTGCTTTTTAATACACTGTCTAGGTTTGTCATAGCTTTTCTTCCAAGGAGCAAGCATCTTTTAATTTCATGGCTGCAATCACCATCTGCAGTGATTTTGGAGCCCAAGGAAAGAAAATCTGTCACTGCCTCTATTTTTTCCCTTTCTATTTGCCATGAAATGATGGGACCGGATGCCATGATCTTTGTTTTTTGAATGTTGAGTTTTAAGTCAGCTCTTTCACTCTCCTCTTTTACCCTCAGCAAGAGATTTTTTTAGTTCCTCTTCGCTTTCTGCCATTAGAGTGGTGTTATCTGCATATCTGAGGTTGTTGATATGGGATGGCTGCTAGGATGGTTCTAATCCACTGGTGGCCTTGTAAGAAATCAGGACACAGACATACACAAGACCGTGTGAAGACACAGAGAGAAGCCAACCTTCTTCAAGCCAAGGAGGGAGGCCTCAGAAGAAACCAACCTTGTCAACACTTTGGTTTCAGACTTTGGGCTTCTAGAGCTGTGACACAGTAGCAGTGTTGTGTGAGCCACCAGTCTGCAGTCCTTGGTTATGGTGGCCCCAGCAGGCTAATGCACTCAGGCTCCAGATATGGAAATGGATATTCCTGAAGCAGTAGTCCTGGGGAACAGGTATATAAGGCCATGGACTTGCATGCAGCCTCTGAGCTGGGTCCTGATTCTTCTGCTGCATGAAAACCAATGTTTTCAGGGATGCTTCAGCTTACGGAGCCTCTGGTCAACTAAGACTGGCTGCAAAGGGTGACATTGTCCCTTGACACAGCAAAGCTCCCTTACTATGGCTCTCCCACTTGTTGACAGGACACAAGTGGGCTCTTCAGCGCTGCTTCCTTCAGCCCTTTTGGACAAACTGTTTGTTTTTGCCTTTGGGGCTTTCCTCTTTGGAAGTCACAGAGGCACAGTGTCCAGGAGAATTCCGTGGAAGGCAAACTGCCTTGTTTTCGTTTGTTGGCAGATGCTGAAGTTATCTTGCTGTTTGTACTACAGAGACACTATAAATGTTCTTCTGAGTGAGCCTCTGCATGTTCCTGTAAAATTTTATGATCTTCCATGTGAACAAACTGATAGTACAAACACTGATACTGAAGAAAAGAATTTCTGAGACATATCATGTGAGGTTCAGTAACATTATGGAAATATGACCTTTCTTATGGGTCTACATATTGCAAACTAACATGATACGGAAACTTCCCCAGCTTGAGTAGTAAAACCATTTTTTCTTCTTTGTGATATTTTTGACAGTCTGCTAACAAGTACTTAGAGACTAACTCCCTGTCCTAGTTCAATTTTGTCTTCTCTGTATGAATTTGTGTATGAGTGTGTGATAATGCATCTTTCAGGTTAATTTTTGTTATAGTGTTTCCAGATACTAGTGGAGATAGAGTCACTCACTCTTCCAAACTGCTTGCTCTTGTTTCAAGCACTAGAAGCACTATCTTGGGAATCCTGTCAGGGCTGACGTTTCTCTAGAAGAAACAGACTCTGGTTCTATTTGTCCTCTTGTCAATCCAAGTTCATGAGCATTAAGAGAAAAGTGGACAGAGGAAGTTGGCATATCAATGGATCTGGAACTTCCTGCTATGGCCTGTTTTAGAGCTTCCCAGGTGGTACTAGTGGTAAAGAACCCACCTGCCAATGCAGGAGACGTAAGAGACTCGGGTTCGATTCCTGGGTTGGGAAGATCCCCTGGAGGAGGGCATGGCAATCCACTTCAGTATTCTTCCCTGTGGAATCCTGTGGAAAGAGAAGCCTGGCAGGCTACGGTCCATGAGGTCACAAAGAGTCGGACACGACTGAAGCAGCTTAGCACATGCACAACGGCCAATTTTGTTATTGTTATTTTTTACCTATTATCCCGGATGTGAGGGCTTTACACTTCCTGCTAAAGTAGTGCGTATGTCTGTTTGCATTAATAGCTTGAGTTGTCATGGATGGGATAGGCCTCCTCACTGCTGGTTGGGCCCATGCCTAGCTAGCCTTTCACAGCTGTGTTCACAGCAGCCCTGAGTGCGCGTAAGCGGCAGCTGTCCTGGTTCTATTTTGCAAGTGCTTTGTGCGTCTTCATTTTTCTTTTGACGGTTCTCCTGTGCCATCATAATAATGGGAGGCCAGTGGTTGTATCAGGCAGACTGTGTGCCTTTATCTGCAGCACACAGAATTGCAGTGACTGATAGCAGCGTATTGCTCACCTTCATGGGGTCTTTCAGGAGGATGGAGTAACTGGCAGCTGTAAAGCAGCAAAAAGACTATCTCTGGCAATGTTCTGTAAAAAACTAAAAATAATGTTTCAGAGCCTCATCTGCATAATAGTAACAGAATTCAATATAATGGTGTACAGAGTAATAACAAAATTCCATTCTTTAAAATTCTAAAATGCATTGTCTATACACTTGTTTTCTTCATTTTCGTAATGAATTACTTTGGAATATTCATTTCACCACAAGTCCAGCAAGATCCTGACCACAGCCCATTTAGAGAGTCAACTTGCTTTATGTGTCTCAAGGAATTCAGCTGATGAAACAGTTTGAACTAACCAAGAAGTAAAATGCTAATGTTCTAAAGGTATGCTTTCACCTCTTTTTAAAAGATTGTACTATATTATGAAAATATATCCAGAAAATTATTAAATAACAGTATCATCTAATGGTGTGAATTCATGCTGAGTCGCTTCAGTTATGTCTGACTCTTTGTGACCCTATAGACTGTAACCCTTAGGCTCCTCTATCCATGGGATTCTCTAGGCAAGAATACTGAAATAGGTTGCCATGTCCTCCTCCAGGGGATCTTCCCAACCCAGGGATCAAATCCAGGTCTCCTGCATTGGCAGGGGGGTTCTTTACCACTGGCGCCACCTGGGAAGCCCCACGTCTTATGGTAACATGCTAAAATATGTTGTGGCCTAAAATAGGTATGGTCTACGGTTTTGAGTTTTATGAAATACTGAAAACCAATATCATAGAAAAGCAGTTTAATTTAAGCATGTTCATGCAAATCTGGAGGAGCTTAGAGAGAAATTAATCCTTGAGACAAAGTATCTGGTTCATTTATTCTAAGTATACAGTATCGTCATTGTAGAAACTTTCACAGCTCTGCATGGTTGGTGTCATAAATCTGTGACAACCCATGACAAATCATATATTACACAGTTAAGAGTATCATGTTGCTGCAAATTTGGTTTGATAAACCTCTGCATAATTTAGAGGTTGAAAAGAAATGTTCACTTTTCAATTAAGTAATTTCCATGGTGAAACGGTTTAAACTGAAGTGACATAAAACAATTTTCATCTAAAAATGTATTATATCACAGCCATAATTCAAGGAGGCTTTAGAAAATGTTGCATTTTGTCTAATTAGCAATTAGCTTAGAGATTTGATGATTTCCCTGGGAAAGTTGTTCTAGTATTCAGGATAGAAGGTCACATTTCACACGTCTGTCTGCCACACACACAAATGCATACCTTCTGCCTCACATACCTTTGTTTTCTGTGTCACTCACCCTTTGAGGCTGATTTCCAGAGCTTTCCACTTGGGCAAAATGAACCTCTTCTCTGAACATCAGCAGCCCATCCTCCCACCCTCTCTGCTGCAGGGTTGGGGGAGGCGGGCTTTAGAAAACGGAAACTGAAGGCTCCACTTTGCAAATCCTCACAAACTCCAATTTCACATAAACATTACACCCCCAGGGAGACTGAACCAAGAGACTGACATCGGACATTTGTTTGAAATCACCAAGCAAAGTCTAACATAAAGAAGAGTGTGAGATGACAGCTGTGCAGAACATCAAAGACCAAATGTTTATTCCTCAGGACGTCAGCAGCCTTGAGAGTGCCATGGATCTGTCGGCTGGGGAAGCCTAACTACACAGGTTAGCTCCCCGAGTGATCCTCAGGGGCGGGGGCTAACCTATCAGCTACTACTCCAGCGATTCCATGTCTGGTATGTTTGATGCTTGTGGCTTAGACTCATTTGTGTGTGCGTGTTAAGTTGCTTCAGTTGTGTCTGACTTTCTGTGACCCTATGGGCTGTAGCCCACCTGGCTTTTTTGTCCATGGAATTCTCCAGGCAAGAATATCACGCCTTCCTCCAGGGGATCTTCTCCACCCAGGGATCAAACCCGCGTCTCTCTTGTCTCCTGCGTTGGCAGATGGGTTCTTTACCACTAGCACCACCTGGGAAGCCCTTAAACACATCTGAAGTGCCTAATTAATGCGAGAGAACCCGAAGTGTTGTCACCACAGACACCAGTGCACAGACCAGGCTATCCCAGGGTCGTCTTTCACGATCTCTGATGTTGGGCTGCTCTCGTGCCTGAAGCTCTGTAATTATAGATTCAACCTTTGTTTCCTGGTAAAAAGCTGTCCTTTCTGAGAAAGTGCTATGTCGGATCTTCCTATATTCCAGAGCTTCCCTGCTGAGCTGAGGCATTGTATTAATGATTTCAAATACCTCATTGTCTTGCGGTCTACCAGTCTGTCCTCAGACTATTTTATCTCCACATTTCCTGATTCTTTTGAGTAATTCTGGTCCCAAGATTTGGAAGACTGTTCAGCTAGGAGAAAAACTCCCAACCATAAAACAAATTTTTTAAAAAGGAAACCCAAAGCAATTAAAGCTTTAATTTTTTATGGCCCATATTTCTATAAATGTAAATGACTAATAAACATCATGAAATATTAACCATGTTGGTAATCCAGGGTTATGTATGATGTCAAGTCACTCCCCATTGTCAATGAAAAGCTCTCAGGCAGCAGTTTCTAAAAACAAACAGAAGCTTCCAAATGTCCCATCAGGGGAGTAAGAGCTCACTGGAGGCCACGTTTTTCATAAGTGCCGGTCTTGAATGGAGGGAAAAACTTCACTGGACTCCAGGCAGGGCAGAAAAGAGAACTACATGGGAGGATGCAGGACAGACCTACAGGGAGTCCACCAGGGGTTGTGACCTGAGGCAGCAGGTGCTTTGGCGAAAGGGACACCTCCTACCATGATTGAATTCAGGGTTCATATGTGTTCATGTATCAGGAGGTTATATCAGAGAGGAGGCCCTGCTAGAGACTGAACTTGTTTTATTTCCTTTTCTTCAGCACAATAGATATGGGCCATGTCCTGGAGTAATGAATGCTGACAATGGTCTTAGAGGCGTAACAGTGTCCTCCAGAAAGGGCATTAGGGGGTCCCTGGAAGTCATGGCCCATGGCCTGCTGTAGGAAGGCCACTTGGAACCAGCTTGTGTCCTGGGAAGAGATGAAGCACTTTGAGAGACACTGCGGGAGCAGGAGTCAAGCTTCCTTAGTTGGTTCAGTGCTTGGGGCTGGGCTTGTCTTCCCTAGAAGAAGCACTGCACCCTGCTTGGTCTTCCCAGCCAGCAAAAGGTCTTCTCAGTAGGGGATGGGCAGCATTGTTGTCAGGGAAACAGTCTTCTGCACAACACCATGTGTCAGGAGAACCACCCGAACTGAACAGACTAGCTCTAGGTAGCTCTTCTGTGGGTGTGAGAAGCTGGACCAATCCACTCTGAGTGGCATAAGGACACTTAGAAGTGCAGGGGGAAGAGAGGCCTCAGTAGGGAGAGCCTTATTTTTTGATAATAGAGTATATGGGATGGACAATTATTTTGTGGCAAATAACTGTTGTCTGCTAATGCAACAATCCTCTGGAAAAGCTTTTTCTGGAAGAACTCACCTCCCATGACAGAGACTTAAAATGCCAAGTACTCACTCTCTCAAACTGTCTTGGTATGTGGTCCAGTTTCTTTTATTTATTGTAGTTGAGTTACATTGTTGTGTTCATTACTGCTGTTGCTGCTGCTGCTGCTGCTAAGTCGCTTCAGTCGTGTCCGACTCTGTGCGACCCCAGAGACGGCAGCCCACCAGGCTCCCCTGTCCATGGGATTCTCCAGGCAAGAACACTGGAGTGGGTTGCCATTACTGTACAACAAAAAGACTCAGTTATATATGCACATTTTTCATATGCTTTTCTGTTATGGTTTATCACTGGATATTGAATGTAGTTCCCTGTGCTATACAGTAGGACCTTATTGTTTATCCATTCTATATATGCCAATAATTATAGCATCTGCTAATCCAAAACTTCCAATCCAACCTTCTCCCATCCCCCTGTCCCTTGGCAATTACCAGCCTATTCTCTATGTCCCTGATTCTGTTTCATAGATATGTCTGCTTGTGTCATATTTTAGATTCCACATGTAAGTGATATATGGTATTTGTCTTTCTCCTTATGACTTACTTCACTTAGTATGATAGTCTCAAGTTCCATCCATGTTGCTGCAAATGGCATTATTTCATTTGTTTAACGATTGAACAATATTCCATTGTATATACGTACTATGTCTTCTTTATCCATTCATCTGTCATGACCATTTAGATTGTTTCCATGGCTTGATTATTGTGAATAGTGCTTTTATGAGTATAGGGGTGTATGTATCTTCTTGAATTATAGTTTTGTCTGGATATATGCCCAAGACTGGGAGTGCTGAATCATATAGTAATTCTAATTTTATGGTATGTGGTCCAGTTTTGATCAATGAGACGATGGGATAGTTTCTTATGAGCTTGAGGGGAAATTATTTTTCTCCTGGTAAAAAGACAGGGATAGGCAAGAAAAGTTTGCCTCTTTCTTTCTTGTCTTAAACATAGCTTGAGTGTGGACATGACATTTGGAGCTGTGGCAGCAATATTGTGAACATGAGGAAAAGTCCAAGAGTATCATAAATCAACTCATAACTCTGATACTAAACAGCCACCAAACCAACCTTAGAATCACCCTCCCTTTATAAGTTTATTTTAGTTGGGTATTCCATTAGTTGCCATTGAAAACGTTTCCATAACTAGCAATGTAAATGACAGAAAATCCAACTAACCCTGGCTTAAATCGTAGGGACATATATTATTTACTTAACAGAAAGACTAAAGGTAGATGATCCTGAGATTGGTTCACTGGCTCAGTCACGTCATCAAAAATGCAGACTTTCATCATGTGTCAGCAATAGATTCTGACCTTTAGTTTTTGCCTCATGGTTGCAAAGTGGTTGCCAGCAGCTCCAAACATTCCATCCTGGCATAGGCTAGGGCAGGAAGAGGAGGGCAGAAAGGGATCCTCCTCCCCAGCTGCCTCTCTGTTATCAGGGAAGAACACTTTTTTGGCATAGTGCACTCACTGGCAAGGAGGAATGGGACAGCCATTGGTGACTTAAAGCAGGTTCTGCTTGGCATCTGCTCTTTTCTTCCTCGTCTGCTCTTCTCCTTTCTCAGCATGTCCACTGCCCTTGCTAGCAACCCTCAAAGTCTCTTGGTAATGCTACATTCTTGGGGTTTCTTTTAAACAAAGCATAAGAGTAAAGCATGTTTGAGCTTTGCTCTGTCATTGGGGCCCCAAAGAGACTGCATGTTTCCCACTGCTATTGTCTGCAGGCCTTGCTTCCACTGCTTCCCCTTACAGAGGCAGACCTCAGGGGAGTAGTTCTTAATGAGGCATGATTCTGAACACATACACACCCCTACTGTCAATGGACATTTGGTAATGACCGGAGACCTTTTCAGTCTCACAACTGGGGAGGCGGTGGTGCTACTGGCATCTAGTGGGTAAAGGCTATGGAACTAGGGTACTAACCCTCTGATGCATGGAACAATCCCCCACGCAAAAATTAACCATACCCACGTCAGCAGTGCCAGGGTTGACAAACTTGGCCCTAGAGGATGGGACCAGGGCAGAAAGCCACCTTTCCTCTTTTTCTTAATGCCTCCTTGCTTTTGTCCCAGGCCCTGATAAATATGGAGAACGTCCATATTCCACGTTCCTTTGCAAAGACGTGAACGCACCCCTGGACGGTAGCAATGACCAAAAACACAAAGGAGATACCAAGTACTTATTTATGTTGGTTCACTGATTAAATCAATTAATGTCTTGAGTCTATTGTCTTTGGAAAAATTGCAGCAATCACTGCAAGACTTTTGTCTTAAATGGCAGTGTTGCAGCATTAGTAAGAGTGTCTCCAGTGGCCATTGCGAAAGAGACAGGCACTACGGGAGGAATGTGGTCAATTCAATCCATTTCTGTTGATGAGCTTTGGAAGTGAGCAAAAGGTCAGCAGAGGAGCATTCTAAAATTAAGACTCATGAACAGTTTGGATCTGGGCCTTGTCTTCCTACTCACCCTTGTCTGCCTTCACATTATTTCCACCAGGCTCAAGTGATAGTACCTTCTTTTTAGACTTGTCATTTCTTGGTTTTCTTTTTTTTACAATATACCTCCTTATTCTTATTCCATTTTCACATGCGAAGAGAGATCAACAAATGAGAGAAAGCAAAGAAATCCCCCGCACACCTAAGCAGGGTTCTCTTCTTGTCAGTGCTAGAGTTGGCTGTTTCCAAGGACATTCAGAGTTCTCTCCTAAAATAATCATGCCACGTGGAGACTGCAGAATTGAAGGTGCAGATATGTCTACATTATAAAGAGATCCTCACCCCCATCCACTGTCTCACACGAGTTAGAAGTTTTTCACTTACATACCTTTGCTTTCTGAGTCACATCAGATCTGTTTAGGTGGTCTCAGGCCCACAGGGTGATTTAGTGGTGTCTGTGAAGAAAGCTGAGCGCCGAAGAATTGATGCCTTTGAACTGTGGTTTTGGAGAAGACTATTAAGAGTCCCTTGGACTGCAAGGAGATCCAACCAGTCCATCCTAAAGGAGATCAGCCCTGGGTGTTCATTGGAGGGACTGATGCTAAAGCTGAAACTCCAGTACCTTGGCCACCTCATGTGAAGAGTTGACTCATTGGAAAAGACTCTGATGCTGGGAGGGATTGGGGGCAGGAGGAGAAGGGGACTACAGAGGATGAGATGGCTGGATGGCATCACTGACTCGATGGACATGAGTTTGAGTGAACTCCGGGAGTTGGTGATGGACAGGGAGGCCTGACGTGCTGCGATTCATGGGGTTGCAAAGAGTCGGATGTGACTGAGTGACTGAACTGAACTGGACTGAGACCCCAGGCCACTTTGCTCCTCTAATCTCGTCATGCAGCTTCCACCTCATGGTCAAGGTTGGCTGCATCATCTTCCATTATCACAGCCCACATTCCAGCCAGCAGGAGTGGAGCACTCCCCCTGCTTTTAAGGGACATTACAATCTGCCCTCATCCCTTCTGCTCAAATTCGTTGACCAGAATCTGGTCACACAACCACATCAAGCTACAAGGGGTGCAAACTGGAAAATTGTGTTGGGAGGCCCAGTGTGCTAGCTACAGTGTGAGAATTCTGTCACTTAAGTGCTTGCTAAGTGCCAGGCTCTGTGTTGGGTTTTACTTGGATTACTTGGTCAAATCCTCACAACAAAAGCAGATAGTCTTCTAGTGTTCGTGTTACAAATGAGGAAGCTGAGGCACAGAAAGCCCACCCACTCCCAAAGCAGACCCAAATTTGTTAAGGAACTGCCAGTGGGTGGATGGTAAAGGGGAGGGAAGCCAACAAGGGCTCCATTTCAGGCAAAATCCCCACTTCCATCCCACCCCACCCCACCCCACCCCACCCTGATCCTGCAGCATGTGCAATGCCATGAAAAATAAAAAAAAAAAAAAAAAAAAAAGCCAGGTCTGTGGGCCTAGAAGGTGCTGAATGAATGAGGGAATGAGGAAATTAACAAATGTATGGGCTCAAAACTTGATTATTCTCAGGAGGACAGGAGATGAGCTGAAAATCATTTTGGGAAATAGATTTTCCTCCAAACTACTTAACTGTCTCCCTCTTATCCTCCTGACCCCTCAGGAGGTTCTAACCCACCGTTCTATGCAGCAGCCTTGACTAAGGACACCTGTTACCCTCAGGTGTGAGGTAGAGAGTCAGCACAGTCGGATGTTCTTTTTCCATCCTTGTCTGAACCTGACCAACCTGTAACTTGGCTGCAGCATTGCCTTGTGAACTTGGGCAAGTTTCTGGAAGCTTCACCGCTCTGATCTGAAATCAGGGAGATTAGAATAGTTTGTCCTTGTCTGCAAATCACTTTGAGACTTGCAGGCAGCAGATAGCCCTCCAAATAAAATATAAACTCCCCTCTGCCAGACCAAACATCCTCAAGGTTAGGTTCACAAATCCCATAAGAAGTATGAAGTTTATAAAGGGACTGGCATCAGGGGCTTGGACTGGGAGGAGGGGCTCCTATCCCCTGCACCTCCCACCATTCCCTGAACAATGAAAGAGCCCGAAGTCTTCTTATTGATTATGTAGATGAAGCCATCAGTTTAATGACAATAATATGACTTATGGAAAAGATCCTACATTCTCAAATAGAATAAAAGGAGACCAGCCGAATAAGAGGCAAGATTGCTTTTTCTCCTCCAGCATAATCTCCTAAGCCCCCTCTCTGAGTCAAGAGCATGTCTCCTGTGAAATTTCACCCTGCAAATCCCCAGGGTCTTTAAATTTCACAGTTCCTGCCTAATGTCCTAGGGAAATGGCTTCATCCAGAGTCCCCTGGGGACTCACAGGGGGCAAAGGACACTTAAAAGAGGATCCCTCCTTTAATAGCTACTGGAAGTGGTCAGATGTAAGCCTTGGGCTGGCCTTTGCTGCCCTTGGTCTCTGTTCCCGTTTTTGTCCCCAGTTGTGCCGGGTGAGTTTGGCAGAGTCTTTAAAGTCCTGGCATGAATCACTGGAAGGCACTTGGCAGATGCCAAGCGTGATTGTGACACCATCAGAATAATCTCCATTCCAGGTACCAAATAGCTGTTGCTAAGAATTGGAAAGAGTATTATTTTCTTTCTGAGAATTTGCAATTTGGCCGGCACTGGGGAAGGAATTTCATTAAGGACTGTGTGTGGGTGGGGGGTGGGGGGTTTTCTATTTTGGAGTTACCGTGTTTCTCCTCACCAAGCCTCACTGAGCACTCATATCCACACAGTCCTGCACAGTAGCTGCGGCTGCTCCCATCTTACAGATGTTTCTCAGATATTTATGGTTTAGGTGCAGCAGAGCCTTGAACCTCTGAGACTTGGATTCACACCTGTCTCTCTAACTTGAAAAATACCATTTACCTACCTCCATGCTATCTTGGGGGCTTCCCTGATAGCTCAGCTGGTAAAGAATCCACCAGCAACGCAGGAAACCCTGGTTCGGTTTCTGGGTCGGGAAGATCTGCTGGAGAAGGGATAGACTACCCACACCAGTATTCTTGGGCTTCCCTTGTGGCTCAGCTGGTAAAGAATCCACCTGCAATGCGGGAGACCTGGGTGCAATCCCTGGGTTGGAAAGATTCCCTGGAGAAAGGAAAGGCTACCCAATCTAGTATTCTGGCCTGGAGAATTCCATGGACTCTATGGTCCACGGGGTCGCAAAGAGTCGGACAAGACTGAGCGACTTTCACATACATACACTATCCTGAATTCAAATAGAAGTGTTGTGGGGTTTTTTGAGAATTAAACATCTTCCCACACACCTGGAAGTGAGAGACTGGCTTGTTGCCTGTGGCCCACCCGTCTGTTTCTTCCCAGGTTGTCAGTCTTCGGAAAATTAGAAAAGGATCCCAATCTCTATCCCCAAATTCTTGGACAAGATACATTTTAAAATCAGAAAAAAAAATATGCAAGATTTTTCAGATTTTATAAAAGAATTATTGTATATGTGTCTTGTCTTACATAAGACCCAGTAGGTCTGGGGCCACACCCTGAAATGAATCACATCAGTATTTCTGCAGTGGAATATTTACAACAGTGGGATAACAAAGATTATAAAGAGCCACATGGGAATTTAGGTCAAGTTTCTACTACCAAATTAGATATGCCGAACATCAGGTTTTCAGAGTCTTAGGGATTTGGGAGTCACTGTAAGACGCGGTGGACCTGCAGGTGGTGCTTAAGGGCCCTTCTTCTCCTCTAAATCCTCTTCAGAAGAGTCTGCTGGGGAAGAATATGGGCAGCAGACACACTCCGCAGGCAAGTGGCTTGGTCTGGGATTCTTTCAGCTGTGCCTGAAGAGGAAACCCCAGTCTCTGGGCATTTCCAGGACACAAAGACCAGGGAGCCAGACTTACTGAGCTCTTTGACTGCCATGGAGAGCTGTGTGTCCTTAGGGAAAGTGCTGAATCTCTCTGGTCTACTAAGTGAGGAGAGAGCAGAAGGGAAGCTCTGCTCTGGATTCTCTCAGGGCAGTTGGCCCTGTGCAGCTCTGAGGCTGCAGTGAGGCTCTGCAGACCTCTAGACCAGGACTAAATCTCTGCACCCAAGGGGAAGGCATTCCTCCCACCAGAGGCATCACCTTCCGGGGCTGTGGATTTGGAGGTGTGAGGTTTAACTGCTTGGTAACGGAGTCTGCCCTACCAACTACCAGCTTAGCTTGGACCTGATGACTTCCCAGTTTGTTTACCTGGATAATGAGCATAGTAACAATGGATCCCACTGCATAGAATGAGCGAGAAGCTCCCTGGAACTAGTGCATGTTCAGCTCAGTGCCTGGAACACACTTGACACTCAGTAAATAAGAAACAGCTTGTACTGTTCTCACTAGGGAGATCGGACCTGTATCCATGACCATAACAAATGACCACAACCTAGTGGTTTAAAACAGCAGGATTGATTCTCTCACAGTTCTGGAGGCTCTCAGCCAGAAACCAAGGTGCAGGCAGGGTGGGTTCCTTCTGGAGATTCAGAGGGAGAATCTCTTCCATGCCTTCCAGTGGCTGCTGGCAATCCTCAGCATCCCTTGGCTTGTGGTCACATCATTCTGATCTGTCTCCATCTTCATGTGGCCTCTGTGTGTCAAACCTTATCTTTTCTCTTATAAGGACACTTGTTACCGGATTTAGGGCCCACCCTTAATCTAGAACGATCTCATCTTGGGATCCTTCCTTTAATTGCATCCACAAAGAACCTATGTCCAAATAAGATCACTTTCATAGGTACTAGTGGTTAGGATTTGTGTGTTTCTTCTGGAGGTAATACAAATCAACCCACTACAGGGCTAGAGATTAAGTTCACAGGGTTGAAAGTGTAGTAAAGATAGCACCAGATGTGCTATCGGGTTGTTAGTTGACCCCTACAGGGGTCCCCTTTGGGGGCCATCATTACAGGAGCCGCTTTGACAGTATAAAGGGTATGGGTTTCAGGGTCTGGCAGATCAAGCCCTGAAACACTGGGCAGTTTTGCTTCACCAAAGTGAGGCTCAGTTTCCTTATCTCTGAAATGGAAATGATAAGCCCTACCTCCAGGTGTTTTTTTGAGGAGTAAAGTCCATTAAATTCTCCATAAGATGTCCTCTCCATAAAGTGATCCATAAACAGTTTCCTTCCTTGCCCCCACGTTCTTTTGTCTGGTAATATGAATGTGGTTGGGGCCCAGAATTCTCTCAGAAATCCAAACTGAAAGTCTGCAGTAAGGCCCCTGCGTCCCCATGGTTAGAGCACTACAGTGCCAGCCATGGTGGAAGTTTCGTCAGTCAGAGGTCTTTGATCAGCTAAGTGGTCTTCAGGGTCCAGGCCTACGTTTCCAGGGACAAGTGCCTGATCCCTGGGAGCCGATCCTGTGGAACCCACCCCAACCCACACCCTCAGCCTTCCCAAGGCTTGAGAGGATTTCAAACCCTGAAGAGCATTTCAAGGTTGTTGTGCATGCGTGCACGCTCAAGAGTGTCTGACTCTTTGTGACCCCATGGGCTTTAGCCCTCTAGTCTCCTCTGTCCATGGGATTTCCCATGCAAGAAAGAATACTCGAATGGATTGCTATTTCCTCCTCTAGGAGATTTTCCTCACCCAGGGATTGAAACTGTCTCCTGCTCTGCATCGGCAGGCAGATTCTTTACCACTCCATCTCAAGGTTGTTGTTGTTCAGTAGCCAAGTCATGTTCAACTCTTTCCAACCCCATGGACTGCAGCACACCAGGCTTCCCTCTCCATCACCACCTCCTAGAGTTTGCCAAAGTTAATGTTCACTGAAGCAGTGATGCCATCCAACCATCTCATCCTCTGCTACCTCCTTCTCCTGTTGCCCTCAATCTTTCCCAGCATCAGGGTCTTTTCCAATGAGTCGGCTCTTTGCATACTTTTGCAGGTGGCCAAAGTATTGGAGCTTCAGCTTTAGTATTTGTCCTTCCAATAAACACTCAGGGTTGATTTCCTTTAGGATTGACGGGTTTGATCTCCTTGCAGTCCAAGGGACTCTTAAGAGTCTTTTCCAGCATGACAGTTCAAAAGCATCAATTCTTTGGAACTCTGCCTTCTTTATGGTCCAGCTCTCACATCCGTACATGACTACTGGAAAAACCATAGCCTCAACTATACAGACCTTTGTCAGCAAAGTAACGTCTTTGGTTTTCAATACACTGTCTAGGTTTGTCATAAGGTTGCTATAAAAACAGTGTCCAGGATGGGTTTCAAGGAACCAGCCTCAGTTCTTCTAAACCGTGTGTGGGACCTAGACACGGCTCACAGGAAAGCTGTGGCGTCCCTACCTGGCTTCTCTTCTCATTCTGAGGTGAGCTGAGAAGCTGTGCTCTGTCCCCGTGGGATGGTTCCGGCGGGTCACTGATGCTGCTCCCAGGGCCTGTTTGTTCTCTTGGAACACATGTGCCTTTTTCTGATCAAGTTTTATGTCACAGAGCAGGATTTCGATTTTCGTAGGAGGTGTTGGAGTAATCTAGTCTGTGCACCGGACAGGCCCAGCATTTTCATTCTTGAGCAAATAACTTAATTCTTCAGTAATAATACTCCCAGCCATAAGTTTTTGGATGTCATAGTTTGTTTTAGCTTTTGTCACAGAAACTCAGAAAACCCAGAGGGGCATGAACTTTTGCCATCTGTGGTAGGACAGGAAGGGGCTGGCGGGCTGATTGGTTCCTCCAAACCTTGGGAATCCATTTCCACTCCTCTGTGGAAGGGAGTTCAGCCAGTAGGCTTTTGCTCCTGTGCACCTCCTCTGCCCCACCCCCACCCTGACTTTTGTTTTGGAGGCTGGTTTTTGGAGGATCCTCCCCAAACCAGTTGTTTCCAAAGGCAAAGGGCACCCTAACCTAGGAAGGTCCAAGTGCTGGTTCCCTCCACCCATCCTCCGGGCCGCTCAGGCTGTGTTCCTGAACCAGGCTCTTCATAACTCAGGAAGGCCCCACTGCCCTTCTTGTCCTTCCACACAGCTGTGCTGATTGACCGGGGTGTGAATGATGGCAACAGGGTTGTTTGATGTCTGTGAGGTTCTGAGCAACATGTCTTCAAAGTATCACCCCTGGTAACCCTTACCCTACTGTACAGATGAGGAAAATGAGCCCCAAAGAGGTCAAGAGTGGCTTCTCTGGGCTCCAAGGTGGTGGAATTACAATGGGACCAATTAGAGGGAAACAGGCATTGGAGACAGAGGATCCATTTTGCTTGTGGACGTGGATAACTGAGCGGGGACTCAACAGGGGCATGGGAAAGGGAGGGACACAGAAGCACAGCCCTGCAGGGCTCCCACAGCCGTGGTGGACAGAGGGCTGACGGGTAGCACTAGCAAATGAAGCTGGATGGAGGCTCAATGATTTGTCTGTCTGGCCCCAGCTGGTACATATCAATCAGGCCAGGGCATGGCTAGACATCTTTCCACTGTCTACTCTCCAAGCATGCACCCTCCTCCCCTAGACTCATCAACTTCTCTCCCTCCCAGCGACAAGGACCTAACCTAGGATGGCACTAGGAGAGTCTAGATGCCACCTTCAGTGGCCACCCAACTCCCATAATCCTTCCATCCTCTGTCACCATAAGGCCCCTTGACTCTCCTGATTGGCAGTGCTCATCTCTTTAGTGGTTTGGTGGGACTGGACCTTACCGGAAAGCCTAATCATCCATGATTACTGCATCTATCCATCAGTTCCCAGAGAGGTTTGTATCGTTTTCACTTTGACTGTTTCCCCGCCTTCCACTAGCTCTGTATTCATATAATAACAGGAGTGTGTGGATGGACCTGTGATCAATGCCACACCACCCCTGAGCTTTCCACCGGCTCCACACTTTTAGCTTTCCTAGATGCAGGATTTCTGGGGTCAAAACTGGCCAGAATGTCCATTCATTGCTCTGACCTCATCTGGTCTGTACTGGCCAATGGGCTGAAAAACATGTTCTCTGTTCTCAGAGAGAGAGAAGACACTCAAAAGAGGGCTGAGGGAAAACATTCAGGTCTCTCCCTTTCCCCAGGGAATTCTGGAGCAACTTAATGGCAGTGGAAATTCTTAAGGAGAGAACATCACTACATATTAGTAATCATTATTGCTGCTAATTATGAAAGAGTCATGGGAATATCAGAATGACTTGGGAACAGTTACCCCATGGCAATAGAAATGCCTTTAATGGAAACACATTTCTAGTTTGCCCTCAGAAAGAAATGTACCAGGAACCCATGTGGGCAAGGGGAGGGCAAAACACCAGCAGCACCATGACCAACAGTGGAAGCCTAGGTCATTTGTGGACTGAGATTGAGTCCTTAACATGGGACTCTTGAGAGTTCCTTGGACTGCAAGGAGATCAAACCAGTGAATCCTAAAGGAAATCAACCCTGAACACTCATTGGAAGGACTGATGCTGAAGCACCAATACTTTGGCCACCTGATGTGAAAAGTTGACTCATTGAAAAAGACCCTGATGCTGGGAAAGATTGAGGGCAGGAGGAGAAAGGGATGACAGAGGATGAGATGGTTGGATGGTACCACTGACTCAGTGGACATGAGTTTGAGTAAACTCCAGGAGTTGGTGATGGACAGGGAAGCGTGCCACGCTACAGTCCCTGCAGTTGCAGAGTTGGACACAACATAGTGACTGAACAGCAACAAATGAAAGTTAAGAGGAATTACACCTGTCACTTGACACAAAGTCATATTCTAGCCTTCTCAGTTGGACTAAACTCCCCAGGACAGAAAAATCCCCGGTTCTGTTGTAGTTACTGCTACCTTGGGATACGTTTATTGCTGTTGTTCAAAATGAGAACAGCAACAGTGGCCATGGGGTCTTTTTGTTCTGATGATGAGTGATGTTCCAGCCCTCAGCAGGGAATGGTGCTCTGGCCACTGAGTGGGTGTCTGCAGTTACCTCCCATCTGTCAGTCAATATCATCTTCTTGGCTCCCACCTGCCACTAGGGTGGCTGAGTCAGCAGGAAGAGTCTGGGCCCAGGCAGTAGCTGGACTGGCCTTGCGGAGGGATGAGATCCCTGAGGCTGTGAGATCCATGTTCAGATGAAGGCCAGTGGGATTGCTGGAGGCATGTGAGGCTGCGGGCAATCTCATGACTCTGGGTCTGGAGTTACAGATCTGTCCACTGGGTCGCAAAAAGTCTGGCGCGACTGAGCGACTTCACTTTCATTTTTCACTTTCCACTTTCATGCATTGGAGAAGGAAATGGCAACCCACTCCAGTGTTCTTGCCTGGAGAATCTCTGGGACAGGGGAGCCTGGTGGGCTGCCATCTATGGGGTTGTACAGAGTCGGACACGACTGAAGCGACTCAGCAGCAGCAGCAGCAGCCGCAGAGCAGAATCAGCTCATACCTACGGACCCCTCATAGGTAACACTGCAGCGCCAGATCTGCAGGGGCCCTCGGGGAGAGCACTGTGGAATGTTCCAAGGAAGCTTACAGTCAAGGTTAGAGAGACAGCCCATGTCGGGGAGAAGACCACTTCAGCACAGCATCCTCTCTCATGAGACCACCATTACAGCCCTCTACTTGGTCTGCTATTGCCCCCTATGGCCCCTGAATCCATCTTTCCTGCACCATCAGAGACCTGCCTTGACTGGCACTTCTCAAACTCCAAAGTTCCCTCCACAAGTCCTGGGGATCAGGTTATATTAACAAAATGCAGATCTCTCAGATCCTAGTAAGCACAGAGAGGCCAAGGCTGCTGGGCAGTTGAAAGGCACCTAAAGGCCAGCAGAAGAGTTAAATGTGTGCTCTTGGGCAATGTGACCTTTGAAATGTCCCTCTGTCTGGCTCTGCTATCTCCTTTCTGTAGAATGTGGCTGCAGTGAAGATCTCAGGACTCAGTGGATGAAACCCGCCGAGGCCAGTGACTGGTTTGCAGTGCAGGTGCGAGCATGGCCCCTTATTGCTGCGTGTCCCTCCTCTGTTTCACCCCTACAGTGCACCCTCCCCTGCAGATCAAGCAGCCTCATGCCCCACTCTCATCCATACCTTTGCTTTTCCCTGTGTCTGGAATGGCCTTCTAAGGGATTCTTGCCCACAGTAGTAGATATAATGGAGTAGTAGATACAAAAGAGTCCAAAATGCAGTACTTGGATGCCATCTCAGAAACGGCAGAATGATCTCTGTTTGTTTCCAAGGCAAACCATTCAATATCACAGGTTTCCAAGTCTATGCCCCAACCAGTAACGCTGAAGAAACTGAAGTTGAACGGTTCTATGAAGACCTACAAGACTTTCTAGAACTAACACCCAAAAAAGATGTCCTTTTCATGATAGGGGACTGGAATGCAAAGGTAGGAAGTCAAGAAACACTGGAGTAATAGGTGAATTTGGCCTTGGAATACACAATGAAGCAGAACAAAGGCTTATAGAGCTTTGGAATGCACTGGTCATAGCAAACACCCTCTTCCAACAACACAAGAGATTGATTATATTCTTTGCACACAAAGATGAGAAGCTCTATACAGTCTCAGCAAAAACAAGACCGGAAGCTGACTGTGGCTCAGATCATGAACTCCTTATTGCCAAATTCAGACTTAAATTGAAGAAAGCAGGGGAAACCACTAGACCATTCAGGTATGACCTAAATCAAATCCCTTACAATTATACACTGGAAGTGAAAAATAGATTCAAGGGATTAGCTCTGATAGAGTGCCTGAAGAACTATGGACAGAGGTTCATGACACTGTACAGGAGACAGGGATCAAGATCTTCCCCAAGAAAAAGAAATGCAAAAAAGCAAAATGGCTGTCTGAGGAGGCCTTACAAATAGCTGTGAAAGAAGAGAAGCAAAAAGCAAAGGAGAATTGGAAAGATATACCCATTTGAATGCAGAATTCCAAAGAATAGCAAGGAGAGACAAAAAAGCTTTCCTCAGTGATCAGTGCAAAGAAATAAAGGAAAACAATAGCATTGGAAAGACTAAAGATCCCTTCAAGAAAATTAGAGATACCAAGGGAACATTTCATGCAAAGATGGGCACAATAAAGGACAAAAATGGCATGGACCTAACAGAAGCATAAGATATTAAGATGAGGTGGCAAGAATACACAGAACTATAAAAAAAGATCTTCATGACCCAGATAATCAGGATGGTATGATCACTCACCTAGAGCCAGACATCTGGAATGCAAAGTAAAGTGGGCCTTAGGAAGCATCACTATGAACAAAGCTAGTGGTGGTGATGGAATTCTGGTTGAGCCATTTCAAATCCTGAAAGACGATGCTGTGAAAGTGCTGCACTCAATATGCCAGCAAATTTGGAAAACTCAGCAGTGGCCACAGGACTGGAAAAGGTCAGTTTTCATTCCAATCCCAAAGAAAGGCAATGCCAAAGAATGCTCAAACTACCGCACAATCGCACTCATCTCACACACTACTAAAGTAATGCTCAAAATTCTCCAAGCCAGACTTCAACAATACGTGAAGCGTGAACTTCCAGATGTTCAAGTTGGATTTAGAAAAGACAGAGGAACCAGAGATCAAATTGCCAACATCCACTGGATCATCAAAAAAGCAAGAGAGTTCCAGGAAAACATCTACTTCTGCTTTGTTGACTACACCAAAGCCTTTGACTATGTATCACAACAAACTTTGGAAAATTCTGAAAGAGAAGAGAATACTAGATCACCTGACCTGCCTCTTGAGAAATCTGTATGCAGGTCAGGAGGCAACAGTTAGAACTGGACATGGGACAACAGACTGGTTCCAAATAGGGAAAGGAGTATGTCAAGGCTGTATATTGTCACCCTGCTTATTTAACTTCTAGCTTGGCTGGATGAAGCACAAGCTGGAATCAAGATTGCTGGGAGAAATATCAATAACCTCAGATATGCAGATGACACCACCCTTATGGCAGAAAGTGAAGAAGAACTAAAGAGCTTCTTGATGAAAGTGAAAGAGGAGAGTGAAAAAGTTGGCTTAAAGCTCAACATTCAGGAAACTAACATCATGGCATCCAGTCCCATCTCTTCATGGCAAATAGATGGGGAAACAGTGGCAGACTTTATTTTTTGGCGGGGGGGCTCCAAAATCACTGCAAATGGTGACTGCAGCCATAAAATTAAAAGGCTCTTACTCCTTAGATGAAAAGTCATGACCAACCTAGACAGCATATCGAAAAGCAGAGACATTACTTTGTCAGCAAAGGTCCGTCTAGTCAAAGCTATGGTTTTTCCAGTAGTCATGTATGGATGTGAGAGTTGGACTATAAAGAAAGCTGAGCACTGAAGAACTGATGCTTTTGAACTGTGGTGTTGGAGAAAACTCTTGAGAGTCCCTTGAACTGCAAGGAGATTCTACCAGTCCATCCTAAAGGAAATCAGTCCTGAATATTCATTGGAAGGACTGATGTTGAAGCTGAAATGCCAATACTTTGGCCACCTGATGCGAAGAGCTGACTCATGTGAAAATACCCTGATGCTGGGCAAGATTGAGAGCAGGAAGAGAAGGGGACAACAGAGGATGAGATGGTTGGATGGCATCACTGACTCAATGGGCATGAGTTTGAGTAAACTCTGGGAGTTGGTGATGGACAGGGAGAGCCTGGCGTGCTGCAGTCCATGGGGTCGCAAAGAGTTGGACATGACTGAGTGACTGAACTGAACTGGAATGCCCTTTTCTCCCCAGTCCACTGGCAAAGTCCTCTTCATTCTTTCAGGCTCCCAGACCTGAGCCCACCCCCAAACGAGACTGTTCACAGGGCTGAGTAGCCCCTTGACCGTGAGCTCCAGGGGGAGAGGAAGTGTTTCTACCCCCTTGTATTCCAGTCTGTACATCACCTGACACATAGTAGGTTTCAGTACATGATGATGAGACAGCAAATGCTTCAGCTCTTTCTTCTATAACTTCTATGAGTCTGTGCTCTACTGAGAGAGGCTAAACCAGTATTTCTCAACCTTTACTGCACATCACCAGTCCCTACAGTCTTTTTAAGAACCAGAAATTCCTGGGCGCCACTCCAGACCTACTTGAGACAACATTTCAGAGAGAGAATATCAAGAGCATTCATTTATTTACTTACTTGTCTAGTTCTATGAGTACCAACTAGTTATAGTTAAGTATTTTTTAAACTCAATGTCTTATAGCCCATTATTGCTCATTTTATGCCAGATTGTTTCAGGTTTAGCTTTCTGGCCCCATGTCCTCTTGACATGTCCTCATCACTCTTGGAGTAATTCCTTGCTTTCCTATGTACAAGACTTTCCAGATTCATTTTGTGGTGTATCTCTTACAAAGCACAACAGGTGATTCTGATGCACATATGGGTTTTGGAAACCATCATGTCAATCAGTAGCTTCAAATCACCAACAGGGTTAGCTCTGATTGCCAGAGCCCATAGCAACAGGCAGAGGAATATTCCTGGGCAGAAGCTAGTGCAGGAAGCTCAGTGTTCCCTAAGACTCCCAGGCTGCATCCCTGAGGATGGCTGGCTCAGCACAGAAGACAGATGATTCAGGCAAGCTACCTGGCAGAGGTTCCCTGGTGCCACATGCCCAGCCAGTTACAGATGGCAAATGCCTAGTGTGCCCAAGGCAACAACTGTGGGAAACAGGAAGGAAGCTGTACAGAGCAGGACCTTATGCAAAGAGTCGGACACGACTGAGTGACTGAACTGAACTGAATGTGTTTCTCAACAGGCAGAAGTCATATTAACTTTAACTGTCTGCCTGGGGCAATAATTGTCATGAGGTCTGGATCCTGCCCTCTGAGGAATCAGCCCCAGGAATTTCCCAGGGCTGGAAAAGGCTGGCAGCTCCCATCAAGGAACCCTGTAGGGTATTCCTCTGGAGGAGGCCAGGTATCACAAATGCCTTGAACTAAACAGCACTTTTCTTCCCAAGAATGCAAAGCACTTTCACAGATGGCTCATTTGTTTTCAAATAATTTTTAATGTAAAATCATTTGTACAACCCAAACAGAGATTAAAAAAAAAAGACTCACAATTCTGTACTGCCTTGACAAGTTTTCTGTAGATCTAACATTATGCCAAAATGAGTTTTAAAAATAGACTCACAATTTACAACATCGTGGGAACCAGCATAATGCTCCTACCCACAAGATGTTCACATCCTGAACCTGTGACTCTGTTACCTTCCATGACAGAAGGGAGTTCACAGATGCTTAGAGTAAGGTAAGCATCCTGAGGTGGAAAGTTTATCTAGAATCATCTGGGTGGGCCTGTTGTAATCACAAGAATCATTATAAGGGGCAGAGATATGATGATGGAAGCAGAGGTGAGAAGGACGGTGGAGAGAGGGACTTGAATGTGCTATTCTGCTGGCTTTGAAGATGAAGAAAGAGTCCATAAGCTCATTTACAGAAACAAGAAAAGTAAGGAAGCAGATTCTATCTAGAGCCTCCAGAAACAGTGCGACCCTGCTGACACCTTGCTTTTAAGAACTGTTTCAGACTTTTGACTTACAAAACTGTAAAGGAATAAGTTCGGTTGTTGGCTTACCACAAATTTATGTAGACTTTATTACAGCAGCAATGGAAACTAATACAGACACTGATTTAAAATTTATTTTTAATGAACTAATTTTTATTGAAGTATAATTGATTTTCAATGTTGTTTTAGTTGTACAGCAAAGAGATTCAGTGATGCATATACCACATCGCTGTTGCATCAGCCAGCCTGCTTTTTAGTCATAATCTCTTCACTTTGCCATATCACGTTTTGTAAACTCTTCCCATGAACATACAGCTGTAATCAAAAATATTCTTTCCATTTCTTTCTCCACTACCTGAACCCCTACTACCCACCTTTCTGTGATTGCTAATGCTGCTGTTCTGCACCACCAAGGCTTGTTTACCTGAAGTTTCCTATTCAACGTTAGCCTTATACTCTTGTAATACCTCTGGAGTTTAATTGAACATCTATTACTATCCTTTTCTTGAATGCATATGGAAATGGGAATTCAGGAGTGCAGGTGCCATAAACATTCCCATATGCAGACTGCCAGCTGTCCACAAGGCAATCCTCTATAAGTAGAGCGTGGATTCTCCCTCCCCTGTAGTGAGCCCCCCTCCTCTGCTGTGGGCAAAATTCCCTGAGATGAAATTACCGGCACCCCAAAGTTAACCTGGAAAATGACTCATGGTTCAAAACCCGCTTCTCCCTTTCACACATGGTTCCCTGGAAGCTGCAGTAATGACAGTGGTATGCCCAAAGCTCCTGGCAGGAATACCCAATACATAGGCCAATGCATAGGCACTCAATGTCCTGCATTCTCATGTCCGCAGATGACCCAACTTCCCATCTACCATCACAGGCCCAGAGGAATAGGCTTTAAAAGTAAGCAAATCTATATGCAGAATGGCCAGAGAGAGTCTGGGGGGAGACAAAGGTGTCCTGTTGCAACTGAGGGGACAGAGGCTCCACTGAGAACCACCCAGGCCAGGGCCCCTCCTCATGTAGTTCAGATCCTCCCAGCCCCACCCTCCCCCAGTTCCCACGGCTATGCTTCCTGTCCTGCTCCTTCATATTGGTGACCTGGCTAAAGTGTCTGCTTGCTTGCTTCCTTCCTCTTCTGGTTTAAGATGTGACTTAGTACGTTTACACACCTAGGCTCATGCCCAACCACCTCCCACCACAGCCCCCGGCCAAGCCCAGGCTCCCAGGCTCCTGCCCTGCTCTGGGTACCCACCTGCTCATCAGGAGACCCTATGCACTTTCCCTCAGAATCTCAAGGACATCTTGATGAACCTGCAAAGCCTAAAAGATAGGAGGAGAGCAAAGGAGGTCTGATGAATGAAAAAATGAATGTAAATTAAAAAGCCTCATTTAATTATTGGTTTTCTCTTGCTCTGTGACCCCAAACTCTTTCCGAATGTGCAACTGAGTTGCTAAAATGATTGACTTGTTCTTCCCAGAGATGTGTAGCCAAGAAGGAAAGAAGAAACGAAGCAGAAGCTAGCAGCACACAGCAGTGGGGGGCTGATTGGCTGAAACCTTTCTGGATTAGAAACCAAAAATTTGAAAATATACGTTAAGGAGGGACTGTGGAGTTTGCTGTAGGTTTCTGTCCTGGTCCTAGCTTTTGTTTTTGAGTGATGGTTTTTCCAATCCTATTACATTAAAGAATAAAACAAAAAGCCTAAGGAAGTAATGGGAGGCCAGGCATGGACCAATGACAGCAGAGTGGCATGAACGAAAGATGGTGATTAATGCCTAATCTAATTCTGTGTACCTGAGATCCAGGAAATAGAACGCAGGAATAAATCACATCTCCAGTGGCCTCAGCAGGGCTTCTGTTGAGGGGAGGGGAGTCAGGCTGCAACACTTCGTCCTGGACTACCCTGGTATCCAGAGGGGGCCTGGCAGGAGGTCGAGCTGAGCAGAGGTGTGTCTAGTGAGAGGCTGCCACCTGCACCTGTGTGAGTCAACAGGTCCTGTTTTCAACACTCCCAGAAAATGGGGGATCAGCCTCTGCCTGTGAGAACATGGACATAGAGGCCAAAGTGACTGGCCCTTTGAAAATTAGCCCAGGTTTGCAGGGCCAGGGAGTGGGGGAGGGGTGCCAGCAAAAATGTGTTCAGACCTCCCGGCTGCCCATTCCTCACAGGGATCCACCCCTGGGGCACGGCAAGCCACGCAGCTATGAGATCTCATTATCTCCTCCCCACCAGGAGCCTCCTCCCCACCAGGTTTTGTGGAGCCCGAAGGGTAAACAATTTGAGGAGCCTTTAAGGAAAATGACCATAAATTTACTCATGCAGAAAGCAGATACCAGAACAAAACCAGATATTTATCTACAAGTGAGGACTACCTAGCTATTTAGCTTTGTTCTCTGGGCCATAGGGATCATCACTCCCATTTAAAGGTCATGAAAAACAGAGCGGGTATATGTATATGTACGGGGCTTCCCTGGTGGTTCAGCAGTAAAGACTCCGCCTGCCAGTGCAGGAGGCCTGGGTCAGGAAGATCCCCTGGAGAAAGAAATGGCAACCCACTCCAGTATTCTTGCCTGGACAATCCCATGGACTGAGGAGCCTGGTGGGCTATGAGTCACAAACAGCCAGACAAGAGTTAGTGACTAAAGCAACAACAAATATGTGTGTGTGTAACTGATTCACTTTGCTGTACTGCAGAAACTAACACAACATTGTAAATCAACTATACTCCAATAAAATAATTTTTTAAAAAAAGGCACAAGATTGAGGCCTAGATTGGTGAAGTGACTTGCCCAAGGTCAAACACCAGGCAATGAGTTAACTAGGATTATAATCCTAATCAGTTCCATGTGACCCAACTGGGTGGCTTCCAATAACCTCGGATGGTGGTGCTGATGAGGGCAGGGGGCGTGCCCCTGTTCCAGAAAGACTGGTTATCTTATCTGCATCCTAAAATGATTCATGCCATCAGCCAATTCAGTCATGTTTACCCAGGGCATATTTTTTCTTGCTGGGGCAGTGCAGGGGCCTGGGAGTCAACAGGGAAGCAGTAATAGAGCCTCCTGCTCCCCAGGAGGCAAATAGAAAATGAATCCCACTACCACCAGCGCTTCTGCTCATTGAGCACTGGTATGGGAAAGAAGGTCACCGAGGAAAACAGATAGATTGTATTTTACTGGCTGTTCCTAAAGGCCTCAGGGAAGGAATCGTGTGCTTTTAGAACAATAATTCAATAAGCCTTTGGAAGTAGAAGATGAAAGCCTGTGGGCTTGGGTTGGAAAAGGACTATGAAGAAGTGACTACAGCACTTTAGGTTGGAACCAATATACTGCGGGGGCCAGAAAGGAGGAGGGAGAGCTAAGAGGAGGCAGAAAAGTCAGAAATTTAAAAAAAAAAAAACAACCAACAACAAGGTTATCTGTACTAGGTTCAGTACAATTGCGTTTTTACAATGTAAATCTTCACATGCACGGTTTCAGTAAAGCTGGACCACACACATGAGCTTGAGAGGATGATGTGTGAGAATGAGAAAGTGTGTGAGTATGTATGAGTGTGTGTGTGTGTGTGCACGTGTGTGTGTCTGAAGCTGAGTTCCACATCTGGATTAGATTAAAACCTAATGGAGGAAAATATGATGGAGTAGGAACACGAAATCGGATGCCTGGGGTTTACTGGAAATCCTACCTTGGCTCTGGGCAGTTGGGCAGATGAGATCGTCTCTGGGTCTGAAGGGCAGGCGGGTCTCGTCTGGCACTGATGTTGTGAAAGGGAAGTCACACTGTTGAGTCCCCCTGTGCACCGAGTCTCGTGGGCCTGCTGTGCACATTGTCTCACACAATCTTCCCTCAGTCAGTAAGAGCTAGTTTGTCCGTCCATCCTTTGTAGATAAAGAACTCAAGGCTCAGACAGGTTAAACAACTTGCCAAGGGCAGTAAGAACTATTAAGAACAGATTTATCTGATGTCACAGCCCTTCCTGATTCCCTGGCTCCCCTGGCCGTGATATTCTTTTCACTTTGGTCCATTGCTATACCCATTGCTGCCAGGTTTCATCATAAGAACTAATAGAGCACTGGACACGGACAAGTCCAAGGCAATTGGCTGACAGTCACCAGGCCCCACAAGGCGGGTGCCATGCTGTTTCCTCCCAGCTTCTCCTCTTCCTTCCCTCCCACCGCTCTCCCTGTTAGGTTTCCCGTGGAAACCAGTGGAGTATTACCGACCCAGTCACCCACTCCCACCTTTTCTGTGGGGACATTAATCCCCCCTGCTGCCCAGGTTGTCCCTGAATGATCCACCAAGTGTGTGGAAGCAGTTTTTTTTTTTAATTTATTTTTGGCTGTGCTGGGTCTTCGTTACTGCACAGGCTCTTCTCTAGCTGCGAGAGAAGGAGCTAGTCTCTAGCTGCAGTGCGTGGGGTTCTCATTCCCGTGGGTTCTCTTGTTATGGAGCATGGCTCAGTAGTTGTGGTGTAAGGGCTAAGTTGCTCCACAGCGTGTGGGATCTTCCCGGACCAGGGATGGAACCCACGTCTCCTGCATCGGCAGGCAGATTCTTTACCACTGAGATACGAAGCCCTGGAAGTTGTTTTTAAGTGTGAATTCTCATTAAGTGAAAATGCTAACAGCGAATATGTATTATTTTCTGTGTTTGTATACATGCCTCTTCACAGAAATTGAGAGAAGAACATATTACTAGAGTTATTTAAATAGATGAGGTCTTTCAAAACTTGACTGTAGGTAAAGTACTGAGTCATGCCAACTAATTTTAATGTGTTGACCATCTGACTGCCACCAGGACACAGCTGCTTGGTTTTTCTTGGTCAAGTGTTAAATAGCTGTCAAGTCAGCTATTGAGTGATAATAAGCATCCAATTATCACTGAAAATGGAGTCTGATCCCAGTATCCTGCCTGTGCTTGGAGATTCAAGGAGAGCTCCATTGCTGGTAGAACTAGCCCCACACATCTAGGGGGGACAAATAAAATGGTTCTTTACTGAGTGCCTCTTATGTGCCAGTCACCAGGCAAAGCCTGCTGCATCCGTAATCTCATCCCAGCTGCTTGGCAAAGTGGGCACCACTGTTATCCTCACATTAGAGAAGAGGAAACTAGTGCCTAGGGTTGCCAGCTTATCAGTGTTGGGGGTCATGTTTAGGGCTCTTCACAAAGAATCCCAATCCAGTTATTCAGTTCTTTTTCCCAAAATAAGGGAGGGTCATACTTCCCTACTTCCTCAGTGTTGGTAACACATATCCCTTCTGGGTAGAAGTGGTTTCCTCATCTGCCGCTGAGCAGAAATAGTATCTATCCCATCACCTGCTGGAGGATCGAATGTAGTAATGGATGCAATAATGTACAGAAAAAATATACTAATAGCATCGTGTATGGCACATTGTAAGGGTTTAAAGATGTTAGCTGGTACTGTTTTCATAATGATGATTACACGATGTTTGCTCCTTGAGAGACTTCAGCTTCTTCCTGTTATGTTCTGTATTAGATCACAGCCAGCTGTCTCAGCCAGGCATTCCAGGTGTCACTTTCTGATGTTTCTGTCATGGCTCAGGAAGCTCGGAGGCCACCTTGGCACCTAGACTGTATGAGGGAGGTTAGAGAAGTAAAGACAGGACTGCTTTGAGTAGTCCAGCTCCATTAGCATAGCCCCAGGTGGTGTTAGTAGTAAAGAACCCGCCTGCCAGAGGAGACTTAAGAGACGTGGGTTCAATCCCTGGGTGGGGAAGATCCTCTGGCGAAGGAAATGGCAACCCACTCCAGTATTCTTGCCCGGAGAATCCCATGGATGGGGTCACAAAGAGTCTGACATGACTGAGCATGCCCAAGTTAGCACAGTGGCTGCCTTAGCCAATCCCTGATATGGCTGGAAGGGCGAGTCCAGCAGGAAGAACACAGCTATTGGGGGCTAGGTGAAACCAGTCTTGGGAGTTAGTGTTAGACATTGCGCCTGCTGAGTTTTTTCAGTTCAATTCAGTCGCTCAGTCATGTCTGACTCCTTGTAACCCCATGAATCGCAGCACGCCAGGCCTCCCTGTCCATCACCAACTCCCGGAGTCCACCCAAACTCATGTCCATCGAGTTGGTGATGCCATCCAACCATCTCATCCTCTGTTGTCCCCTTCTCCTCCTGCCCTCAATCTTTCCCAGCATCAGGGTCGTTTCCAGTCAGTCAGCTCTTCGCATCAGGTGGCCAAAGTATTGAAGTTTCAGCTTCAACATCAGTCCTTCCAAAGAATATTTAGGACTGATTTACTTTAGGATGGACTGGTTGGATCTCCTTGCAGTCCAAGGGATTCCCAAGAGTCTTTTCCAACACCACAGTTCAAAAGCATGATTCTTCGGCGCTCAGCTTTCTTTATAGTCCAGTGCTGAGTTTTTTAAAAATATTTTTTTGTTTGTGGCTGCAGTGGGTCTCCCTTGCGGCACATGGGCTTTTCTCTAGCTGGACTGCTGTCTCACTGCTATGTGCATGCTTATTGTGGGGCCTTCTCTTGTGGAGCACAGACTCTAGGACATGCAGGCTTCAGTAGTTGCGGCTCATGGGCTTAGTTGCCCTGAGGCACGTGGAATCTTAGTTCCTGGAACAAAGATTGAACCTGTGTCCCCTGCATTAGCAGAGAGATTCTTAACCACTGGGCCACCACAGAAGTCCTGTGCCTGTTGTTGAAAGCAAGGTTTCCTTACTGTTTATAGCATTGGATACAAAATATATATTTGAGTTCTCATTTTAGGCAAGATGCAGTAAGCACAATTCAACATGCCTCTCCTACTGAATGTGACAATAATTCTCAGACAGAATTCATGGAGCAGCTACTGGAGGACAATGAAAAGGAAACAGGAGCTGGTGGGTTGGGGAAGGAGATCAGAATTTCAAATACCACCAATACCACTGTGAGTCCCTCTATTTCTCCCTTGGGCATCATCTGACCTCAACTCACATGCAGCCTGAAAACTGGTAGTAAGCACCAAATGCAAACAGAAAGGACTGCAAAAGGAACACTTGTTATATGGCCTGAGGCGGGGAAAGAGAGGCTCCTAAGTGTCATAGAAAGTAAGGAAAGCCCCTGGTCGTTTTTTTTTCCAATCTCCCACCTCGACCCTCAGCTGATCCTGTGGTAGTAGCAGTGAATGTAGGACAAAATCCCACTGCTTTTTTTCCTGCCTATCCTTCCATTGCTTGGCCCATACTCAGACACACTCAGAGGAGGTGCACAGATGCTCAGAGAAACTAAACCCCCAGGTTTCAGACCAGGGGGCCACAAGGGAGCTAAACGTTTCAGATCTTAAAAGGTGAGAGCGTAAGAGAGAAGAGCTTCTGGGCTTATTTCTAAGATCTGTGAGTTTTGAGGACTGGACTGTGGATTACAGAATCACCCAGACTCCCAAGCGGCCACTGGGTAGCACACAGAGCAAATCCAAGTAGCACTTGCAAAGTCTTTGAAAACTGAACTGAAATTGAAACCACAGCCCATAGCAAAGGGTTAGGACTTGAGGCTGGAGCTTACCTGCTAGATGGATAACCTGCTAAAATAAAACAAAACAGAATGTATCATTCTCTTTAGGATTTAAGTAGAGCATAGATTCTCAGAATGTAATATTCAAACATCTAGGATATAATTTGAAACTACTCAGCATATGCAGAGCCAGAAAAATATCAACTTATAAGGGAAAGGACAATCAAGAGATGACACAAACATTGAAATTACTGGATAAAGATGCTAAAGCAGCTGTTGTAATTATACTCCAAGTTAGAGTGAATTCTCTTCAAATGACTGGAAAGATAAAAAAAATTTAAGCAAAGAGAGTGAAGATATAATGAAGAACTAAATAGAAATTTGGGGGAAACTTAAAAATGCAATAACTGCAATAAAACATTCAGGAAAGAATCAATAGCAAAATAGAGAAGAGTCACGTGATGACAGGTCAATAAGAATTATCCAATCTGAACAAAGAGAAAAAAATTAAAAAAAGAAAAACAATGAACAGAGTCCTGAGTACATGTGGAACAATACCAGAAAGTCTAACATTCTCATTATCAGAGTTTCAGAAGGAGAGAGAAAAGAGTATGGTGTAAAAATTTTATTGAAGAGGCAATGTCCCTGGTGGTCCAATGGTTAAGACTCTGAGTAGAGGGCACACATTTGATCCCTGGCCAGGGAACTAGGATATTGTGTGGTGCATCCAAAAAAAATTTGTTTTAAATTTTATTTGAAGAAATAATGGGTAAATACTTCTCAGATTTGGTGAGAGAGATAAACTTACTGATTCAAAAAGCTCAGTGAACTTTGAATTAGATAAACCCAAAGGAATCTATGCCCAGACACATCATAATCAAGTGACTAAAAACTAAGACAAAGAAAAAACTCTTAAAAGCCACTAGAGAAAAATAATGCTTCATTTTGCACTATAGAGAAAGACTGGCTTGAGTCTTTGTGAATTTTTCATAGAAAACAGTGGAGGCCAGAGAAAATGGAGCAACATTTCTAAAATGCTGGCAGAAAACCTGTCAACCAAAATTCTTTTTCTGGTAAAAATATTTTTTTTTTCCCAAATAGTCTCAGTGAAGGAAAACTGAGAAATGCTCTAAAATAAATACCAAGGGAATGATTTCCCCCTGAGACTGGGAACAGGACAGGGATGTTCTAGAAAAAGAATTACAGTGATGAGGAATAAACCGTGGTTACCAGAGATTAGGGGTAGGGGTATGTGGTTGCAAAGGAGAAACACAAGGAGTCTGGGGGATGACAGATTTTCTATATCCTGTTGTGGTGATTGTACGAAACTATATATGGGAAAATTCAGAACTGTTACATCAAAAAGTAAAAAGAAAAGGAACCTGGAAAAAGAACTGGGGTGGGACTAGGAGAGACAAAAGGAAAATGAACTGAAGCGTCCTCTCACCCCCATGAAACTCGTTCAAATCCATCCACCAAAGTTCTGAAGACACCTCAACCTCCCATGAAAACCCTTCCCTTGAATTCCCATGAGTTAGGCTCTTCCTTTTCTTATTACAAGAGATGAGTCCAGATGCTAAGAGCAAGCAATGCAAGTCTTCTCTTCATTTTTTCAAACATGAGTTCTGGGACATCTACTATGTACCCAGTAGCCAGGGGTACAGATGTGAATAACAGAGGTTAGCTCCCAATATTTATGAACTAATGTCTAAGAGGATAGGCAGCAGAACATAGAAAATAAGCACATAGATCAGACGCTGATGAAACTAAACAGAGACTAAAATGGAGCGATGCAATGGGATTCTGGAACACGTCCACTCTCCGCCTAGTAGGGGGCTGCTGTGGGCAAAGATCTGACCACACCATACCTTGGTGACCTCATCTGTAAAGTTTGGGTAATGATGCTACACCTGAGAGTGTGAGAATTCTGCAATGTCTATTCTATGGGATTGGTATACTTTTTGAATATGGTATATGATCACTAAGTGTTTAGTTCAGTTCAGTCGCTCAGTCGTGTCCGACTCTTTGCAACCCCATGAATTGCAGCATGCCAGGCCTCCCTGTCCATCACCAACTGCCGGAGTTCACCCAAACTCATGTCCATTGAGTCAGTGAAGCCATCCAGCCATCTCATCCTCTATCATCCCCTTCTCCTCCTGCCCCCAATCCCTCCCACCATCAGGGTCTTTTCCATTGAGTCAACTCTTTGCATGAGGTGGCCAAAGTATTGGAGTTTCAGCTTCAGCATCAGTCCTTCCAATGACCACTCAGCACTGATCTCCTTTAGGATGGACTGGTTGGATCTCCTTGCAGTCCAAGGGACTCTCAAGAGTCTTCTCCAACACCACAGTTCAAAAGCACCAATTCTTTGGCGCTCAGCTTTCTTCACAGTCCAACTCTCACATCCATACATGACCACTGGAAAAACCATAGCCTTGACTAGATGGACCTTTGTTTGCAAAGTAATGTCTCTGCTTTTGAATGTGCTATCTAGGTTGGTCATAACTTTCCTTCCAAGGAGTAAGCGTCTTTTAATTTCATGGCTGCAGTCACTATCTGCAGTGATTTTGGAGCCCCTCAAAATAAAGTCTGACACAGTTTCCACTGTAAATGCTAGGTACTCTAATTAGTAGTAGTTTCAGAACTGTATTTAGAGTTGCTTCAAGCTTCAGTGAACTCCCCTGAGCAGGGAGGAATACCTCCCCCACCACCCTACTGACTTTGTGTTCTGTTCCCATGTATCAAGGAACTGGAGATTGCCTGCTAAGGCAACTTCTTCATTAACTGAATAAAAACCTTTAAAAGCATGCCCTGAGAAGTGTAGAAAGCTCCTGGGATCAGAAAAAGGTGGGTTGAAGTCTGGCTCTGCTCATATTTGCTGTGTGACCATGGGCAAGTGGCTTAAATTCTCTGAGCCTCATTTTTCCAAACCATAAAATGCTAATCCCACATGCTGTTCAGAGTTGAGATAAGGTCAGCCAAGAATGTTTCATTACAGTAGTTATTTTTGTTATTATTAAGTCATGTAATTTGGAATCAAGGCAAAGGTTAATTCTGGGAATTGAATTAAGCAAGCCACTGGAGCAAGCAGGATGCACAGCCCTGGGGTGGAAGTAATTGATGGGAAGAAAACCCCACCCCTATCCTGCCATTGTGCAGGACAGTGGGGTCCTCCGCCATGGGATTACTGAGCGGTCAGAGCAGAAAGGATCCATAAATATCAGTGGCCTGACCATCTCACTTTCAGACAGGAAGGTGAGCACAGTGACTTGCCCCAGGGCACAGGATCCCTTGAAACCTCAGCTATGTCCCCTAAGATCAGGGATGTCACTGGACTTCTGTAAACATATGTGAATTCCCCACCAACAGTTACTGTGACTAAGGAAGGGGCCAACAGCCACCCCAGTGATGGATAGACAGGGTGGGCACCAGTGAGCAGGGACGGCCGGGACATGCCTGAGAAAAAAGTCAAAACAAACCACAAAGATGGTCCCTTCTAGCAATAAGTTCCTTTTGCTATTTGTCATTTTATCACCACTTTGTGGGAACTTGCTATTATTATGGACTGAGTTCTTTGCATATTGTATTTTTTCACATCTATGTATATATACATACACACATGTATCTGTGTATGTGTACATGCGTTCATGTATGCATGGGTTCCTCAGGTGGTGCAGTGGTAAAGAATCCACCTGCCAATGAGAAGATGCAAGAGACACGGGTTTGATCCCTGGGTCAGAAGATCCCCTGGAGTAGGAAATAGCAACCCACTCCAGTATTCTTGCCTGGAAAATTCCATGGACAGAGGAGCCTGGTGGGCTACAGAGAGTCAGACAAGACTGAGCAACTGAGCATGCACAGCATACATGCATGCGTGTGTGTGAGTGTGTGTGCACGTGTGCGTATGTGTGTGTAAGATGTATAAATATATTTTCTTCCTGTCTAAAGCTTGTTTTTATCTTCCAAAGCATACTTCTTGGTGAGAAGTTTTTAATATTGATGGAATATAATTCACCGATTTTTTCTTTCATACTTAGTATTTCTTTGTTTTGACTTAAACTTTGCCTCCCCCTAAGTAGAACATATTTTTCTGCTATATTTTCTTCTAGAAAGCTTTCTAGTTTTAGTTTTGACATTAAGATCTATCATGTATCTTGAATTCCCTGTACGTGTGTGGCATGAAGTGAAAGGTGGGATCAAGGTTCTTTTTTTTCACAAGATGTTCAGTTGCTCTTGCACTGTCGGTTAAAAAGATACTCCCTTTCCTGAGTAAGTGCATTGACTGCACTGAGGGTCTAATTTCAGAACTCTCTATCCTCTTTTATTCATGTGCTCCGCTGTCCTTACGTCAATATCATACTGCTCTGGTTACTGTAACTTTACAGGAAACCTGGGAATCAGGGAGCGTTAAGGTCTGCGACTTTGACTTCTTTTCCTTTTTTATTGTGGTGGTAAAAGTCTCATGATATAAAATACACTGTTTTACCAGATTTAACTGTATAGTTCAGTGGCACTAAGTACATTCACATTGTTGTGCAACTCTCACCAACATTCATCTCCAGAATTTTCACTTTCCTAAACTGAAACTGTGTCCCCCACTAAGTACTAATTCTCCATGGCTCCTCCTCACCCCCACCCCCTCTGGCCCCTGGCATCTACCAATGTACTTTCTGATTGTATGAATCTGACTATTCTAGGTAGCTTGTACAAGTGGAATCAAATAGTATTTGTCTGTACCTAGTGTACATCGGAGAAGGCAATGGCACCCCACTCCAGTACTCTTGCCTGGAAAATCCCATGGACGGAGGAGCCCAGTAGGCTGTAGTCCATGGGGTCGCTAAGAGTTAGACACGACTGAGCAACTTCACTTTCACTTTTCACTTTCATGCATTGGAGAAGGAAACGGCAACCCACTCCAGTATTCTTGCCTGGAGAATCCCAGGGACAGAGGAGCCTCGTGGGCTGCCGTCTATGGGGTCGCACAGAGTCGGACACAACTGAAGTGAATTAGCAACAGCAGCAGCAGTGTACATTGAAATTAATTTTTAAGGTTAAATTAATACCTGTCCTACAGACAGATTGTACCTTCTTTTTTCCCTTGTGCTATACAGTAGGTTCTCATTAGTTATCTGTTACACATAGTAGTTTCCTCCTGGACTATGGCTCAGAGGGTAAAAGTATCTGCTTGCAATACAGGAGACCCAGGTTCGATCCCTGGTTGGGAAGATCCCCTGGAGAAGGAAATGGCAACCCACTCTAGTACTCTTGCCTGGAAAATTCCATGGATGGAGGAACTTCATAGGTTACTGTCCATGGGGTCGCAAAGAATTGGACACGACTGAGTAACCTGACTTTGCTATACATAGTAGTGTATATATGTCAATTTTGATCTCCCAGCTTATCTCCCCATACCTTCCCCCCTTGGTGTGCATACGTTTGTTCTGTATGTCTGTGTCTGCATTTCTGCTTTGTAAATAGGTTTATCTGTACCATTTTTCTAGTTTTCTTATCAATGCCTTAACAAATCTAGGTTCTTTGTAATTTCTGCATAAATTTTTGAAACTGCATGTCAATTCCTACACAAAGTCTTCTGGAATTTTTGTTCAATACTAGACTTGCTATTTTAATACAATTTTAAAAACATAGAAACATAGAAAATTTCATAACATAGAAAATGAACAGAAAGTAGAGTCCCCATATGCCCTCCTCATCTAGTCTCCCCTTTGAATAGGTCGCAGTAATGTGGTGCACCTGTTAAAGCTGATGACTCAATAATGGCTTCCCTGGTGGCTCAGACAGTAAAGAATCTACCTGCAGGGCAGGAGACCTGGATCCAATTCCTAGGTCAGGAAGATCCCATGGAGAAGGGAATGCCAGCCCACTCCCGTATTCTTGTCCATGGACAGAGGAACCTGGCAGGCTACAGTCCATGGGGTCACAGAGTATCGTCCATGGAGTCGCAAAGAGTTGGACATGACTGAGCAACAAAAACAATATTAATACACTGTAGTTAAAGTTGACAGTTTACATAGAGTTCACTCTTTGTGTTCTGAAGTCCATGCATCTTGACAAAGGCCTAGTATCATGTAGCCACCATTACGAGAATCAGGCACAATAGTTTCATTACCCTAAAAATTCTGTGTACCCCTCTTATTCATCCCTCCCCATCCCCAACCACTGGCAATCACTGATCGTCTTATGACCTCTATTGTTATGCTTTTTCTAGGGTGTCAGATAATTGGAATCATATACAACCTTTTCAGGTTGGTTCCTTTAACTTAGCATTTGTGCATTTGTTTCCCCCATGTTTGTGGTTTTTTTTTTTTTTGAATTGGAGTATAATTGCTTTACAATGTTGTGTTAGTTTCTGCTGTATCCTCCATGATTTTTCAGTGGCTCAAAATCTCATTTTGTTTTATTGCTGGATAAAATCAAAATAGAATGTGAAAGACTAGAGATCGCCTCAAAAAAATTGGACTTATCAAGGGACTACTTCATGCAAGGATGGGCATGATGAAGCACAGAAATGGTAAGGACCTAACAGAAGCAGAAGAGATTAAGAAGAAGTGGCAAGAATACACAGAATAACTATACAAAAAAGGTCTTAATGACTTAGTGACCACAATTGTGTGGTCACTCATCTAGAGCCGACATTCTGCAGTGTGAAGTCAAGTGGGCCATTGGAAGCATTATTAAGAATAAACTAGTGAAGGTGGTAGAATTCCAGCTGAGCTGTTTTAAATCCTAAAAGATGATGCTGTTTAAAGTGCTGAACTCAATATGTCAGAAAATTTGGAAAACTCAGCAGTGACCATAGGACTGAAAAAAGTCAGTTTTCATTCTAATCCCAAAGAAGAGCAATGCCAAAGAATGTTCAAACTACTGTACAATTGAGCTCATTTCACATGCTAGAAACATTATGCTCAGAATCCTTCAAGCTAGGCTTCGGTAGTACATGAACCAAGAACTTCCAGATGTACAAGTTGAATTTAGAAAAGGCAGAGGAGCTAGAAATCAAATTGCCAATATTTGTTGGATCATGGAGAAAGAGAGTTCCAGGAAAATGTCTACTTCTGCTTCATTGACTACATTAAAGCCTTTGTGTGGATCACAACAAAATGTGGAATATTCTCAAAGAGATGGGAATACTAGACCACATTACCTGTATCCTGAGGAAGCTGTATGTAGGTCAAGAAGCAAGTGGACATGAAACAATGGACTGGTTTCAAATTGGAAAAGGAGTACGACAAAGCTATATACTGTCACCCTGCTTATTTAACTTATATGCAGAGTGCATCATGTGAAATACCAGGCTGGATGAATCACAAGCTGGAATCAAGATTGCCAGGAAAAACATCAACAATCTCAGATATACAAATGATACCACTCTAACGGCAGAAAGTAAAGAGGAACAAAAGTGGCTTGAAACTCAATATTCAAAAAACTAAGATTACAGCATCTGGTCACATCACTTCATGGCAAATAAATGGGGAAACAGTGGAAACAGTGAAAGATTTTATTTTTCTGGTCTCCAAAATCACTGCAGACAGTGACTGCAGCCATGAAATTAAAAAAACATTTACCCCTTGGAAGAAAAGCTATGATAAACCTAGACAGCATGTTAAAATGCAGAGACATAATTTTGCCCACAAAGGTCTGTACAGTCAAAGCTATGGTTTTTCTAGTCTGACCAACCTAGATAGCATATTGAAAAACAGAGACATTACTTTGCCAACAAATGTCCTTCTAGTCAAGGCTATGGTTTTTCCAGTGGTTATGTATGGATGTGAGAGTTGGACTGTGAAGAAAGCTGAGCGCCAAAGAATTGATGCTTTTGAAGTGTGGTGTTGAAGAAGACTCTTGAGAGTCCCTTGGACTGCAAGGAGATCCAACCAGTCCATCCTAAAGGAGACCAGTCCTGGGTGTTCATCGGAAGGACTGATGCTGAGGCTGAAACTCCAGTACTTTGGCCACCTCATGTGAAGAGTTGACTCAATGGAAAAGACTCTGATGCTGGGAGGGATTGGGGGCAGGAGGAGAAGGGGATGACAGAGGATGAGATGGCTGGATGGCATCACAGACTCGATGGATGTGAGTCTGAGTGAACTCTGGGAGATGGTGATGGACAGGGAGGCCTGGCATGCTGTGATTCATGGGGTCGCAAAGAGTCAGACAAGACTGAGCGACTGAACTGAACTGAACTGAACAGATGTGAGGGTTAGACAGTAAAGAAAGCTGAGTGCTGAAGAACTGATGCTTTTGAACTGTCATGCTGAGAAGACTCTCGAGAGTCCCTTGGATTGCAAGGAGATCAAACCAGTCAATCCTAAAGGAAGTCAACCCTGAATATTAATGGTTTTATGTCTGATGTCAAAATTGATAGAATTGTACTCTTTAAATATGTAGTTTACTTCATAGAGACAGTAATGGCACCCCACTCCAGTACTCTTGCCTGGAAAATCCCATGGACGGAGGAGCCTGGTGAGCTGCGGTCCATGGGGTTGCTAAGAGTCGGACACGACTGAGCGACTTCACTTTCACTTTTCACTTTCATGCATTGGAGAAGGAAATAGCAACCCACTCCAGTGTTCTTGCCTGGAGAATCACAGGGACAGGGGAGCCTGGTGGGCTGCCATCTATGGGGTCACACAGAGTCAGACATGACTGAAGCGAATTAGCAGCACCAGCAGTGTACTTCAATTATATCTCAATAAAGCTGGAAAACTTTCTAAAAATAAAAAGTAAAATAAAAGCGAATGCTCTTAAAAAGCTTTAACAAATGATAGCCTGGAGGGGGGTGGTGTTTACATGAGGGGGCAGGTCATTGCAGTAGGTGAGCCAAGGTGGAGAATAAGATTAAGGGGGAGGACATGTGGTCAAGAAGTTGAATCTGGAGCTAACAGAAGAGAAAACCAGTGATCATTCCCCAGCTAGGGTGAGGGCCCCAAGAGAGGGAGTACCAAAAGACTTTAAGACCAGTGATGTCTGACAGTCACTCTTATCTACTGTGCTAACCCCTGAATCTCTAACTAGAAATGTTACGGACTTGGAAAGGTGTTGCTTGGGGAAATAAATGAACTGAGTCTCTCTGGGTGGATTTAGGACAGTAAGAAGGGGACAATTAACTCATGCAAGTTGGGAGAAAGATCTAGGATTCATTCAGTTCAGGTCAGTTCAGTCACTCAGTCGTGTCTGGCTCTTTGTGACCCCATGAATTGCAGCATGCCAGGCTTCCCTGTCCATCACCAACTCCCAGAGTTCACCCAAACTCGAGTGCATTGAGTCAGTGATGCCATCCAACCATCTCATTCTCTGTCATCCCCTTCTCCTCCTGCCCCCAGTCCCGCCCAGCATCAGAGACTTTTCCAATGAGTCAACTCTTCGCATGAGGTGGCCAAAGTATTGTTTCAGCCTCAGCATCAGTCCTTCCAATGAACACCCAGGACTGGTCTCCTTTAGGATGGACTGGTTGGATCTCCTTGCAGTCCAAGGGACTCTCAAGAGTCTTCTCCAACACCACACTTCAAAACCATCAATTCTTTGGCTCTCAGCTTTCTTCACAGTCCAACTCTCACATCCATACATGACTACTGGAAAAACCATAGCCTTGACTAGAAGGACCTTTGTTGGTAAAGCAATGTCTCTGCTTTTTAATATGTTATCTAGGTTGGTCATAACTTTCCTTCCAAGGAGTAAGCGTTTTTTAATTTCATGGCTGCAGTCACCATCTGCAGTGATTTTGGAGCCCCCAAAAATAAAGTCTGACACTGTTTCCACTGTTTCCCCATCTATTTGCCATGAAGTGATGGGACCAGATGCCATGATCTTCGTTTTATGAATGTTGAGCTTTAGGCCAACATTTTCACTCTCCTCTTTCACTTTCATCAAGAGGCTGTTTAGCTCCCTTCCCTTTCTGCCATAAGGTGTCATCTGCATATCTGAGGTTATTGATATTTCTCCCGGCAATCTTGATTCCAGCTTGTGCTTCTTTCAGCCCAGCGTTTCTCATGATGTACTCTGCCTAGAAGTTAAATAAGCAGGGTGACAATATACAGCCTTGACGTACTCCTTTTCCTATTTGGAACCAGTCTGTTGTTCCATGTCCAGTTCTAACTATTGCTTCCTCCCCTGCATACAGGTTTCTCAAGAGGCAGGTCAGGTGGTCTGGTATTCCCATCTCTTTCAGAATTTTCCAGAGTTTATTGTGATCCACATAGTCAAAAGCTTTGGCATAGTCAATAAAGCAGAAATAGATGTTTTTCTGGAACTCTCTTGCTTTTTTGATGATCCAGCGGATATTGGCAATTTGATTTCTGGTTCCTCTGCCTTTTCTAAAACCAGCTTGAACATCTGGAAGTTCACGGTTCACGTATTGCTGAAGCCTGGCTTGGAGAATTTTGAGCATTACTTTACTAGCGTGTGAGATGAGTGCGATTGTGCGGTAGTTTGAGCATTCTTGGCATTGCCTTTCTTTGGGATTGGAATGAAAACACCTTTTCCAGTGCTTTGGCCACTGCTGAGTTTTCCAAATTTGCTGGTATATTGAGTGTAGCACTTTCACAGCATCATCTTCCAGGGTTTGAAATAGCTCAACTGGAATTCCATCACCTCCACTAGCTTTGTTCGTAGTGATGCTTCCTAAGGCCCACTTGACTTCACATTCCAGGATGTCTGGCTCTAGATGAGTGATCACACCATCGTGATTATCTGGGTCATGAGGATCTTTTTTGTACAGTTCTTCTCTGTATTTTTGCCACCTCTTCTTGATATCTTCTGCTTCTGTTAGGTCCATACCATTTCTGTCCTTTATCAAGTACCATAGCGAGCCCATCTTTGCATGAAATGTCCCCTCGGTATCTCTAATTTTCTTGAAGAGATCTCTAGTCTTTCCTTTTCCATTGTTTTCCTTTATTTGTTTGCAATGATCACTGAGGAAGCCTTTCTTATCTCTCCTTGCTATTTATTGCAAGCACAAAATCACAGTCTAAGATGACCTGGTAAAATATCTGACTTTCAAGAATCCCACTGAAATTTGGGAGCTTGGCTGGAAATTACATGGGGAATGAGCTCACAAGGGACAGGAAATTTTAAGGCCTTCTGACATCTGTGTTACACAAGTGTATCAAAGGGCAGGGGTCACATCATTCCATCTGAATGCCACATCCTGTAGCCACTGCTTATTACAGCAGAGTTCTCACCTGGGACCTCGGTCAGAGAGACAAAGGTAGCTGGCCTTTTGCTTCTCTGTCAGCAGTCAAAGGTAAATGGTAGTTCAGGCAAAGGGAGAGGTGGTGGAAGGTAAGTGAAAGCATTTTCCAGTTTTCAGT
Organism: Oryx dammah; assembly: GCF_014754425.2. NCBI lineage: Eukaryota > Metazoa > Chordata > Mammalia > Artiodactyla > Bovidae > Oryx > Oryx dammah. The sequence continues at coordinate 61,456,110 of NW_024070202.1, read as the reverse complement.
TTCAATATCCATGATGCTGGCAGTAGAGATACTTTGAGGGGTGTGACTGTACTTGCCAATTGTCTTGAGGAATGTGTGTTTCCTTATATGGACCTCTTCTTCAGCAGAGGTGGCCAAGCAGCCCTGCAGTGTTTTGCACTTATTGCTAACAATACTAACTTACTAAATTAAACAAGCAATAAAGAAAAATAAGAAAAAAAGTAATGAAAAAATAAGAAAAACACAAGGTGACAAAAATAAAGTAAAAAAGAAAAATTAGGGAAAGATTAAAAGAACAAAGAAAGAAAATTAAAATGAAAAGAAAAAAGAAAAGATAAGAAAAAAGAGAAAAGGGGGGAAAAGTAGAGGAAGAGGAAAAAATAACAAACAAAACAGACTGTGATGTATGAAGATATATATATGTGGTCTTTATCCCCTGTTCTTGGCACAGAGTTTCTGATTTCTAAAATCATAGTAGAATTCCTGAGTGATGGGGTGAAAGGAAGATAATTTTTTATTCATAATAAACCCTTTTCAAGCAGACCAAAATTTATGCTAATTATGTGACTGGTAGCTAAGAGCCAGCCCCTAGGCAGCCCCCAGATAGCATCCTAGGTAGCTGACATCCTAGGATGGGGAAGTTGTCATGGTAAGCAACCATGTGATTAGTGAGTTGGGACTTTCAGCCCCATCTCACCATCAACTTTCAGGGAGGGAAAAGGGGCTGAGGATAATCACCAGTGGTTAATGATCTAATCTATCTTGCTTGTAAAGAAACCTCCATAAAATTAAGAGGCTAGATCTTCTGGCTTGGTGAATGAATCCAGTTGCCAGGAGGGTGATACACTCCCAAACTCCATGCGGAAAGAGGCTCCTGTGCTTGGGAACCTTCTCTTGCCATATGTGACTCTTCATTTGTCTGTCCTCTATAACATCCTCCACAGTAAATCAGTGATACTACGTGTTTCCCTGAGTTCTGTGAGTCATTATAGAAACTTGCTGGCCCTGAGAAAATGGGAACCCCCAGTTTGTAGCTAAGTCAAGCAGAGGTTGTGCAGTTGACATCTGAATGGAGGGCAGTCTTGTGGAACCGAGCACTTAACCTACGGGGTCAGCACTGATATGGAGCAGTTAGAATCAGAATTGAATACAATCATAGAGGTGAGAGGGAGGTACCAGTGGGAGGGGATATATGTACACATATGGCTGATTCACTTTGTTGTACAGCAGAAACTAACACAATATTATGAAGCAGCTATACCCTGATTAAAAAATATATATAGGGCACCCACTTGGTGAATTGCCTGATGTGGAAAACCTACACATTAGATGTCAGAAGTACTGTGACAGAAACAGTTTTCTTTCATAGACAAAAATTCAAGAAGAAAAAAAAGGTAAGGTTGGTGAAGCTCCCTCAGGTGACCAAAAGCCAGACTCCTGAGCTAGAAGGACCAAAACCCTAGGCCCAGCCAAAGACTTATTAGGTGCCTGGAACTCCACAACAATGGCTCCTTATAAAGTCAGAGTAAGAAATGGACCTGTCACTGCTATGGATAAGCCAAAGTTGCTTTCTTATTTTTGGACTCAAAATCCTTTTACTCTTACAACAAAGTGGGAGGAGCCCCAAAGAGCTTCTCATTCTTCTGGACTGTAGTGACCTTGTTAGAAACTGCAACCTGTAGGATGCTTCAGTGACCTTTTTATTTCTAGTTCACAAAGCTATAATAATTTTTGACCTTAAGGAGCTCATAATGTTGACACTGCAACTATTAAATTTCCTTTTCTTTAAACTCTCAATGATTGGTCTCAAAATGGTCCCACAACTTAATTGGCATTGTGGTAACTATATGAAGATGTTCCATTGGATAAGATGTGATAAAATACATTATTAACACCTATGAAGTTGAGGGGGTGGCAGCTTTCACTGTAGTTCTTATTTGCAGCGTGTTTTTGAGCAGATTCCTCCCTTATACAAGCCAGAGAACACCTTATGTCCGTTAGGGTAGCTTTAGATGTAATGGATGCATCTATAAGTCAAAAGAGCAAGAATTCTTTGTTACTTGGAGTATTTAATAAACATTTTTAAAAATTTATTTATTAATTGGAGGATAATTGCTTCACATAATTTTGTTGTTTTCTGCCAAATATCAATATGAATCAGCCATAGATATACATGTATCCTCTCCCTCCAATTTCCCTCCCCATCCCACCCCTCTAGGTTGTTACAGAGCCCCTGTTTGAGTTTCCTGCGTCATACAGCAAATTCGCACTGGCTATCTATTTTATATATGATAACGTAAGTTTCCATGTTACTCTCTCCATACATCTACCCTCTCCTTCCTTCCCCCACCCCATGTCCATAAGTCTGTTCTATATGTCTGTTTCTCCATTGCTGTTCTGCAAATAAATTCTTCTGTACCATCTTTCTAGATTCCATATATATACACTAATATACGATATTTATCTTTCTCTTTCTGACTTACTTCACTCTGTATAATAAGCTCTAGGTTCATCCACCTCATTAAAACTGACTCAAATAATAGACATTTTAAAGAACAATTTAGGTCCATAGAAAAACAGGAGAAGAAACAGAGATTTCCCATGCATCCCCTGCCCCCACACAGGCACAGCCTTCCCCACTGTCACCCCACCAGACTGGTACATTGGTTGCAAATGATGAACCTACAAGACACATCATTATTACCCAAAGGCCATAGTTTATATTATAACCCTTCATTCTTGGTGTTGTACATTCTATGGGTTTGGATGAATGTGTAATGACACATACTCATCATTATAGTATCATACAGAGTAGTTTCACTGCCCTAAAAATCCTCTGTGCTCCAACTATTCATCCTTCTGTTCCCCCAGCCCCTGTCAACCACTGATCTTTTCACTGCCTGCACAGTTTTGCTTTTTCCAGAATGTCATATAGTTAGAATCACACAGTATGTCACCTTTTCAGAGTGGCCATTTTCACTTAGTAACATGCATTTAAGGTTCCTTTCCGCCTTTTCATGACTTGAAAGCTCATTTCTTTTTAACACTGAATTATATTCCTGGATGTACCAGAGTTTATTTATCTATTCATCTATTGAAGGACATCTTGGTTGCTTCCAAGTTTTGGCAATCAAAAATAAAGCTACTCAAAACATCTGTGTGTAGTTTTTGTGTGCATATATTTTCAGCTCCTTTGGAGAAATATCAAGGAGCATAATTACTTGATCATATGATGAGTGTGTGTTAGTTTTGTAAGAAACTACCAAATTGTCTTCCAAAATGGCTGTGCCATGTTGCATTCCCAGCAGCGTTTGGTGTTTCAGACTTTGGCCATTTAATAGATATTTAGTGTATCTGATGGTCTTTGTAATTTGTGTATTATGTTTAACATCTTTTTGTATGCTTATTTGCCTTTGTAGATCTTCTTTGGTGAGGTGTTTGTTCAGGTCTTTGGCACATTATTAAAATGGGTTGTTTGCTTTTCTATTGTTGAATTGTAAATGTTCTTTGTATATTTTGGATAACAGCCTTCTATCAGATTCATCTTTGGCAAATAGTTTCTCCCAGTCTGTGGTTTGTCATAATGGTATCAGTGTCTGTCACAGAGCAGACATTTTTAATTCTGCTGGGATTTTGATTGAGACTGCATTGAGCCCATAGGTCAATTTGTGTTAACAATAGATTACTGAGGAGAAATTGCCAAGCATCAGGACAGCCCAGCATCAGCAGGGAGTGGTGAAGGCTGGCATCCTGCTAGCCCAGGAGGAAGGGCTGAGTTTTATATTAAAAGGTGCCGTCTCCTTTTCCGCCCACCCTCAGGCCTGAGTCATAGCGTCACAGTTGTACCTTTCCCAGTGTACCCTCGATACAGCTGTGAACACACCTCTGAATAGACACACTCACACAATGTGGCCCATAGCTGCAGACACCTGTGGAGGCTTCCCGGGACGCACCCGTTTATGGCCTAAAGAGGTGCCAACCCAAGGAAAAGGCAGGCAGTGTTCCTGCCCAGATCAACTGGACTAATTAGTCCTTCTGCTGTGAAGGGAGAGATCTTGTTTTACGGCCATAAAGACAGGCAGGATAAAAATAAGATACACATTCCAGAGACTTGTGTCACCCTCTGCAGAGCTGGGTAAATACAGTATTTGGGCGGTGGCATAAAATGCTGTCACTCAGACACACAGCGGCCTTCTGTGGGTCTCACCCATGGGAAACCCTCCTCTGAGTCTCTTCTTCCAGCCCATGTGCTCTCCAGGGGTCTGGAGTTACTGTTTTCCTCCAGCCTCCTTCTCCCAAGCAAGGCTTCTGCACATTTTCTTCTAAATCCAAATTTCTCAGGGATAAAATTAGATCAGAGATCTGGGGTTGCCAGGAAGCTGCCTGGGGAGTGGGTGATTGTAAGCCATTAACCGTAAAGATAAGTTAAAACAACACTAATAAAAATGATGTTTCTGCGGGAAGAGGCAGCCCTTGCGCCAATTATCTTGAGAACGGGTTATGTCCCTCTCTGACCCAGGCCGAATGTCTTTCTGTTTTCCTAGTGGACTCTGCCCTTAAAATCACATTTGCCTTTAAATCAGAGACTCGCTTCCCCCCACCTGGATGATCCCTGCCATTTCTGCTGCTGCTCCTGGAACATGATTCCTTGTCCTTTCATCCAATATGGCATCCGAGGGGCCTTCCTTGATGCCCCCAAGCACGATTATCCCCACACCCGGGTGCTTTCTACCCGCCCAGGGCAGGAGGCTCTGCAGCCGTTACATTGCACTTCGTCCCTGGATCTCCTGCCACACCATATAGCGATGCCCCCCTCAGCAGCCGCCAGACACACTCATCTCTACATTTCACGTAGTTGTTCCCAATGAATATTGAGTCAGAGTTGGAACTTTAAATGAAATCTAAGCCTAACGCACACATGCCATCCTGCAGAACCCTACCGCTGGCAGGGAAACTCAGTGGACGCGCCTCTTGGGGTATACTCAATACTCATATATGTATGTGTGCATGCGTGTTCCTGGGGATCTGTGAGGCCTCCTGCGATGAGGCTGTAACTCACCAAGCAAGAGACAAGGTCCCCTCTGAGGATCAAGGTTTGAGGTAGCAGTTGGCCTAGGTAAGTTTTCACTGGGGTCACCAGCCTCAAACCATGGGATGTCAGATGGTTGCCCGCTTCCTGCCCCAACTTTCTGGAAGATGTGACCTGAAGCCTAACTAGTGCTCTGGCTTTGGGGCAGCGGCACCTTCCCTGTCATTTCTCTGGGTTTTCTCATTAGTCTTATACTCCCACACGACTCGCTTCGGTTTTGTCCATCTTTCACCATTCTCTATTAAGAAATCTCCTCACACTCAAGCACTTTGTGAGCTGAATAGATGTGTTGCGGTTTCTGGGATCTCAAGAGGGGTCACACTGAGGTCCACACGTGACTTTTTGTCAGCTCTCCGTTTCCACTCTCCTGTCCCTCAAACAACAAATTATTAGTCTCATCTCACACCAAATGGTTTACATCACATTCAGGCCCCCTTAAGATCTCGTCTTCTAGCCCAAGATCCATTCCTTTTAATATGTGTTCTTACTAAGAAAAGTTCCAGAGGAAAAAGTCTTCTTTTTAATTAAAAGTAACATCAAAGGGGGGTAAAGCAAGATGTAATAAAGTTTTGCTTTCTCCTGCCGCCAAGAATAACTTGGTGAAGTTATTCTGAGCCTTGGTTTCCTCATCTGCAGAATGGGTGCAGTGATATCTATCAGTCTTCCCAGTTCACTCAGGATTCATGGCATGTAATAGGTCCTCAGAAACGTTCATTTCTTTCCCTTCCCTGGTTAATACAAACCCCACGGTATTGACAGGGAAGTCTGGAATATAGTCCTAGCTCTGTCATGAACAGTGTGTGAGCCTGTGGGACATTGCTCTGCCTGTTTAGATATAAGGTTTCTTCCTTGGAAATAAGAGGTGCAGAAAGGCTGGTTCCTAGATGGATTTTATTTTACTATTAAATTTTTGAAAAGAAGTGTTTTCCGTCTAGGAATTTTAGTTTTGTGTTGAAAGAGTCTCAAGAGAAAGGCATCAGGTTTTCAGGGATGAATTTGGGGATCCGGTGAGGCCAAAGCCCCTGTCATTGTCCTCCTTGGATCTGCCAGAAAGTCCCTTAGCATTTTAGGAGTAACCTCTCCAGTGGTGGAACAGCAGGGAGGCAAGAGTTTTGTGAAGCAGTGGGGTCTTCTGATGCTGAATTCAAGGGGAAATGGGCCAAGGAGGAGAATGTTAAAAGAAAATTAGAAGAGAAAATTAGGCAGATATTCTCTCCTGCCAAGTTGCTTTTACAATCTCCAAATGGTGGAGTTAGAAGCAATCTTTTGAGAGCTGCTGGTCAAATCTACCCCAACCTAGGTAAGTAAATGGTAACTCCAAGGGCCTGGGGAATTTGCTCAGGTCTCCCCACCCTGAACTTGGTAATTCCTGTCACACCACGTCCCTTCCATGGAAGCCACTTCTATTTCAGTTAGTCGTGACTCCAAGAAGGGAAACTTCAGTGTGTGTTTTGGCCTGAAGAAATGGCAGGACTAGTTTTCTTTAAAAAGCACTCTTCAGGGACACTGTTAGTCTCATGCAGTTCTAATAGAGGATGGTGTTTCTATTTCCCAGCACCGTCAGTTGCCATGTGTGCAAACTTTCATTTTTAATGTAGCATGATTCTCAGCCATGCTTGGGCTAAAAATAGAAGGACTTTCTATTCTGGCAAGAATTATAAGACTAAAGTAAATGAGGGTAGGAAACAATCATTTCTAAAAAATAAATAAAAATAAATATTGATTAGACTTTCATTTACTTAAAAGTGTAGCCTAGCAGACCAGTTGTTCCAATTACATTTCTCCACATTATTCTGATTGTTTTTTAATATTTTGAATGTTTTAGATGCTTTCCTTCTTTCTGCCTTCTACATAGCTGTGAGCACTTCCAAAGCTATGAGAAGAGAGGCCAAAAGACGCTGTCAGTACAAGCCAGAGAATCCCTTTGGGAAGCATTTTGAGATAACAGACCTATTCCCTACCCACTCTCTACCTCCCTGGCTCGCCCTTTGCCCTTCTCCATTCTTTTTCAGTTGATTCTTAGCTGGTTCACTCCGCAGTTGTGGGGGTCGCCCTCCCAGGGTATCTAGCACAGACACAAGCGCCATGGGGACCATGGCTGTGGGCCAGGAAGGAGGCTGAGGGGAAGGGGCTCTCCAGGGACTCCCTAAAGACCACTGTGAAGACCTCTTGGTGCCCACTTGGAATTACTGTAAGACCTACATTTGCAGAGTGACAACTATGTAACAGGTATTATGATAAATACATAACTACCCCAAGAGGATGAGACCATTGTTATTTTCCCCATTTAGCAGATGAGAAAGCTGAGAGAGAGAGAGTAGTTAGGGAAGTCCCCCAAAGTCACACCGTGAGCACAAGGGTGGAGTCGGGTTAAGAACCCAGGTTGTCTGACTCCAGAGTCCATACTTTTAATCACCACCCAGATTACCTCAAAATGATACATCCAAAGTGCTTGGTGCAACCAGGACACCCATACATTGCAGGTAGGAGTGGAAATCAGTACATCCATGCTGGGGTCTTATAAAGTTAAATGGATAAAAGTCATATAATAGCAACTCCACTTCTAGTTATAAACCCAGGAGAAATGAGTACATATAGGTACCAAAAGACACATACAAGAATGTCCACATGTTCACAGCACTATTCACTACAGCCGGACACTGGAAATCACCTAAATGTCCCCAACAATAAATCACGATACATTCATCCAGCAGAGGACTTATTGTATAGCAACGAGAATAAACAAACTGCATACAACACTGAGGACCAATCTTGCCACCAGTTCTGACGGAAAGAAGCCTGACCACAGAAAGTATACACCGCGTATGAAGTGAAGTGAAAGCATTAGTCCAACAGTCGTGTCTTTGCCTCTTCGCAACCCCGAGGACTAGTAGCTCACCAGGATCCTTTACGCATGAAATTCTCCAGGCAATGATACTGGAGTGGGTTGCCATTCCTTTCTCTGGGGATCTTCCCACCCAGGGACTGAACCCACATTACAGGCAGATTCCTTACTGTTTGAGCCCCCAGGGAAGCCCTCGTGTTGTTTCAAAACACTCAAAGCCGATGCATACTGCTGAAGGTCAGAGTGGCAGTCACCTAGAAGAGAGACGAGGGAGACTTCTGGGGGTGCTGGCAACATTCCGCTTCTTGATCTCAGTGCTGGTTACATGGGTGTGTTGTCTTTATGAAAATTCATCAAGCTATATACACGTACAATCTGTACAATTTTCATGTATGTTTTGCTTGAATTGAAAGTTTACCTTTAAAATAAATACCTAGGACAGTGTCTGCCAATACGGAGGACTCAGCAGTGTGAGTCCATTCCTTCCCTCTCTTCCCTTTGCCAGCCTGCCAGTGTCTGGATGATCCTCACTGGTTTCACCTGTCCAGGCATTGGCCTTCCAATGATGTTACAGGGTCTGGGGTCAGGGATAGCTGGATCAAAATGGGATGTTCACAGTCTGAGACCTCAGCGGCAGTGGGGGTGGGAGGTGCGTCTAGGAGATTTCTGTGGGCCAAGGCCAAGAGAACATCTGTTCCCTCAATGGGGCTACTCAGTGGGTTCACAGAGGGTTGCACCCTCTTTGCTCCTGTAGGGTCATTGTTGGCTGGTCTGTAGTGGACTGAATTCATAGCCAGAAGCACATGGTTTGAATTTAGCTTCTGCTGGAAACTCGCTCTGCCACTGGGCAAGTCACTTAGCACAATGGAGACTCAACTAGCCCATCACACAGCTCTTAGTGACCTAATGCAGGCAGTGTATGCTGCAAGAGTGATGTAAACACAGGACCTCAGGAATAATAATGAGGATTGAGAGCTCAGAGAAAGGACTCAGCACAGCAGGACCGGGGCACAGCCCTGCAAAGAATGTACCATCATCTGCTTTCCTTATCTGAGAGTTTCGTGCTCCTTCCACTCACCTGGCTCTGCTTTAAAAAGGCTGGGGCTTGATTTCTTGTGGTTCGGGTCGTGGTGTCCCCACAGACAAGGCGGCCGCCTGCAGAAGCTTCATGATTTGGGCTTCCTGCAAGCCCCTTCGTGAATACTGCTTCCTAGGCTTCTCCAGGTCTAAAAGCAGTACCAGCTGGTTGGTTTCATCAACAGTGATGGTCCTCGGCGAGCAGTCAGCTTTCGAACGAGAGGGTTCTCAGAGGACGGGGATGTCTTTCTTATTGCTGAATCCCCTCCACAACCACCCCACACCCAATGAACTCTTGTCCTGCCTCTGAGAATCTCCAGTGACAGTGAACTTGCTTATTTCCACACGCTGCCTTCCACAGGGAGACCTTGAAAAGAGATTGTGGCCTCATCATTGGAGTAAAGCTCATAAATCTGAGGCTATTGTGTTCAGAGGAACAGGCACTGGGAGGGAAGGGTTTTGTAAGAAAAGATTGTGCTGCCTATTGTTGAGCAGAGCCGGGTCCCTCTCAGCCTGCTTGCCCTGTGGAGCCAAGATGCCGCAGAAGGAACCTAGGATGGGGGCGAGACAAGGCTTGGCAGAGCATAGCACTTGTTTCAGCACATCCACGGCAGGAAGGAGGCTGGACTATGAGTGGGCACAGGACCGAGTCCCTCAGCCAGTCGATCCTGCCTAGGGCAGCCAGCCTCAAATCTCCTGCTCCCAGGACTCTTTGATATCATTAAAAGGATTGAAGACCCTAAAGAGCTTTCCTGGGTTTTATACATTAATATTAAAAGTCAAAACACAAAATGTTCTTAAATGTTCATTCAATAATTTGTTTAGAAGTGTCAAATTTCCTGGATTTGCATCCTATTTCTGCCACCTAGTCAGTGCTCAGTATGAGCTGTTGTTAGTATTAGCACAGCAGGTACCCAATACAGACTTGTTTGATTTTTACTTCTGAAGTGCAATATCTGGAATCTCCCACCATAGGATTCAAACCAGTGCCTCAGTTTCAGCAAGGAGCTCTATATGTTAATATTGTTGCTGTGTAACTATATGCCATGTTGTTTCACTCTTGAAAATGGATTGGAATAGTACGAACCCTGGTAACAGAATGGACCCTTGCAATAGTCATAGCACCTTCTTGGCTAGAGGACAAATGTCCCCCCATGCTGAGAGACCTTGGCCAGCTTTTTAGCCTCTCTGAGCTTTATTTTGCCTGTTCTGTAAAACGAGATTAGTAACATTGCCTGCCTCATAGGTTTGCTGTGAGAATTAACTAAAACGTAAGGCTCCCGCCCTGCCCCACCCCCACCTGGCACATAGTTAGCACTCCCTGTTACCTATTATTAATTTAAACCAAAGATTTTCAGTAACCAGTCTGAGTTACACCCCTCAGGCTCAACCTTCTAGAAATGCCACGAAAATGACACCCTAGGTGAGCCAGTTTGTGGGATTTTAGATCAGAAATTGTTGAATTATATTTCTAGTACTTTCTCTAGGTGCTGGGGTCATCAGAGACAAATCCCACAGTTGGTCAGTGTTTGGGGTATGTCTGCTCCTTAGACACTGGTTGCACCAGCAGACACATCGGGGTCCCCACTGGCTGAGTCACATCTAGCATTTCCATCTCATCTGCCAACAGGAGCGCCATGATTGGCTCTGAAAGTGAAAGTCACTCAGTCAGGTCCGACTCTTTGCGACCCCATAGACTATATAGTCCATGGAATTCTCCAGGCCAGAATCCTGGAGTGGGTAGCCCTTCCCTTCTCCAGGGGATCTTCCCAACCCAGGAATCGAACCAGGTTTTCCTGCATTGCAGGTGGATTCTTTACCAACTGAGCTATCAGGGAAGCTCTGCTGCTGCTGCTGCTGCTAAGTTGCTTCAGTCGTGTCCGACTCTGTGCAACCCCATGGACTTCAGCCCGCCAGGCTCCTCCGTCCATGGGGTTTTCCAGGCAAGAGTACTGGAGTGGGGTGCCATTGCCTTCTCTGAGGGAAGCTCTGGCTGTGCTCAAAAGTGTAGAAAGCTCCGAACCCTCACTGCGCCCAATGCAGGGAGCCCTGCTAGCTGTGGCTGGTGATTCTTTCCAGAGCTGAGGCTGATGGAATTTGCAGCAAAGAAATAAAATTCCATTTCAGCAAAGTCCAAATCACTCCCACTTTCCCCCTTTGTGATTTTACAGTCTAAATCCTTCCTGATAGTTACTGCATGTGTTTCCCCCCTGCCCTGAGAATCACTTATAGATAATTCCCATATTAAAAGACACGTTTCTTCTGGTTCTGGAAATTCATTTTTACATCGCAGCCCTGTGAATCTCTATCATATCTGCTTTGCAGACAAGTCGTTGTTATTCAGGGCTTCCCCAGTAGCTCAGTGGTAAGAATCTGTTTGCAATGCAGGAGCCACAGGAGACTCAGGTTCGATCCCTGGGTCAGGAAGATCTCTTGGAGGGGCGTGGCAACCCACTCCAGTATCCTTGCCTGGAGAATCCCATGAACAGAGGAGCCTGGTGGACTATAGTCCATGGAGTCACAAAGAGTCGGACATGAATGAAGCAACTGAGCATATACACATTGTTATTCAACAATGCCACAGGCATTTACTGACCTCCACCTGTTTGCCAAACATTGTGAATAGATACAAGGATAAAAAGGTGAACCACCTCTGAGCCAGCCCTGGTAGCTGTGTCTTGGGCGACATGGAGACAGCTGCACCAACCAAGGGCTGCAAGGCAGAGGGAGGTGGGGGAGGGAAGGGCACCTGGCCAGGCTGCTGGAGGAAGAGGTCCTTGCTAACCTGCTTGGAGCAAGCAGGTTAGCAAGGACCATGTCCCACTGTGTCCCCACTGTTTTGCTCTCTTGTCCTCCCCTCCAGTCCCTGCATGGCTGGCTCCTCAGGTTCCATATGAAATGTTCCCTCTGCAGAAAGATGCTCCTGTCCTTCTGATTTGCAGTAGCCCCTCCTCCCAGCGCTCTTTCACACTGACATGTTTTATTTTGCTCACAGCATCTATCATTAAACATTTCATTTACCTGTTCACTTGGACATCATATGTTTCCCTGACCTAGTAAATACCCAGTGAGCATTCATTTGCTGAATGACTGGCAGAGCCTCTAAATGAAGGTGAATGAATGAACAACATACTCGTAGATGCTAAATCACTAGTTGACATCCCATGAACAATTTGGGAAAAGTTAAAAATAGTTAATGTAATAGATGTGATTACTATCTTTAACATATTAGAATTTTTCATGAGAATATTAGACTGGGGGCTTCCATGATTACATGATAAAATGGACCAAAATTAATATAAGAGAAATTTTGTAGTGAGGTCCTACCAAATAGAAACATACATCTGAGTAAAGACTTTAGTTCTAGAGACTTCAGGGGAAAACGACTGTTAGTTTTAACAGTTTATTCCATTACTGGCCTGAATACAGGAAGTTCAACCAGATGTGGGAGGGTACTACAGGGTAGCCAGCCAGCCAGCCATACCCCAGAGAATATTTCCAGGATCTTCCATTACACACTGATACATGCATATGTAACATTTTTATATGTAAATGCATATATTTTTTGTATGTTTATATATATACACACAAGGGAATAATAAAATATGGGGAAACCGTTTAGCCAGTTCAGTTTGAGCTATACAGGCACCCCTAAGAGGTCAGCTGTCCTATCTTTTAGGCACACTTGCAATGATGCATTCTGGAACATTCTTGGTACTATTAAATAGTGAGTTCATTATCTGGCAAAAGTGCCATGGACATTTGAAACATTCTTACAGGTTTGGGCCGTATTTTTGTATTTCTGGAGAGTTAATCACCTAGGAAAGATATAGTATGTATACCACTATTTAGGGCTTCCCAGATGGTGCTAGTGGTGAAGAACGCACTTGCCAATGCAGGTTAGATGTAAAAGATGCAGGTTCGATCCCTGGCCCCAGAAGATCTGGAAGATCCCCTGGAGGAGGGCACGGCAACCCATTCCAGTATTCTTGCCTAGGGAATACCATGGACAGAGGAACCTGGTAAGTTGCAGTCCATAGGATCACACAGAGTCAGACATGACTGAAGCGACTTAGTACACACATGCACACACTGAGCACTATTTAGTGACACTATTTAGTGCCAGGCCCAGAGTAAGGAACCAAGCATGCAGAAAACCTGAATGGACTAATGATGGAAACAGACACACAACTAGCTGCTGTATGGAGCAGGGCTCCTGAAGTACACTCGGGAGTTAGGGGACCTGTTAAAGGGATTGTCAATGTGACCGGGGTTCCTAGAAGGCTTTCTGAAGGTGGTTTCAACAGCTAGAATATGATGGCCAAGTAGGGTCTTGCTGGATGTAGAATAGGAGGTGCTGGGGCTCAGGGAGCAAGGATGGCCTTGCCAGACTAAAGGAACATGTGTTCAAAAGCAGGAGAATAAAAATAGCCTGCAGCATTGAAGATGCATAGATGTGGGCAAGAACCAGATGAGGATGCAGAAGCAAACAGGACCCTAACACTCAGATCACTAGGAATCTTGGGTTTGAAACCAGGGAATCTGAACCCTGTTCTGAAAGGTAAGGACTGTCATGGAAGGATTGCCACAGACCTGCCTCTTAGAAAGAAGCCTTCGGCAGCTATGAAGATGCATCAGGGAATTCCCTGGAGGTCCAGTGGTTAGGACCACAGTGCTTTCACTGATGTGGCACAGGTTCAATCCCTGGTCAAGGAACTAGGATCGCACCGCCACATAGTGGGGTGAAAAAAAAAGAAGTTACATCAGATGGGAGGAAGCCCCCAGTTCTTAGCAATAACTTCAGGGAGTAGAGAACCAAGGAGGGGAGATGGAGATGGAGAGAGTAGAAAGAGAGTGGCCTCAGGCTATGGGAGACAGAGGGGATGTGATGAAGAGAGGAGCGTGGAGGATGAGTACCGCTGTGCCCCAGGCCTTGTTCTAGGCGCCTGGGCTCCATAGTGGACAGAACAGAATGACAGCCCCACCTGAAGGCTCTGGCAGCTCGTAGGAGGAGCCAAACAGAAATCAGCAAGTCTGTAGGTAATAAAGCAGAGCTGGAGCACAATAAAGATAGCAAGGAATTCCCCAGTAGTCCAGCAGTTAGGAAGGATTCTGCACTTCTCCTGCAGGGGGCATGCGTTCTGGTCCTGGTCAGGGATCCCCAAGCATGGCTGAAAGAAAACAAAAAGATAGCAGTCCTGATAAACAGAATGGGCTGCTTGAAATTTTAGACAAGTGGCTTGCGAAGGCCTGCAGGACCTGAGGAAACCAGCCCAGTGGCTCCTGGGGGAAAGCATTCCAGGAGGAGTGAACAGCAATGCAAAGGCCCTGGAGCGGAGTATGTCTGGCTTGTTCCAGGAACTTCAAAGCGCCTGTTTAGCTGGAAGGACCAGGAAGGAGAAAGCAGATGAGATAAGAGAGGTACAGGGTGATGTGAGGGCAAGAAGGGCTGTGAGGAAACTTACAGGCTGTTGCAAGAACTTTGCGTTTTACTCTGAGTGAGATGGGAACCAGTGAAGGGTTGAGAGCAGGCAGAGGGGGATATGCTCAGACCTTGGTTGTTATAATCAACTCTGGTTTAGGGTAGAGAACAGACAGGAAGGGGCAAGGGCAGAAGCAAGCAGACCTCCTTTAGCTGGGGCAGAGGTGGTGAAAGTCATCAGATCCTGGCTTTATTTTAAAGGCCAAGCCACCAGGCATTCTGATAGAGTAGATGTGTCTGAGGGAGAGAAGTCAAGGTGATTTTGAGAGTTTTGACCTGAGCAGCTACAAGATTGGAATTGCCATCTTCCAAGGTCAGAAGATCAGAAGTGGAGCTGGTTTCCAAGTGGGGAGGAGGACAATCAGGGATTACTTAGGGAAGCGGGTTTGAGATGGCAAGAAATACTGTTCAGCTAGCAGGGAATTATAGAGGCCTGGGTCTCACCTGGCCTTCAGATGGACCTTGGGATGGGGCAGCTAGGAAGGCCAGATAGGCAGCACCCTGCACAGGGTTCTGATGGGACCATCCTCTCGTCTCTTAGGGTGTTTAGAATTCTGTCTTTAATGTCATGGTTCCTTATGGAGCTGTCATAATAACCAGGAAAGTGAAAAGTGAAAGTAGAAAGTGAAAGCAAAAGTTGCTCCGTTGTGTCCAACTCTTTGCAACCCCATGGACTATCCAGTCCAAGAAATCCTCCAGGCCAGAGTACTGGAGTGGGTAGCCTTTCCCTTTTCCATAGGATCTTCCCAACCACCAGGTGGGCTTTTTAAAGGTACAGATACCTGGGTCTCACTTCAAATCTATAGAACATGAATCTCAGAAGTGGGGACCAAAGCTAGAAAAATATTCAAAATCTGCATCAGGTGATTGTAATGAGCACCACTGCCTAAGATTCCCCACATACAAGGGGCTTTCTGTTGGTTTTATTGCTGCTTTAAAACTAAGTGGGTCAAGACAATGAGAAGAAAAGCTACAATCTTAACTTGGGAAAAACTGTTTGCAGAAGACATATTTGATAAAGGATTTTTATTCAAAATATACAAAGAATTCTTAAAACTCAACAATAAGACAAACAATCCAATTAAAAAATGAGCAAATACTTGAACAAGTACCTCATCAAATAATATATACAGATGGCAAATGAACATACAAAAAGATGTTCAACATCATATGTCATTAGGAAACTGCAAATTAAAGCAACAGTAAGCTATCATCACATACCTATTAGGCCAAAATCCAAAACACTGGACAACACCAAATGCTGGTGAGGGTTTGGAGCATAAGGAACTCTCATTCATTGCTGGTGGGAACCCAAAACAGTACAGCCACTTGGGAAGAGTTAGGTAGTTTCTTGCAAAAGTAAACACATTTACCATACCATCCAACAGTCGCACTCCTTGGTATTTACTCAAAGATGTTGAAAACTAATGTCCGTACAAATACCTGCATACAAATGCTTATATTAGCTTTGTTCATAATTACAAAAAAATTGAAGAAACCAAGATGTTCTTCAGTAGGTGAATGGAATAAATAAATTGTGATATATCTAGATAATGGAATGTTATTCAGTACTAAAATGAGCTATCAAGCTATGAAAAGGCATGGAGGAATCTCAAATATATATTACATTGTTAAAGAAGTCAGTCTGAAAAGGCAATGTACTGTATGATTGTAACCATATGACCTTCTGGGAAAGACAAAACTACAGCGAGAATAAAAAAGGTCAGTGGTTGCCAGGGTTGAGGGGAGGGCTAAATACTCGGAGAACAGGGGAAATCTATGGCAGCGAAACTATTCTGCGTGATACTGTAGTGGTGAATACGTGCCGGTGTACGTTTGTCAAAACACATAGAATATACAATGCCAAGAGTAAACCCTGATGTAAACTATTGACACTGGTTGATAAAAAGCAAAACTAAGGGGGTGAAAATTTATGGAGAGGGCAGACAAAAGAACATAGGAGCCTGCCTTTTGTGCCAGGGACTCAGCAGGGGCTAGAAGTAGAGTAAGTAAATAGAATGGGACAATCACAGCCCTTGTGGAGCTTATATTCTGGAAAGCCTGTTTGAAAAGCATAGAGACAGGAAGGGAAAGCAAGAGTGCCTAGAAATTGTGCCTCAGACTGATCTTCTGTCTCTGCCTAGAGAGAGGTTCCCTGTGGTGTAGGGCAGGAAGGTAGCACACCCAAAGCTCTGTGCCAGGATAAGACCCCAAAGAGACGCTCTGTCATCTTCCCACCTCCTTGGACCTCAGTGGAATGCTTACCACCTCAGCCCTAGGCAACCCCTGTTTCTTCCTGCCCATCCCTCTCCCCTCAACAGATGTCTTGACATTCAAAAGAATCGAAAATGGGATTGCAAAGGGATATTTGACACCTATGTTTACAGACGCATTATTCAAATAGCCAAAAATGAAAGCAGCCCAAGTGTCCACCAATGGATGGATGGATAAGCAAAATGTGATATGTCCATACAGTGGAATATTATTCAGCTTCAGGTGGGAAGTTCTGACACACAGTACGACATGAATGAATCTTGAGGACATTATGCTAAATGAAATGTCAGTCATATTTTTTAAAAATTTTATTGAAGCATAGTTTATTTGTGATATTGTATTCATTTTCTTTGTACAACAAAGTGACTCAGTTATACACATATGTATTCCTGAAAAGTCAGTCATAAAAGGACAATTATTCTCAACAAAATGTTAGTTCAGTTCAGTTCAGTCGCTCAGTCGTGTCCGACTCTTTGTGACCCCATGAACTGCAGCACGCCAGGCCTCCCTGTCCATCACCAACTCCCAGAGTTCACTCAGACTCACGTCCATTGAGTCGGTGATGCCATCCAGCCATCTCATCCTCTGTCGGCCCCTTCTCCTCCTGCCCCCAATCCCTCCCAGCATCAGAGTCTTTTCCAATGAGTCAGCTCTTCGCATGAGGTGGTCAAAGTACTAGAGTTTCATAAAATAACAATTCTCTTTCTTAATAAAAAAAAAAACCTTTTTTATTGAAGTATAGTTGATTTACAATGTTGTGCCAATCCCTGCTGTACAGCAAAGGGACAAAATATACATATGCATGCGTTCTCTTTTATAATCTTTTCCATTATGGTTTATCACAGGATATTGAATATAGTTCCTTGTGCTATACAGTAGGATTTTGTTGTTTATCCATCCTATATGTAATAGCTTACATCTGCTAATCTCAGACTCCCAATTCTTCCCTTCCCCACCCTTTTCCCTCTTGGCAAACTCAAGTCTGGGATCCATGTCCGTGAGTCTGTTTCTGTTTCATAGATAAGCTCATTTGTGTCATATTTTAGATTCCACATATAAGTGATATCACATGGTATTTGTCTTTCTCTTTCTGACCAGTATGATAATCTCTAGTTGCACATGAAAGGCCAATTCTTGTATGAGGTACCTAGACAGAGAGTTAAATTCCTTGAAACAGAAGGTAGATTACCAGGAGTTAGAAGGAGAGGAGGGAATGAGGAGCTGTTGTTGAATGGGTACAGAGTTTCAGTTTGGGAAAATTTAAAAAAAAAAAAAAAAGTTGCAGTGCTAAATAGTGGTGATGGTTGCATAACAGTGTGAATGTATTAATACTCAAATTCTGAACTGTACACTTGAAATGGAAAATTTTATGTTAGGTGTAATTTACCACAATTTTATAAAAGGGAGTTAGGCACTTTTTATAATTAATCAATTAGCTTTTGGCTGTGTTGGGTCTTCATCTAGGTTCAGGCTTTCTCCAGCTGCATTGAGAGGGGGCTACTCTCCAGCTGCAGCGCATGGGCCTCTCATTGCCATGCTTCTCCTGTTGTGGAGCAAGGGCTTCAGGAATTGCAGCGTGTGGGCTCAGTAGCTGTGGTTCTCCTTCTCTGCTGTGCTGTTCCCCGGCCTCAGAGCTTCAGCTTCTGCTCTAGAAGCTGGCTCGCTTTCTCAGTTCTCTGGCTTGCACGTGAACTCACAGGGCACTCCCTACCTCACTCTCCAGAGAGGTTCTTTCATCTTCAGCTTCCCTGCTCACTGCCTCTTCCCTGTAGCTCCCAGTTCACATTTTCAAGAAATCAGATTGGTCATCCCACCAGCGGGGCACAGGCACATTATAAGTGTTTGACAAGTTTATGGGCTGGTACCCTTGCCCCAGTCAGCTTTGCCAGGTTAGTAGACAGCCTCCTGGGCAGTCCGGTCAGCAGGGCTCTGGCCAGCCTACCCTCAATGGGCAGCAGGGATGGGGAGTCCTGAGGATGGGATTCACTGGAACAGCAGTGACCTAATAGGAACCCTTCAGCCTGACTGGTTCTCTATCCATCCCAAAGTCAGCCGTCTCTCCCTCCCTTCACTGTCCCCAGAACTGCACACCATTGTTATTTTTTTTCTCATACACTCTGGAAACCATAAGTTATACATAAGGCAAGGCCTGCCTTATTCACTTTTATACACCCAAATCACCATATGGTAGCAGTCAAATGTTTGCTAATAAACTAATTAATGAGCAGATGAAAACGGAGAGTTATGGATTTGCTTTTCTTTCTTGATATTTATTTTGATTTGGCGGCACCAGGTCTTAGCTGCAGCACTTGGGATCTTTGATCTTTGTGACATGCAGGATCGTTAGCTGTGGCATGTGAACTCTTAGCTGTGGCCTATGGAATCTAGTTCCCTGACCAGGGATCAAACCCAAGCCCCTGCACTGGGAACATGAAGTATCAGCCACTGGACCACCAGGGAAGTCCCAGAACCACAGATTTGGAATCGGAAGACTCCAGCTGAGTCACCCAAGGTTAACCTTTGTGACCTTTGAAAAAGCATCTAACTTCTCTGGGCCTCGGCCTCAAATTCTGCAGCATAAATGGGCTAAAATCCACCAGTGGTCCAAAATGCGTTCCACTCCATCTCTGCAGAGGAGTTAAATGAGTGTCTTTCCAGCAGAATTTCTTCAAGTCTTTCACATGATAATGGACCTTACAAACTTTCCAGAGAGAGAACACTTCCCAAATGCATTTGTCCCTAGAGTCCTTTAAACGTGGACATCCTATGTGGCTTGGGTAGGGAAGATGAAACATCTGTTTGGGATGCACATAATTCTAAGGGCTGATTTAGCCTCCAAGAATTCTGACTACATATAAATCCATTTACCACCTCCTGTCTATTCACCCAGGAGAAATTGCTTTGGGTTTCAGATTGGCTACCTTTAGTTGTTTCCTGTATATATCTCTCACTCGAGGTTGTCTGAGGTTCATTTTCCTCTGTGTGTTTACCCGTGAACTGAAGGTAACCAAGGCCACTTGAGTCAGATTCTATGAAGCTGTTTCTTCTTATCTCAAGGTGACGTGGTACCTCCTATTTCCAAGAAAGATAAGGCACTGACACACCAGGCTACTGCAGCAGAAAAACCACACGAAGCCATCTGAGAGGGCAGCCGTGACCCAGGAAGTCCCCTGAGTTGTCATGTCACTGCCAGATCAGTATCTCGGCCATGTAATTAGTGGGAGGCATAATCTCACGTGTGGCTTTATCGTAGGAAAGTTAAGTAGCTTTCGGGCTTCCCTTGTGGCTCAGCTAGTAAAGAATCTGCTTGCAATGCAGGAGACCTGGGTTTGATCCCTGGGTTGGGAAGATCCCCTGGAGAAGGGAAAGGCTACCCACTCTATCATTCTGGCCTGGAGAATTCCATGGACAGTCCATGGGGTCGCAAAGAGGCGGACACAACTGAGTGACTTTTCACTTGCACTTAAGTACTTTTCATGACTTTGATTAGTGGTCAGATAGTATAACTGACTGGGGAACAAGATGTGAAATCAAAATATGGGGTGCTGGGGCTGCCGGAGCTGGGAAGTACTCTCCTGTAGTAGTTTCTGGAGCTGTTCTCAGAAAGGACCTGAAAACTGGGTGCCTTAAAACAACAGAGTTCTCTTCAGGCCAGAAGTCTGAAGTCAGCTTGTCAACAGTACCATATTCCTACAAAGCTCCTTGGGAAGGATCCTTCCTTGGCTTTTCCAGCTTCTGATAGCCCTAGGTGTTTTCCAGCTCTTGCCAGCATAGCTCCAATCTCTGCCTCCATCTTCACATGGCCTTCTTCCTTCTAGATCTGTGTCCAAATTTTCCTCTTCTTAAAAGGACACCAGTCATATTGGATTGGGGGCCACCTTCATGACTTCATCTTGAGTATATTGGCAATAACTCTTTCTCCAGACAAGGTCACAGTCACAGAAACCAGAGATTAAGACTCTAGCATATCTCTTGGGGAACATGATTCAAAACATAACACCCCTCATTTTAAGAAAAAGCATGCTTTGGTCTTTTTTGAAAGTTGTGTTGCCTTTTTAAAAGTATTTTAAATTTTTATTTATTTATTAGACTGTGTTGACACAGTCAACATGGGGACATGGGGGATAAACTTCCCTGTCCAGGAATAGAATCTGGGCCCCCTGCATTGGGAACATGGAGTCTTCCCTGGATCACGAGGGAAGTCCAAACAATAAGCATGTTTAGGGAATTCCCTGGTGGCCTAGTTGTTAGGATTCCAGGTTTTCACTTCAGTAGCCCGAGTTCAAACCCTGGTCAGGAAGCTGAGATCCTGTAAGCTGTACGGTGCAGCCAAAGGAAAAAAGCATGTTTGGGTGTCAGCTGCATATGGTATGTTGTACTTGTCCCTCTGAGCCCTACCTGTGAACAATGGCTATCTTATCTCTTCTTTTAGGCCTGTTTGTGGTTTTGAGAGAGGCGAATCCAGAGTCCAGGTACCTTCAGTATGAAAGGTAGCATTTAGGGCCAAGTATGTCCTGAGTACTTAAGACCATTTTTGCAGATGAGGGTACATGTCAAGTTACTGTAATGCAGGGCTTAGGAGCCAGCTGGGCTCTGGTTTGAATCCTGTGTCCACCACTTGGTACCTGCGTGGCTCTGAGCATAGCGCTCTACTACTCTGAACTGTGGCTTCCTCATAGGGAGATGGGATTGTATCCCATCTCATGTGAGGAAGATTTTGCCCCTTGGGAGATATGCGGCAATATCTGCAGATATTTTTGATTGTCACAATTGAGGAATGCTATTGGCATTTAGTGAGTAGAGAGAGGCCAGGGATACTGCTAAACATCCTACAACGCACAGGACAACCCCCACGACCCAGAATTATCTGGCTTCAAAGGTCAATAGTTAGACGGTGGAGAAACCCTGTCCATCATATGGGGTCGATAATAATCTTTGAAAATAAGGCAGGCAAGGTGCCCAGTACATGCCTGGCATAGTGTCAGTCCAATAAATGGTAGGTCTACATGTTGAACAGTAGAGAGTTTGTGACAATCTCATAAAAGTATGTGAACTCATTAGAATTTTCAGAGTAGGAATAGGAAAAAGGCTCTCAAACTCAGTGTTGTCCCTGAATTATGAATTCCCAAGAAACATAAGGAATGGAAAAAATACAGTTGGCTAATGCAGGTAACAAGTCATATAGAAAGGATGAAAATATTAGTGGCATGCTTGCTATGTCACATATGTTGGCTCTTTTCCTGCATTACCTCATTTAATCCGTTTAGCAACATTAGGAGGTAAGAATCTTTATTCCCAATTTATAGGTGAAGAAACTGAGGCTCATAAGAGTTAAGATCCTATCCCTGGGTTACGTATCTATAAGTGGTAAAGTTGGTATTTGAATCCAAGTTTCTCTGTTACCAAGCCATGACTCTCTGTTGCCCTGCCCTGACTCATATGTAATCATTGCAACTGACAAACTTATTAGTCATGAACCCAGCAATGTGGGTGCTGAGGAATGCAGCCAGGGAGGTCCTCAGGAGAATAAGGAACCTGTTGAAGGTGCCTCAACGATTTCAAAAGGTTTCTACCACTCTAAGATCTCCTCTCTTCTTCCCTGCCTTTGAATCCAGGCCCTTCTTGATGTTCTGTCTGGTGAATCTGACAGCTGGACCTGGCCTGCCCTTGGGGAACATTACAAATGCTAAAAAATGAACCCATTTGCTTCCCATTAGTTTCCCATGACAAATCCTATTCCCTCAGGGTCACAGAGCACCAGCATTCTACAAAGAAGAGAGCATCTATTCTAACCTGAGATGTAACAACAATAGCACAAAAGTTGGGGGTGAAAAAATGGAAGTGTACTTGTGTACAATTTTTGAATACATGTGACGTGGTAAGATATCACATGAAGGTAGACAGTGATAAATTAAAGATATACACTACAATAGAAACCCTAAAACAACCACTAAAATAATGATACAAAGATTTACAGCTAATGAGTCACAAAGGAGATAAAAGGGAACAGTTCACCAAAGAAGATAAACAAATGGCCAGTAAGCACTTGAAAAGATGCTCATCACTAGTTGTCAGGGAAATGCAAATCAACACCATAGTGAGATACTGCTTTATACCAACTAGGATGGCTATAAATGTAAAGACAGATATGAACAAATTTTGGAGAGAATGTGGAGAATTTAGAAGCCACATATACTGCTAGTGGGAATGTAAATGGGGCAGTCACTTTGTAACAGACTGGCAGCAATTCAAGTACAGAGTTCTCATTTGTTCTTGTTGTTGTTCAGTCACTAAGTCATGTCCAGCTCTTTGCAAATGCATGAACTGCAGCATTCCAGGCTTCCCTGTCCTTCACCATCTCCTGGAGTTTGCTCAAACTCACGTCTACTGAGTTGGTGATGCCATCCAACCATCTTATCCTCTGTCACCCCTTTCTCCTCCTGCCCTCAATCTTTCCCAGCAGCAGGGTCTTTTCCAAAGAGTTGGCTCTTCGCTTTAGGTGGCCAAAGTATTGGAGCTTCAGGTTTAGCATCAGTCCTTTCAGTGAATATTCAGGGTTGATTTCCTTTAGGCCTGGGAATTATCATATGACTGAGCAATTCTACTCCTAGGAATATACACAGGAGAAATGAAACATATGTCCACACAAAACATGAATATTTGTGGTAGCATTATTCATGAAATGTCCATTAACTGATGAATGGATAAACAAATGTGATATATCCATACAGTGAAATGCATTTATAAAAAGGAATGAAGTATGGATACGTACTGCAACATGGATGAACCGTGAAGACATTCTACTAAGTGAAAGAAACCAGTCACAATAGGCCCATATTATATGATTCCATTTGTATCAAATGTCCAAATTAGGCAAATCTATAAAGGCAAAAAGTAGATTCGTATTTGCTTAGGGCTGGGGGAGGGGTAGGAATGGGAGGATTTGGGGGTTATATTTAAAGGTATGAGGTTTCTTTTTGGACTGATGTTCTATAAATACGGCGATGGCTACACAATTCTATGTAGATACTAGAAATCACTGAATTACACATTTTTTAAATTGGTGAATTGTATCTCAAAAAGACTGTTACAAAAAAGTAATCAAAAGTAGGCAGAAAAAGAGGGAAAAAAGATTAAGTGGAACAAAGAGAAAATAAACATCAAGATGCACAATTTAAACTTAATCGTATCAATCATCACATTAAATTTAAACGGTCTCTATCTCATTTATACTCTAATCTAAGATCATTTAAAGCACTTGCTTTCAAGCTATGCATCAGAGTTATCTGGAGGTTTAACAAATACCCAGAGTTTCTAATGGAATTGGTCCGGGGGTGAGGAGCCTGGGTATTGAGATTTTCACAAGTGCCCCTGGCATTCCCATGCGGTGCCAAGGGAAGAACCACTGCCTGTAAAACATGGTATTTATACTGCAATCTTTCTTGAATACATTTAGGGTTTTTTGCCATATCTGAGCACCATCTGGACCTGGAGATATATGACTGTATATGGGATAGCTATATCAAATCCCCAAAGAAAAATAATATAATTAAATTTTGTCTTAATACTGTTGCCTGTCAAGATTCTGAACCTGAGACCACTGAGTCCCCTATGGAAAGAGATTACCAGGACTGAGAACGTTATGGTCACAGCATCCCTGCCCTGAGACTTTCCCCTTAGCGATGGCCAGAAAAATGAAAAGGGAGAGGTTCCCCATTGAGGGGTTCAATTGTATTTAGCTCTGTGTCTTCCTAATTGTCTCTTCCTCACCAACACTGGATCACACTTTGGGGGATGCTGTTTACATCCTTCAAGGTTAATTTCTTAAGGAAGTCATTCCTGGAAGTAGGACTATGAGGTTAGGACTATGACTACCAGATTATCAGGCCTTACTTTCCCAATATTTAGCAGAAATGTAGCTTAAAAAGAATGGCAATGGCAATGGTGAAAGGGGAGAGAAGGTGAGAACCAGAAAAGTGCATCATAAGTTGAACTTGGCATGGTGTTGACATTGGGGCTGGTGTTGCCAAGTGAGTCTAAAATGGGAGGCAGAGCAGAGGAGGCCCGCCTGCTGCCTGTGCGTGTATGAGAGCTGTCTCCCCTACCTCCAGCCAGAGGAACTTCCTCCTCCGGCCCATGGGCTGCTTGAAGGAGGCTCCTCACCCCTTTTACAGAAGTGCGGGGCCCAAGGGCATTGCCTGATTCCCTCCTCTGCCTCTGGAGCATTCTGAGCTAAGCAAAGTCTCCTAATTAGGCACCCAGAAATCAAAGTGCTAAGCTTTACCAAGAAGTATGTTTCAGAAACCTTCCAATTTAATCAACAATAAAGAATCAGCTATACTGTGAGAAAGCAGAAGTCTGAAACTAACTGCACATGTTGCTTTTAAAAGGAAATGAATAAAGCAAACGGGAGCTAGAGTTCCTAAGTGTGATGGTGATAATCACATCGCCTTTAAAAATTAATGAATATTATTTCCTATAATAATAATAACTCTGGGCACTACCACCAGAGGCAACATAGAGCCTCTGATGGTAATGATCTCCATTCTGGTACTGTAAATGAAGCCACCTTGTTCTGTTGGGACTTTGCTATAATAATCTCCAGCCAAACGCTCCACAAGAAATCAAACACCACTCAGAGAGGCATTTAAGATGTCAGGGGAAATGACAAAAGCCTTCAACTGTCAGACATGAAATGAAACTATTTATGAGTCAATAGAAGATGAGTTTTGTAGGGAGGAATTTGATACAAAGAAACCCAAACTGGTACTGTCAAAATTTCTTTCCTGCCTTTCAATCCACTTTCCTGGAAGAAGGCCAAGTCCACTGAAGGAAAGAAAAAATAACACTTCTGGGTTCCCAGGAAGTTGTAAATTGAGGTGCCTGTTTTTAACTGCTCTTGAGTTCAGTTGTGGGGGCTCAGGCTAAGCCATTTAGTAAAACCAAAACAGATGCAGCCTTGCTTACAAGAATGAGAGCTGTTTCTTCCATGTATCTCAACAGAGAAATAGGTTCTTCTAACAGCAGTGACCCCTTGGCAGATAAACTGGCACATTTACAAACAGACAAATGGATTGCCAATGGGAAATTAAAAAAAAAAAATCCTTTCTATTTACTTTATTGTCATAGAAATGTTTTGATTAATTTTCTTAAAAAAACAGGACTTTGGCGGGGGGGTGGGGGGAAGGCTTCCTCAATAGACAATCTGAATAGGTCTATATCTATTAAGGAAATCGAATCAATAACCTTCCAAAAGAGAAAGCGCCAGGCCCAGATGGGTTCACCAGTGAATTCTGCCAAATAAATGTGGAAGAAATGATACCAGTTCGCTATGATTCCTTCCCAAAGATAGAAGCAGAAGAAATACTTTCTTAACTTGTTCTATGAGACCAGCACAACCCTAATACCAAAGCCAGACAAAAACATTACATTATTTCATGCAAAGGAACATATCTGTATAGTATCATGATGTTAGTGGAGTTGTGGCACCATTTTGAGATCAGTCATTCAGAGTTTAAAGAAAAAAAAAGAATTGAATTTTTAAGTGTGGACATCATGAACTTTTTAAAAGTCAAAAATTATTATAGCTTTTCAGACTAGAAAGGAAAAGGGCACTGAATCACCCTACAGGTTTTAATTTCAAGGAAGGTAAATATCAATTGCTATAATCCACATAAACAAAAAGCACCTTAAAAAAAAAACAGTAAATGATTCTTGAATCAGAAAAGAGAATATCACTCTGCTATCTCTAGCTGTGATGGGTCTATTTCTTGCTCTGACCTCATAAGGAGACATTGTTATAGAATTCCAGACACCTATGTAGGTCCCTGGCTAGGGCAAGGTTTTTGGTCAGTCTAGCCCTGGAAGCTTGGAGAAGGCAATGGCAACCCACTCCAGTACTCTTGCCTGGAAAATCCCATGGACAGAGGAGCCTGGTAGGCTGCAGTCCATGGGGTCTCTAGGAGTCGGACATGACTGAGTGACTTCACTTCACTTTTCACTTCCATGCATTGGAGAAGGAAATGGCAGCCCACTCTAGTGTTCTTGCCTAGAGAATCCCAGGGATGGGGAGCCTGGTGGGCTGCCATCTCTGGGGCTGCACAGAGTCGGACACGACTGAAGCGACTTAGCAGCAGCAGTAGCCCTGGAAGCTAGCTTTTGGTCATCTGAGGGATTTTCAGCAAAGTTAAATTTTTTCTTCTTTAGCTTTTTGTCCATTTTGCTTACTATTCCTCTTGCCCCCTTCTTTTTCTCATTTTTCTCTATCCTTTTAATTTTTCTAATTTAAAAAATTTCATCCCACTTTTATTGTGTTTTAGTTTTTATTTTTCATTTTATTTTTTCTCATGTTTTTCTTCTTTTCAATTTCCCTCATTTTTCTTTATTTTTTCTCACCTTTTTCTTTATTATGGGGGTGGGCACTGAGCAGAATACATAATATTCCCTTCAACATGTCCATGGAGTATGACAGACTGCTCAAGAAATCCATCATCCTCAACCTCATCAAAGGAGGCTCTTGAGAAGAAATCATAAAGGATTCATGGATCAACATGGGCCACGGGAGGGACTAATACCCTACATAGAGCCATTACCTGACCACAAGGATCCCAGGTAGACTGAGCTGATGGTGTCCATGGGCTACACATGGGGAGGGATCCATGACTTGTAGATGAGCCAGAAGTATGATGAACTGAAGTGATGGTCACCCATGTGCTCCTAGCCAACAAGATATCTGAGCTGGAAGGCTGTATTATTACCCTGAAACTGGCTCCTTTGACTAATCTAACCAACAGCTTCCCTCATTATCTATCCTGCAAAGTCTAGCTCACCCAAAGCAGCAGAGCTTCATTCCTACTCTGAGGATGGTCAGAGCAGCAGCACGTGAACATCAGTGGCCTGACAGCAGGGATCAGCAGTTACGATGGAAAGCCAGTAGCAGCCAAAGTACTGCCAAGCCCCTACCTGGCTGGAGAATACCACCCCAATACCGCCCTTGGTGTGGCCCTGTGGTCTCCCTCTGCACCCACACATCAGCAGCAGCACTGGTGGAACCCCCAGATGGACCCAAACTCCCCAGAGGGTATCCTCCAAAGAAAACTCCGTCCGCACTAGGCAGCTTAGACAGGGTCACCACCAGAATTTGCCTGACAATGTGGCCCCAGCCTCTCTCCCAGCAGCAGCCAGGGGCCAATGGGAAGGTAAAAGCCCTTTACCTTCATCTGCACCTGTGTTTCAGGTCAGTCAGAAAGAACCAGCCTGAAGCTGAAAGCTGAGCAAATATGAAACCTCTATTAGTCCAGGCAGTAATATAAACCAGAAAGCACATCGGGAGGTCAGGTGGGCTCCCTGCACTTTACACATGATGATCACAAGATCCATGGAGCTAAAAGAGGTGGTTCAGGAGATCAGATACCTGAAGAAAACATTTGCGGGTGGGAGCTGAGCTGCTGTGCGTACAGGGCCCCTCCTGGAGAGGACTCTGCGTGGTGGAGGACGCAGGTGTGCAATCTGTCTGGGCTTCACTCAGGAGTTCAAATAAGGAGATATCCACCATCTCTATGACCTTCAAAAGCATAGTATCCAAGATAACTGGCAGCTCAAAGGACTGCCACGGGGCACGAAGGAGACAAGAGGAGAGGACCCTGGCTGGAGCCCCAGGCCAGCCCCTGCCCTGCACCTGGATGAACTTCTGAGGCTAGACTGTTAACCCTGGGCATTTCTCCTCTTCCCTGCTCTTCTCCATCCTGTCTTCTGTGTTTGTGGGGGAGGGGAAACGGCTCAGTAGAAATAAATGCAAAAAAAAAGAAACATATTTGGGGGGCTTCCCTGGGTAAATGCAGGAGACATGGGTTAGATCCCTGATCCAGGAAGATCCCACATGCCGCAAAGCAACTAAGCCTGTGCGCCACAACTATTGAGCCTGTGCTCTTGAGCCTGGGAACTGCAACTCCTGAAGTCCATGTACTCTAGGGCCCATGCTCCACAAAAGAAGCCACCACAATGAGAAGCCCGAGCACCACAACTGGAGAGTATCCCCTGCTGTCCACGACTAGAGAAAATCCCAGGCAGCAACCAAGACCCAGTACAGCCTATATAGATATATAAAACATTTTGTTTAAACATAATCATTTTAAAAACTACCCTGCTTTATTGCTACAGCTGTCACAAGACACTCATCAACCACTGGGCAAGAAATAGGCCCTTGTCAAAATTTTCTCATGACCCAGTTGAATAAAAACAAAAACCTCTTTTCTTGGAGGAAATCAAAGCCTGGTGAAACTTTCCTGAGAATGAGACAAAGGTCAGTGAGTTATAAAGGAGACAACATGTGGAGCCGTGACACTGTCTTTTCTTGCTGGAGAAACAAGACCTGAGGATGACATCTGTATGATACACTTCACTGTGAGGCAACCACTTCAGTATTTATAAGCTTAAAACAATGCATTGGTATTCTGTCTCATGACACCCGGCCTTCTGGGTCCCCAATCCTAACTTGGGGATGTTCACGGGTCTCTTCGATTAGCTCCAGACTCACCTTCTTGGATCCTTGTTCCCCTTCAACTTTCTCCTCTCCACCCTGGGTCACATATCCCTCCTCCCTAAAATTATCCTGTCCTTTCTTTTTTCCCTTTGGGTTCAAAGAGCACTCCTTTTTATTTTTAAAGATTTCCTCCCAGTCTTTGTTGAAGTCTGACTGAAGCACACTAAACTGCATATATTTAAAGAGTACAATTGTATCAGTTTTGACATACTAATACATACAACCATGAAACCCCAAACATTTCTAGCATCCCCCAAAGTTTCCTTGTGTCCTTTTTTAACCCATTAATCCTATCCCAAGAAACTGCTGATCTGCTTTCTCTGTATATAGATTAGTTTGTATTTTTCCATGGAGTCATAAAATATTTACGTTTTTTGGGGTGGGGACGTGGCTTTCAGTATGGTTTTGAGATTCTTCAATATTGTGAGTTCAGTTCAGTTCAGTTCAGCTCAGTCGCTCAATAGTGTCCGACTCTTTGCGACCCCATGAACCACAGCACACCAGGCCTCCCTGTCCATCACCAACTCCCGGAGTTCACCCAAACTCATGTCCATCGAGTTGGTGATGCCATCTAACCATCTCATCCTCTGTCGTCCCCTTCTCCTCCTGCCCCCAATCCCTCCCAGCATCAGATTTTTTTCCAATGAGTCAATTCTTCGCATGAGGTGGCCAAAGTATTGGAGTTTCAGCTTTAGCATCAGTCCTTCCAAAGAACACCCAGGACTGGTCTCCTTTAGATGGACTGGTTGGATCTCCTTGCAGTCCAAGGGACTCTCCAGAGTCTTTTCCAACACCACACTTCAAAAGCATCAGTTCTTCAGCGCTCAGCTTTCTTCACAGTCCAACTTTCACATCCATACATGACTACTGGAAAAACCATAGCCTTGACTAGATGGACTTTGGTGGCAAAATAATGTCTCTGCTTTTGAATATGCTATCTAGGTTGGTCATAACTTTCCTTGCAAGGAGTAAGCATCTTTTAATTTCATGGCTGCAATCACCATCTGCAGTGATTTTGGAGCCCCCCAAAATAAACTCTGACACTGTTTCCACTGTTTCCCCATCTATTTGCCATGAAGTGATGGGACCAGATGCCATGATCTTCGTTTTATGAATGTTGAGCTTTAAGCCAACATTTTCACTCTCCTCTTTCACTTTCATCAAGAGGCTTTTTAGCTCCTCTTCCCTTTCTGCCATAAGGGTGGTGTCATCTGCATATCTGAGGATATTGATATTTCTCCTGGCAATCTTGATTCCAGCTTGTGCTTCTTCCAGCCCAGCGTTTCTCATGATGTACTCTGCATAGAAGTTGAATAAGCAGGATCACAATATACAGCCTTGACATACTCCTTTTCCTATTTGGAACCAGTCTGTTGTTCCATGTCCAGTTCTAACGGTTGCTTCCTGACCTGCATATAGGTTTCTCAAGAGGCAGGTCAGGTGGTCTGGTATTCCCATCTCTTTCAGAATTTTCCAGAGTTTATTGTGATCCACACAGTCAAAGGCTTTGGTATAGTCAATAAAGCAGAAATAGATGTTTTTCTGGAACTCTCTTCCTTTTTCCATGATCCAGCAGATGTTGACAATTTGATCTCCGGTTCCTCTCCCTTTCCTAAAACCAGCTTGAACATCTGGAAGTTCACGGTTCATGTATTGCTGAAGCCTGGTTTGGAGAATTTTGAGCATTACTTTACTAGCATGTGAGATGAGTGCGATTGTGTGGTATTAATAGTTTTTTCTTTATTACCGAGTAGTATTCTACTATATGGATGATATACCACAATTTGTTTATCCATTCTTTACTGATGGATTTAGGTTGTTTCTAGGTTTTTGCTTTATAGGAAAGTTCTGATTAAAATTCATGTATAAGACTGGGTTTATGCTTTCATTTCTCCTTGGTAAATACTTAGGAATGGAATCGTTGGGTTTTTCCCTGGCGGCTCAGATGGTAAAGAATCTGCCTGCAATGCAGGAGACCTAGGCTTGATCCCTGGGTTGGGATGGTTCTCTGGAGAAGGAAATGGCTGTCCACTCTAGTATTCTTGCCTGTAGAATCCCATGGGCAGGGGAGCCTAACCAGGCTATAGTCCATGGGGTCTCAAAGAGTCAGACATGAGAGACTGATATTTAACTTTTCATGCTAGATGTATGTTGAGCTTTTTAAGAAATTGCCAAACTGATTTCCAAAATGGTTGTATCTTCTCACACTGACACTAGCAATGTATGCAAGTGTCAATTGCTCCACATTCTCACCAACATTTGGTATGGTCAATCATTTAAAATTTAGCCATCCTGTTGTGACTTTTGCTTGTTTCAGTGCACAGCTACATTTTGGCTTTATTTATTTTCTTTCTTTTTTAGGACTTTTATTTATGTGGCTGTGTCAGGTCTTACTTGTGGCATGCAGAATCTTTAGTTGTGGCTTGCAAACTCTTAGCTGTGACAAGTGAACTCTTAGTTTCAGTATATGGAATCTAGTCCTGGGATCAAACCTAGGACCCCTGCATTGGGAGCATAGAGTCTTAGCTACTGGACCACCAGGAAAGTCCCTGGCTTCATTTCTAAAAGGTGGAATATACACTTCTGTTTATAGGAAACAAAACCAGATTATGTTTGCTGTGCCAGTGAAGTTAATAGTTTCCTTCTTACCCTCCAAAGTGTTCTAGATTAAACAATAAAAATGTTCCAGCCCAACTAGCAATGCCCCTAGGCTGTCCATCCGCGGCCACAAAAGCCCATTAAGGCATTCTGATCAACAAAGATTTCCCCCTCCTCTTAAGATATTTTCAAGTTAAAAATTTTTTTTTCTTTATCACAACAGAATTACAGGAGGAAAGGAGTAGCATAATGTAGCCTAGTGCTAGGGTGAGGAAGCAAGTAGAGGAGATAAAGGGGGTCAGACAAGATCCTGTTGACTTTTGGGCTGCACACAGTCATGAGGAACATAAGTAAGATCTATTCCCTAACTTTCCCCCACAAATGCCCTTTTTTTTGTCTAGCTAGTTTGACTTGGATTTCTGTCATCTGCAATTAAGAGTCCCAGCCGGTATACAAAGAAAGGCAACAGCGTTTTGTTAAGTCTTGGTTGGCTCACATTTCACTTCTGAAGTATCTCTGCCTTCCCTGAGAGTTGGTTTTTGCTGACCTAGCCTGGGGAATTTAAAGCAGAAACATCGGTCACATTGATTGGGGATGAAACTTCAGAGGTCAATGAACACCCAGGATCAAAGTATTTAGTGGTATCACCTCACGGTTTGTTTAACTGAATCTCTATGGGGTCGCTAAGAGTCGGGCACGACTGAGAGACTTCCCTTTCACTTTTCACTTTCATGCATTGGAGAAGGAAATGGCAATCCACTCCAGTATTCTTGCCTGGAGAATCCCAGCGATGGGGGAGCCTGGTGGGCTGCCGTCTATGGGGTCGCACAGACTCGGACACGACTGAAGCGACTTAGCAGCAGCAGCTCCATGTATTCGCTGTAATACAGCCGACTCTTTAATTTTTAAACTGTCGTTTAGTGGCATGATGCAAAAACCCTTCTGAATTTTGAGAAGCCAGCTTCCATTTCCAACTAGCATGTTCTTCCTCCTTAATAACTAGATTTAATTCTTACAGAAAATATCCATATTTACTCAGAGCGCTAAACGTGCAAATGAGCAACGCAGTAAGTGACCTACGCGAACACAACTCTAACCGGCGGTGTCCGCCCTCTCCTAGTAGCATAGAGTTGCTGGGGTTGTATGTAAGCAGGGTAAAGGTAATACACAAGAGGAAGAAAAGAGGAGGACGAAAGAGGGCGGCGGAAGATAAAAAGTTCCCATTCAGTCCTCGAATGCTCTCAGAACACAGGCTAGGCTCCCGACCCGTAGGTGTGCCTCCCACACAGGGAGTGTCTTCGCCCTGTCCCCACGCCCCAAAGACGGACTAAATTTGGGCTGACGGCCCGGTAGCGTTTGCCGCACCCCTAGCTGCAGCCCACCGAAAAGCTGTCGGGAGTCCCGCCTCGGGCGAGACTAAAAACCCTCTATGCCGTGCACCCAGCCTTTGGTCCCCGGTAGCAACCTGAGCTCGGGGGCGGCGGACCGGAGAACAGCCTTCGGGTGACCAGCGGCTGCACCGGTGGCGTCGGCCCCGCCTCTTCAGCCTCTAAGCCCCGCCTCCACGCTCCCGGGGCCCGCCCCCTTCCGCCCAGGCCCTGCTTCTGCTTTCGGGGTTCCATCACCACCTCTTCGCGCTGGGGCCAGCCCTCTCGTAGCATAGCCCCGGCTCCCACACTCTTGGGCCTTGCATTCCACCATCTCGCGTCCTGGCACCGCCCCCGCGCCCCGCGGCCCCGCCTCCTGAACATCACGGCCCGCCCCGCGCTCTCGGGGTTGAAGCCCTGGTGTCCGGGCTAGAGCTCCGGCCCCGCCCCCACGTGCCCTCGGAGTCCGGGGCAGGGTTGGCGCTCACGAGGAGGCGTGGCCGTAGTGCGGGAGGAGGCGCGGGCCTGGCGGCCGGGACTTTGGCTTTGACACAGACGGCGATAGGCGGCTGTGGCTTTGGTGCTGGGCTCTGGACCCGATTCTTGCGATCCCGCGTCCAAGTCGGGGGAAGGACTTTTCGTTTGGATGAACGCAACTGCGGCAGCGCCGCCAGTCCTGGTGCAGCCGCAAGACCTGGTACAGCCGCAGCGGCCGCATTTCACCGCCGCTGCCGCCTCCGCGAAGCCCTGCAGCTCCTGCCGGTTCTGGGAGAGCCACTCAAGAGTTTTCTCCAGCAGAAACAGCTGGGACGCGCGGCCCGAGGTGGCGTGGGACGGATCCCGCGACCAGCCGCTGATCAGCACTTGCGCCGGCGCTGTCCCGGGCTGGGCTCAGGCTTCGGAGCCGCAGGTGGAAGGAGGACGCCCCGAAGGAGCAGCTGAGAGGTGGGGCACTAGGAACGGCGCCGAATCGGGTAGAGGATGATAAACCCTTTCTCCGTGCCCGCACTAGTGAGGATGGAATTCCAAAGTTGCTGGTGGTGCTGAGTGTCAGGAGCAGGGGACGTGGGGATGCCCACTCCCTTTTGCCTGAGAGTTTAAATGGGAGCGACTGGAGGCGGGGAGATGGCCCCAGTGCTTTAAGAGTTGAGAGGCAAGGAGGAGAGGTGTAGGCTGGTGGGGATAGGTCTCTTTCCAGAAGAAGCTGCTTATAGCGTTTTTTGACCCTAACGTGACAAAAATTGAGCTTCACTAGAGGAAAATCTTCATGGGACAGCCCCCTTATGTGTGTTTTCTGAGGTTCACAGACATCAGCGTTGGACTCCTGGCTAAGAATCCCAGCTGTAGGTAGGGAGTGCTAATCCAAACTGATTAACTGATTCAATCGATTTGTGTTTATTTGTTTTCCAGGTGGCCAAGTGAAAGGTAGTTTTGGACACTCGGGGCAGGGTTATTTAATGTTTGTCTAGGTAACCATTTCATGCCCTGAATCCTGCACCTTCCCTTCTGTGCCTGTGAGGTCTACTGGGCTTCCTCCCTAGCCAAAAGGCTTCCTGGACTCCTGATCCTGCCATGGGGAGCACGCTGGGCTGCCACCGCTCCATCCCCCGGGACCCCTCGGACCTGTCCCATAGTCGCAAGTTCAGCGCAGCCTGCAACTTCAGTAACATCCTGGTCAACCAGGAGAGACTTAACATCAACACCGCCACGGAGGAGGAGCTGATGACCCTACCTGGGGTGACGCGCGCGGTGGCACGGAGCATTGTGGAGTACCGCGAGTACATCGGTGGCTTCAAGAAAGTGGAGGACCTGGCACTGGTCAGTGGCGTGGGTGCCACCAAGCTGGAGCAGGTCAAGTTTGAGATCTGCGTGAGCAGCAAGGGCAGCTCGGCGCAGCACTCCCCCAGCTCCCTGCGGAGGGACTTGATGGCCGAGCAGCAGCCTCACCACCTGGCCGCCGCCGCTGCTGTGCCCCTCACCCCGCGTGTCAACATCAACACAGCCACCCCGGCTCAGCTCATGAGCGTGCGGGGCCTCACGGAGAAGATGGCCGTCAGCATCGTGGACTACCGCCGTGAGCACGGGCCCTTCCGCAGCGTCGAGGACTTGGTGAGGATGGGCGGGATCAATGCCGCCTTCCTGGACAGGATACGGCACCAGGTGTTTGCCGAGAGGTCCAGGCCTCCGTCCACCCACACCAACGGCGGTCTGACCTTCACCGCCAAGCCTCACCCCAGCCCCACCTCGCTAAGCTTGCAGAGTGAAGACCTAGACCTGCCGCCTGGGGGTCCCACGCAGATCATCTCCACAAGGCCCTCGGTGGAGGCCTTTGGAGGCACGAGGGACGGGCGGCCTGTGCTGAGGCTGGCCACCTGGAACTTGCAGGGCTGTTCAGTGGAGAAGGCCAACAACCCCGGGGTGCGAGAGGTAGTGTGCATGACCCTCCTGGAAAACAGGTGAGGATAAGAACCAGCAAGGGCATTGGGTTGAAGGCAGCTCTTGCATGGCCTCTTGCATGGCCTTATGTGTGCATGCAAATGAGTGGATTTGGGGGCGGGTATGGAGAGGGCAAGAGTTTTAAATCAGTGGGCTTGAGGCCACAGCCAATATGGTGCAGTATTCTGAGTGGCTGAGCTCTCCTGCTCCAGAATTTTCTAAATAGAGCCATCTGGACTTGAGGTCTGTATCTTGAAGATGGTATGTCTGAGGTTAATTCCTAAATTTGGGGTCAGTGGAGACTGTATTTGTGTTACTGCTTTGGAAAATGTTTGACTCCCAAGACTTCATGGGGTTTACACCAGATGAGGCAGTCAGAGCCTGGGAATTGTTGCCCTTCTGCATGGGTGAAAGAGCTAGTCAGAGTTTTTTTTTCCTTAGGAGGCAAAGGCACATTTGTTCTACCAAATATGCTTATTTGTGTCCAGAAAAATCTTTGCAAAGACCAGGTGTTTGCAAACATACACGCTATGTAAATATATTTACCAAAACGCTACAAATGAATCACCCTTCATTCTTTTTCCTTATTTAGCCTGAAGGTGGTTTTTAGGCCCACAGTTACAGCCCCAAATATATGTAAACCTCCCCTGTCCAAGGGCCAGAAAAGGCCAAGCTGATTGTATGCTGAACACTGGCCAGATTTCCACATTTGAACCATAGAAGAAGAGAGTTGTATGATGCCCTCTTATCACTGAGTGTTTACCTTATTCACAACGCTACTCTCTGTGGGAACTTCCATTGACACTCCCTAAAACAAAACAATATATTGTAGCAGTAACTCCTGCTGTTAGTGAAATAGTGCATTATATAACACAATCAACTTTGGGAAGGAAAGAAATATTTCTAATAGTCCCTTCCAGGGCAAAACCCAAACTCATGTCCATACGGATCCTGCTCTGAAGGGAATTGGCCCTGCCACCATTCCACACCACCCCCCACCCCACGCCCACTTCTGCCTTGAGATGCAGTATGCTTGGGACCACGCGCTGTTTTTTTTTGCATTGGGTTGGTGACATGAAGTGAGTTCTCAGCGGGAAATCACAGTGCATTGTGGCAGAACATCAGGAAAAATGAGTGAGGAGAAAACCGGGTCAAAGCATTTCCCTGGCACTGTCCCACTGGCGTGCTCTGTCACTGAGTGTTAGGAACTTGCACCACTCAGAGAACGGGACCTGGGGAACCTGAATGCACTTCCTGCAACTCCACATCCTCTATTTTGCATCACAACTCACTCCTTTCGCAAAATCATGTAGTACACAGGGGAGAACAGGAGTCAACCCAGGAGATAGCTGTGGGGAATGCCTGGACAATTGTTCTTTTCATCCATGGCCGCATGGCTGTATGTCTGGGCAAGGAGAAGGGAGGCAGAGGGCTGACTGTTTAATTCCTATTATGAGTTTTCTTAAGGCTTAGTTTGGGGATGGAGGAGGATGAATCAGGAGCTGAAGTTGCCCCCATGGGGATGACCTACTAGGTAGCCCTTGCCCACTTACCGTGACAGATACAAGTGTGGTCTCTGGAAACCAGCATCAGCAACTGCCACAGGAACCTTGGGTTTTCTGCCACCTCTGGGTGGTTCTGATATGCAATAAAGTTTGCACCCTGTTGTACTGTGTGTTGGCAGTCAGATGTCCCGTGGGCTGCTCTGTGAACATTTCCCCTAAAGTGTCTTTTCTGACAAGTCCGGTGAGTCCAGGCAGCGCTTTCTAGGTGTATTTTCTTTGATGGCTCCAATCATCCTTGTAGTTATTCAACCATGTGATGGTCTTTTTGGACAGAGCTTGAAGGGCTTACTTAGGTTCTAGAACAGATGAATGTGAAGGGTGGAAAATGGGAGAGTGAGCAGGAAACAGCCGACTTCAGAGTGGGCTCCAGTCTGCGGTGCGGACTGGGGCAACCAGGATCACCGAGAAAGAGCGGTAACTTGCCCAGTGAGAGATTTGTCCTGGTGTCTCTTCTTTAGATTTCCTAGGGGGTGATGCTTTGTTGAAGACAGTTGACTATTGTCCTCAAGTGAGAGTTTAGGAAGAGCTTACCCAGAAGGGTGAGCTTACCCAGAAGGGTGTAGAAGGGAGCATCTGGCAGCCACTTTAAATGTGACCCATGTCGCCATCGTATTTCTCACTCTTGGCCACATCTGTTGTCCTGTGGGTTGGTGTTTCTTTTTTCCTGTTCATGATGTGTTCAGTGTTCTGGGCACTCTAAGCAACTTGTTAGTGTTTGGTAAACCTGAAGTAATTGGCTTAGGGCCTGACTCCCTGTGGAACTGGAATGGATCCATTGGATTAGGGCACTGAAAGATGCCTGGGTGTGACAAGATCACATGTCCTCAAAACAGCAGTGTACATTCGCCAAGAGCTGTGTTCATCCTGATTCACAAAATTATCTCACATTTGAATTGATCCTTTTATTAGCAAGAGGAAAGAAATTTAATTTGAGCAAGAATGGATGCAGGTAATTTTGGGGGTGCTCTCTCTCTCTCTCTCTATATATATATATATATATATACACACACATATACATATATATAATATATGTATTATAGTAGTTATGTGACTTTTGAATGTGCCTTTGTATTTTCACAGCTTTCTCAGTAACTCTGGGAAGTAGGTAATGCATGCTTTTATTATTGAGTCTCCATCTTTGAGTAAGGAAACTAAAACCAAAGAAGTTAAATGACTTGCCTCTATCCACAGCTCATTATTATGTCAGCTGGGACTAGGACCCAGAACCTTCTGACTTTAGACCTGTGCTCTTTGCAAGTGTGCTATTTTATAAGCACCTTACTTTTATCCTGCCTCTTGTTCAGACATTCCGCACTCTGCCTAACCAGGGGCATTTGCCAAATTGTGTACTAGTCCTATTTTCATACATTAAATTCATTGTAAAGAAAAAAAGAAAACCCCCAGCTCCACCTCTTTATGTGTTAAACTGGTGAAATTCCTTAACTTCTCGAAGTTCAGTTTTTCCATATGATAAATGTAGCTAATGTAAAACACACACAAACACACAGAGGAACACAAACCCTTAGGCACTTTTTTTGCAGAGGGAATAGCTGGCCCTTGTTTTCCTCTCTGTGGGTTTGTGTGTGTTTTCTTAGACTAAAGCATGCCTGGCTGAGACTCTTAACAGGATGGAGTCTTTTCTGGCCCTGGGATGCTGCTGCCTTAGTGGACAAGTGTGTATGAGCTACGAGAAATCATGTTTTGCACATGCAGCCTGAGATAGGGCAGAAAGCTCAATAATCATGATTACCAGGAACCTTCAAGTATGTCATGCTGTGGCACACAACTGACAGGTTTCATCAGATTCCTTTGCCGAGTGTCAATCTTAGGCAATGTTTTTCCTTGTTTTCAGGATTTATGGAGCAAGTCTAAAAGAGGAATGCTTCTGCTAAATACTCTTGCAAAATTTAATGGTAGCCCACATATGGAATGAAGATTGTTTATGTTTTTCTCTTCCAGTTTTATTGCGATATAGTTGACATATAGCACTGTAGAAGTTTAAAGTATACAGCATAATGATTTGACTTACAGATGTTATGCAATGATGACCACAATAAGTTAGTGAAAATCCATCATCTCGTATAGGTACAAAATCAAAGAAATAGAAAAAAAAAAAAAAACGTTTTTTCCTTGTGATGAGAGCTCTTAGGATTTACTCTCCCAACAACTTTCATGGATTACATGCAGAAGTGCTAATTATGTTCATCATGTTATGCATTGTCTCACTAGTACTTTTTCACCTTTTAACTGGAAATTTGTACTTTTTGACTACCTTCTTCCAACTTCCCCTCCCTCTATGCCTCACCTCTTGTAACCACAAATCTGATCTCATTTCCTAGGAGCTTATGTTTTGAAGTGAAGTTGATCTATAGCACTAAGTTAGTTCCTGATGTACCACATAATGATTCAATATTTCTATACATTTCAAAATGATCACCATAAGTCTAGTTATGATCTGTCACTGTACAAAGATACTGTAGAATTATTGATTGTATTCTCCACAGTAAACACTGTACTTGTGACTCACTTCTTTTGTAATTTGAAGTTTCTACCTGTTAATCTCCCTCACTAATTTATCTTCTCCCCCACTTCCCCTCTGGCAACTGTTTGTTCTCTGTATCTATGACTCTTTGTTTAGCTATGTTTGTTAATTTGCTTTGTTTTCTAAATTCCACTTATAGTAGTAATAGTTTAATCGCTAAGTCGAGTCCTACTCTTGCGACCCCATGAACAGTAGCCTGCCAGGCTCCTCTGTCCTTGGGATTCTCCAGGCAAGAATACTGGAGTGGGTTGCCATTCCTTCTCCAGGGAAATTGCACATATAGTATTTGTCTTTTTCTGTCTGACTTATTTCACTTAGCATAATATCCTCCAAGTCCATCCATGTTGCTACAGATGGCAAAATTTCATTCTTTTCATGGTTGAGTAATGTTCCATTATGTGTGTGTGTGTGTCTCTATGTATATACAACATCTTTATCCTTTCATTTATCAGTGGGAACTTAGGTTGCTTCCATATCTTCTTTATTGTAAACATTGCTCCAGTGAACATACAAGTACATATATCTTCTTTCTTTGGATCTGGACCCTGCAGTGGAATTGCTGGATCACACAGTAGTTCTAGTTTTAGTGTTTTTGAGGAACTTCCATGCTGTTTTCCATAGTGGCTGTGCCAATTTACATTCCCACCAACAGTGCACAAGTGTTCCTTTTTCTTCACATCCTTGTCAACATTTGTTATTTGTAGTCTTTTTGATGATAGACATTCTGACAGGTGTAAGGAAATATCTCATTGTGATTTTAACTTGCCTCTCCCGATAATTAGTGACTTTGAGAAGGTTGTTTGAATTTTACTTTTTGTTTTTTGCTGAGGAATTGTTCAATTTTGAATAGTCCATTTGGTTTCTGAAAGCATAAGCACTGTAAGAGTTGACAGATAATCTCCAGAAGAAATAAGAAGTTTAGCATCTCACTTGCACATTTTCCCATGGTCTCCATCAGAACGGAATATGAGTGTCAAAGTCTTGAGCCTTTTAATGGTCTGAATCTGTTTTCTTGCCTCATATTTGTTTGTGGTATCAAAGCACAAGGTGACTTAGTGCATGACAGCACACACTCCTCGTGAAAAAAGGGATTTTAGTTTGTCAGACTCAATAGGGTCAGTATAAACACTGCCCATCTTGTTGTTTGATTCATTCATGGAAAAACACATATTGAATGGCTGCTATGTATATATATATGCTAAATTTGGGAGTCAGACTGGCCCTGTTTTTAAACCAAGTTTAGCAAATGTGAACCAGCTTTTATGGCTCAGCCTCAAAACATTTGGAAAATCCACACATTTTATCAGAAGTCACTGAGTAGGACTGATACCAGGTTGAATTTTTAATAAGAGTAATGGACTCATTCTGAGGGACTGAAAGTTGGTGG
Source organism: Oryx dammah (assembly GCF_014754425.2). NCBI lineage: Eukaryota > Metazoa > Chordata > Mammalia > Artiodactyla > Bovidae > Oryx > Oryx dammah. Next base: position 61,414,928 of record NW_024070202.1, on the reverse strand, counting down.
ATGCAGCCAGACATACCATCTGGGGGCAAAGTGCCCAGCAGTTGCCTTAAAGTAGAAATTGTGAAATCTATTTTGACAGCTGTGGAAACGGAGGCTCAGAGAGATTAAATAGCATCCGTGTGGCCTTCAGAAACGAAGATGTTGGAATCAGGTTTTGAAGGCAGGCATGTTTGATTTCAGAGCAGGGAATGGAGGTATCTCTTCCCAAATTCCATAGCCTTGCCTGACCCTCACCTACCTGCTCTTTCCTCCCTCTCCTGGGCCTCAGGCTGGCCAGGCATCCGAGCTTTACCTAGACTCTCAGGCTGCTGGAGACCTCTGCTCCCTTCCTGTTTTTGTTCCTCTGAAGGACAGGGCTTTGGGCCAGAGGTGGAGCACTCCAGAGGGTGCCAGGTCCCCCCCACCCCCCGCCCGGCCTTGCACTGGGACCCTCAAATGTGAGTCTGTGACCTTGGCTCCACTCCAAGGCCGAGTTCCGGTTTTCTGAGCCAGGGAGCTCTGGGTTTCCAGAAAGAAAGGTGGTCAGTAGTAAGACTGCTGAGGATTAATGAGAGAAGAGGGTGTGAATGAAGGGAAGGCCTGGGGTGGGCAGACACAGGGCTTATTTCACCAAAGGGACAGCTCTTTCTTTTGTCATTCCAGAAAGCTGGGCCCACTGGGATCTGATTTGTAGTGGGGGAGGGGGTGTGTGTTGAAACTATTGATTCTTCTAGAAGATATTCATTCCTTTATTATTTATTCATTCAACAGAAATTTTTTGAGCTCTCACTAAGTACCAGGCTCTGGTAATAAAGTGTAGGATAAGACAAAGCCAGTGCTCTTATAGAGTTTCCATTTTAGGCAGGAAGACAGACAAGTCAGTACACAGATAAATGCCTACAGATAGTGGTGAAAGCTGAGGGTGATGGAGGCTTGCTGAGTAGATGGGGGTCAAGGAAGCCTCATCTGAGGAGCTAAGGAGCCAGGCATGGAAAAAGTTGGAGGAAAGAGTGCTTCACTAGAGGAACCAGCAGGTGCAAAGGCCCTGAGAGAGCTTGCTTCAGACAGAAAGCCGGAGTTCCGGGAGTGAGGGTGGCTACGGTTGCAGAGGGAGGCAGGGCCAGGTGGGTGGGGCCGAAGAGGATTAGAAGCAGAAGTTGATGAATTAGCTGTTATCAGATTGTTCTGTCTGCTGGGGGGTCTCTTGGAGTGTATCCTAGGAGCTGACTAAGTGAGGCTATTAGAATACAGGCTGAAAAGGATGGTGACAGGGGAGCAGAAGTGGGTGGTGATAAGATCTTTTAGCGACAAAAACTGAAAAGACTTGCCTGTGTTTGGGATATCATAGAGATTAACTGGGTAGATTGCTAGAAGACAGGCTCAGAGGCATTTAAGAAATCTGGAGGCTGACTCACATGCCTCTGCGTTATGTCGGCATGATGCAGCTTGGTTAACTTACCCCTCCGTCTGCTGTTGCCTCACTCTGGACAAGTGTGGGATCTTGGTCCACAGTGGATGGAGAAAGAGGCCACGAGGTCCTCTGTGTAGACCAGGTCCTGGACTGCACCGCATGGGCCGAGAAAGAGCCTGGGGACAGTGACAGAGACATCAGTGAATTATTGGACAAGGATCTTACACAAAGGGTCCTGGAGCAACACCCCACCTTGTGTGGCAGACTGCAGGGCAGTTCATGAGAGCAGTCTTTGCTACTTAGGGGAGAAGGAAGAACTGAAGTCAGGTGGGCTCATCGGTTACCAGGGACTAGTTAAGTCCCATAATGAAGAGGATTGGGTAGACATGTGAGTGGAACAGATTGGTCGAGCTGGGATATATAGAGCAAGAGAACAGCTATATTAAATGGCCTAACCATATATTTGTGCTGTGCTGTGCTTAGTTGTGTCCAACTCTTTGCAACCCTGTGGACTATAGCCCAGGAGGCTCCTCTGTTCATGGAATTTTCCAGGCAAGAATACTGGAGTGGGTTGCTGTTTTCTTCTCCCAGAGGATCTTCTTGAACGAGGGATTGAACCCATATCTCTCATGTCTCCTGCATTGGCAGGCAGATTCTTTACCATTGTACAACCTGGGAAACCCCAAAAGACATTTACAGAAGTTAAATTCAATGTGGATTGAATTTAAGTGCACTTACCTAGTGAGGTCAGAGGCACAGGGTAACATCAGGGAGCTTACAGTCTCACAAGGAGACACGTTCCCAGGTGCTTACCGGGCCCATGTCTGTTTTGAAGAAAGAAGTCAAGCTTAAGCCCAGGGGTCTGGTACCTGTCTGCCTGGCTCTGGAGGCGGATGGAGAACTCAGCATAGGCAAAGGATGTGGGGGCAGGATCAAGGTGGTTGGAAAGGAATTAGTCTGGAGGGGAGGCCAGGGTCTGAGCAGCAGGAGTGGTGGCCATCAGGGTGAAGGTGAATATCAGCAGCTCCCCACGCAGCCATCAGGTGAGGAGTAAAGTCAGTCAGTTCCCGACTTGCATAGGCTCAAGGTGTGAACCATTCAGACGAGGAGCTCCATGGTAGAGAATAGCATTGCAGTGTGTGTTATTTTTATTTCAAAATTACCCAATCTTACGAAAGATTTTATCCCAGAGTTCGAAACAATCTCTGCCAGTAACAAAATCATGCATTTCACTGATATTTGGTGTGTTCCTCATGGACACCCTGGTCTTTGTGTTGTCATGTACTGCTGAGTGGAAATTCCACACCTGTGACTCTTTTCAAAACATCCAGGATATTATGCAGAAATGCCCTGCTCTGCTTGCAGGCTTATAGTTCTCAACAGAGATTTAGAAACCTAGAAACTTGCCTATCCTATTCCTGATGACAGTACACAGGCCTCATCTGGACAGCAGTTCTTATTGTAATGTTTTGACTGACAACTGCCTAACAACTGGACTCCAGCGGATAGGAACCCTGGGGAGATGTGGTCAGAGTAAGCAGTTCTCTTTATCAAGAAGTGCTGACTCCTTCTACTAAACTAGTGGGGAAAGAAACCCTGAGTTTTCTTTACTGAGTACAGCTCTCTACCTCTGTTGCTTTGTTGTTTGTTTCCAACAAACCCTTGTTTCTAGAGAGTTCTATTTTGATTCAGCCATTACCTGATTAAGCTGTTAAGCTGGGCCTTCAATTACCTTATCTAGAGCCTGCTGTAAACTCCTGAAATGCGATGCTGAAGCCATGAGAATGTTGTTACGTGGCCACGTTGAAGGTTGTATGTGTTTGGGGTGTGGTTTTATTGTGTTGCAGGGATCTGAATCCTATTTGCTCACCTAAAGGCTAGAGAATGAAATCAGTACTTGGTCTTTCTCAACTAATGCTGAAATCGTGGTGTCTTTTAAAGTGGGAGATGTTAGATAAAATTGCTGTTTTAAAAAATACTGATCCAATTATCTATTACAAAAAAAAATTCTCTAGAATGTGTTTTTATTAAGCAAATTGAGTCTGACTTAAATATTTTTGCATTCTCTCTTTTCTTAAATGAGGAAAAAGTAAAAGTTTTAGTGGCCTCTCAATATCAGTGATTGGGCTTCCCAGGTGGCTCAGTGGTAAAAAATTCACCTGCAGGAGATCTAGGAGACTCAGGTTCAATCCCTGAGCTGGGAGGATCCCCTGGAGGAGGAAATGGCAACCCGCTCCGGTACTCTCGCCTGGAAAATTCCCACTGACGGAGGAGCTTGGTGGGCTACAGTCCACAGGGTCTTGGAGAGTCAGACACTACCGCCAGTAGATTTGGGGCTTTGACTCTCTGTGTGTGGTGGGCGACCTCTGCAGCTGCAGTTCATTGTGTCATTTTACTGGTGAGTTCTTTGCAAAGTTGCAAAGTCGTTTTTAACTTGACTCATTTTAAATGTCAAAATACTGCATGTCCCTCCCGCCACATAATGGTAATTGTGTTCAGTGTCCACAGCTGTGGTAGCAGTAGTTGCACTAAGAACAGAAACAATGATAGTTAACACTGATAGTTGCTGTGGCTGATGTCCAGGGCTAAGTAGCTTTCCTTTGGGTATCATCATCAGTCCTCCTACACATGCAGAAGTGATGGCTCAGGGAGGTTGAGTAATTTTCCCCAGGGTCACACAACTTTTAGGTTATGGAGCTTGGATTATAACCTAAGCAATTAGATTCCAAGGTGTGATGATAAAGTACCTTAGTTCACTAATGCTTTTCCGCAACTTTGTGTTTTATTCATCACCCCAGCCTTTTTATTTGACTAAGTGCTCTCTAACCAACTTGATTCGAGTTTCATAGTCGTGATCTTTCATAATTATGCTAACGACATTATCATTGTGTGTGTATATCCACTATTTCTTTGTTCAAAGTGGAGCAAGGATATTTGCAAAGCAATCTGAGTGTGGAATACTATATTTTTACTGCTTTTCAGTCTTTTACAATCATCTTGCCCACACCTGTTTTTACAGCAGTTTCGTCAAACAATTTGGCTTCACAGAGGCTTTCCAAACATTCGTCTTCCTTTTCTTAGAAGCAACTTCTCTTTCTGCTCAGACTCCTGTTTCGACAGCCGATGTCATGGTTAGGAGACCACAGCACTATGCACTGTGGGCATGAACAAGTCTGGGGAAAGACCCAGCTGAACCTGGGTGAGCATGTGAGAAAGGGGAATTCATCGACTGGGAGAACTCAGTGTGGCCTGAGTGCCCAGCGCTCAGCGTGTCTGATGAAGGGAATGAGGAGAGTCTGCTGAGCGGGTCCCTTGGGTAGAGGCTGGTTAGGAGAATCTCTTTTGTGTTTTTAAGGACACAAGTACCTGGCCCAAGTTACGTTACTTCTGTAGTCTAGAGACTGTATTTGCTGTGGATATATTGGCCAACCCAACATATTACAGACCTCTGGCAGTAACTGAGGGTTGTTACTGATAGACTATTATTTTTCTAGATTGACTCAAAAATATAAGGCCAAGAGTTCATTGGTCCAGTTTCTTTCCTCATATCTTTTGCAACTTTCAGAAATATGAGGTGAAGGAGTAATTAGCTTTTAATTTTTTTTTTTTTTACTTAAGACCTAGACTAGTCAGCATTTTCTTCAGTGTGGTAGAGAGCCTACTTATGAAACTCGCTAATGTGAGCTGGGAGGGATTTAATAAGCAGGTAGACTGGAGTCAGTGGTGTATATAAAACATCTCCCCGAGTTTGTAACTCTGCACCATCTTTTTAAACTATTCTAGATTTTATGTTCAAGTTCGATTTTTAAATTCATGTTCATACATGTGAAACTGTGTCAGACACCATGGTGTCACAGTACTCACATGCTGGGCTCTGTTAAATGCCAGGCAGGGCTGTTTGGAGTGGATTTGTAATCTTAAATTGTGTTAGATTTGTTGCTTCCAATATTAACAGTAAAAGTGCAAGTAATATTTGGATATTGTCAGTTTCAACTTAAATATTGTTGGAGTTTCGACTTGGAAATGCAAGTTGCTTCTGTCTGTTCAACTTTTCAATAATTGAAGAGCATCTGAAACTCTAAGATGGTTGTTCAAAATGTTACTATTTTACATCTGTTAGTGTGTATGCTTCCATACTACTTTGCATTCATCTCACCCTCTCTGTCCTTTCCCTGGCCCTTGTCCATAAGCCTGTTCTCCATGTCTGCATCTCCATTGCTGCCGTGAGAATAGGTTCATCAGACTCTGGAGACTCAAACTGGGGTTCTGTAACAACTTAGAGGAGTGGGAAAAGGGTGGGAAGTGGGAGAGAGATCCTAGAGGGAGGAGACATATACACACCTTTGGCTAATTCATGTTGATGTATGACAGAAATCAAACCAATATTGTAAAGCAATCATCAATCAATTAAAAATTATAATTAAATGTTACTATTTGCAACCATTTATCTAATCTATGAAAATCAGGAATTTCTTGATCTACCAAAGCAAGATATAAAAATAAACCAGGTAATGAGTGAAAGATAAGAATGTGTGATCACCGTAACCCCTGATTCCACATACAGTATCTGTGTATCAAAGCAACTGTGGCATTTTTCTTGACTGATTATATTGGTAAAGGCTATATACTTAAATGTACTCAGTTCTTCTGAATCACGAAAGTCCCTTCCAATCCTGAGGGTTTTTGTACAGAGAGGGAAAATGGTCACTATTTCTACCAAATGTCCTCCAATTCAGAGAAGGAAAAGCCGTTGTTTTTGTAGGTAAGATTGTATTAGTTTGCTAGGGCTGTCATATCAAAGGAGCACAGATTGGGCAGCTTAAACAAAAGAAATTTATTTTCTCACAGTTCTGGAGCCTGGAAGTCCAAGATGAGGGTGTCAATAGGGTTGGTTTCTCCTTGGCTTGTAGATAGCTGTCATCTCCCTGCGTCTTCATGTGGTCTTCCCTGGGTACCTGCCTGTGTTCAAATTTCCTCTTTTTTTCCCCCTAATATTTATTTATTTGGCTGCATCAGGTCTTAGTTGCGGCACGCAGGATCTTTGATTCTCATTGTGGCATGTGGGGCTTGAGTTGCGGCATGTGGGATCTAGTTCCCTGACCAGGGATCGAACTCGGGGCCCCTGCATTAGAAGCACAGAGTCTTAGCCACTGGACCACCAAGTAAGTCCCCAAATTTCCTCTTCTTAAAAGGACATCAGTCTTATTGGATTGGGGCTACTCTAATGGCATCCAAATGCAGTCACATGCTAGAGTACTGGGGATTAGGACTCCAACATATGACTTTTGGAGGACCTGATTCAGCCTGTAACAAGAGCAGGGTAAGAAAAACTGCTCAGGAACTTCCTCTTTGGCTACTTGTGAGGAACCTGTTCCTCCTGGTTTTTCCTGGGGCAATGATGATTTTAAGTACTTGTTTAACAAAGAGTTTAAAGCTGGAGAAAGCTGCCTTGGAGTTACTGGAGTGACAGTCAACCGGACAAGAGAAATGGCTTTCTGGCTGGGCAATAGCAGGTATGCACCAGCAGTTAGGGACTAGGATTTGTTTCCTTTGAACTTCTCTCCTTCCAACTTGCCAGTCCTCGGTTTTTTCCTGAAACGCAAGCAGTGACCGAACCTTCTACCTACCCCCACCAAGGCAGCAGCTCCAGTTTGCCAAATTCTCTGCTTGCTTTTGGCTACAAGTAATGGTGACACATGAGTTGGTCTGCCCTTCAGAATTTTAGCACTGCTGTGGAGAGGCGTGATTCAGAGGGACCTCTGAAGCCTACTCACCTTCAGCTGTCCCTGATTTACTGTTAAGCATCCCAGTCACAGGCTCCCCTATTGGCCTGTGTTTCCCCTCCTGTTGCAGTCATTCTCTTGTCATTGCCTGCATGGTGCCTCTGCACTCCCAGACTGTACATACAACCTAGTTTCAGCACAATAACACTTGGGAATTTGTGGAAAGGAGAAATGACCCCTGGCATCTACTATTTACTTTACCCCATGTGCTGTTGCTCAGCCTTTTATATTCATTAACTAATTTAATCTTTGCACCATCCCAATGAGGTTGGCAAAGTATTCCCACCTTACACATTAAGAAACTCAAATAATTTAAGTAAACTTGCCTGAGCCACATAGTTGGTGGGTGTAGAACAGAAGTTCAAAGCTGGGCAGAATTACTCAGAGCCCAGACTCATTTACATTCAGATGCAGAGAATCCATAAACCTAGAGATGGCACCAGGGGGTTAAGGAAGGGGACATTTCTTTCCTAAACATTTTATGTCTAGAAAGTGTGAGAGACAAGTTTCAGAGGGGATACTTTCTGGAATGGGGCCCAGCTGGCGCTTGAGGAAGTCATCCAATTCCGTCATCCAGTGAGGTTAGGCTTTGGGGACACAAGATTTTTTTTAAATTGAGATATAATTTTCATACAATGCAATTTATCCTTTTAAAATGTACAGTTTGGTTTTTAGTATATTCACAAAGTTGTGTAGCCCTCAGCACTGTTTCTGAACATTTGTTTCACCCACAAGGAAACTCTGTACCAGTAGTCACACCCCTCCTCCCAGCCCGAGGCAACCACTGATCTACTTTCTGTCTTTGTGGATTTTCCTGTCCATTTCTTTTTATATAAATGGAATTATATAATATACGGTCTTCTGTATCTGGATTTCTTTTTTTTACTTAGATTCATGCATGTTGTAGCATGTGTATTTCTTTTTTATGGCTGAATAATATTTCATTATAGGGATATACCTCATTTATGCCTGCAATGTAGGAAACCTGGGTTCAGTCCCTGGATCGGGAAGATCCCCTGGAGAAGGAATGGCAACCCACTCCAGTATTCTTGCCTGGAAAATTGCATGGACAGAGGAGCCTGGCAGGCTGCAGTCCATGGGGTCGAAAAGAGTCAGACATGACTGAGTGACTAATACTTTCGTTTTCTTTATTCAGTCATCAGGTGATGGACATTTAGATTGTTTCTACTTTTTAGCTATTATAAATAATGCTGCTTTGAATCCTTGTGGACAACTTTATGTATGACATATGTTTTTATTTCTTTTCGGTATATACCTGAGTGGAGTTTCTGAGTCACATGGTAATTCAGTGTTGAGCACTTTGAGGAACTGCTAGACCATTTTCTGGAATGGCTGAACCATTTTACATTCCCACCAGCAATATCTGAGGGCTCCTCTTTTCAGCCTATCCTCCCCAACACTTGTTATTCCTTCTTTTTTATTATAATCACATTAATTGACATGAAGTGGTATCTCATTAAGGGTTTTAGCTGCATTTCTCTAATGACTTGTGATTTTTGGCATCTTCTCGGCCATTTATATATCTTCTTTGGAGAACTGTCTGTTTAGAGCTGGGTCACCTGTTCTCAACACCTGTTTCCAAGCTGATAAAATATAAAATACCTTGGTGCTGACTCCCTTTTCACGCCATTATTTCCCCTCTTCCTTGCTTCTGAGACACAGGATCATTATACCAGAGCCTAACCTGGCATAATTATTTTGTAACAGAAAAACTGCCTGTCGTCCTACGGAAACAATCCCCCTATTGAAGAAGGACCCTGGAGAATTCCATTCGGTGTGCTTTGTTACATATTCTGCCTGGAGAGCAGTCTGGCTCCACTGCAGTTGTGACACTGTCCTTGAGAAGTACTTGGTGTCCTTTGATTTTCACATTCAGGTTATGTGTTTTGGATGGAACTTTAGTGCTTTTTTTCCCAAAGTCAAAAGTAATGTATGCCAAGAATTGCTGTGAAGGGTGATTTGGATATGCGTACGTGTGTACCTGAGTACTCAGTTGTGTCTGACTCTTTTCAACCCCATGGGCTGTAGCCCGCCAGGCTCCTCTGTCCCTGGAATTTTCCAGGCAAGAATACTGGAATGGGTTGTTCTTGCCTACTCCAGGGGATCTTCCCGACCCAGGAATCAAACCTGCGTCTCCTGCATTGGCAGGCAAATTCTCTACCACTGAGTCACCTGGGGAGCCAATTTGGAGATTGTTGCTGTTGTTCAGTCCCTCTGTTCTGTCCAACTTTTTGCGACCCGTGGACTACAGCATGCCAGGCTTCCCTGTCCTTTACTATCTCCTGGAGTTTTCTTAGATTCATGTAAGTTTTTCTTCTAAGAAGCAAGTGTCTTTTCATTTCATGGCTGCAGTCACCATGTGCAGTGATTTTGGAGCCCAAGAAAATAAAGTCTGTCTCTGTTCCCATTGTTTCCCCATCTGTTTGCCAAGAGGCTTCCCAGGTGGTGCTAGTGGTAAAGAATCCACCTGCCAAAACAGAAGACGCGGGTTTGATCCTTGGGTTGGGAAGATCCCCTGGAGAAGGAAAAGGCAACCCACCCGTTTTCTTGCCTGGAGAATCTTATGGACAGAGGTGCCTGGTGGGCACCAGAGGGTCACAAAGAATCAGACACAACTGAAGCGACTTAGCATACACATTTGCCATGAAGTGATAGGAGCAGATGCCATGATCTTAGCTCTTTGAATGTTGAGTTTGAAGCCAGCTTTTTCACTCTTCTCTTTCACCTTCATCAAGAGGCTCTTTAGTTCCTCTTCACTTTCTGCCATAAGGGTGGTGTCATCTGCATATCTGAGGTTATTGATATTTCTCCCAGCAATCTTGATTCCAGCTTGAGCTTCATCCAGCCTGGCATTTTTCATGATGTACTCTGCATATAAGTTGGATAAGCAGAGTGACAGTATACAGTCTTGGCGTTCTCCTTTCCCAATTTGGAACTAGTCTGTTGTTCTGTCCGGTTCTGACTGTTGCTCCTTGACCTGCATACAGATTTCTCAAGATGCAGGTCAGGTGATCTGATATTCCCATCTCTTGAAGAATTTTCCACAGTGTGTTGTGATTTACACAGTCAAAGGCTTTAGCATAGTCAGTGAAGCTGAAGTAGATGGTTTTCTGGAATTCCCTTGCTTTTTCTGCGATCCCACAGATGTTAGCAATTTGATCTCTGGTTCCTCTGCCTTTTCTAAATCCAGCTTGTTCATCTGGAAGTTCTTGGGTCACATACTATTGAAGCCTAGTTCATGACAATATCTGCAAATTCCAGAGTGCTGGGCCAGGAAAGAACCTTGGAGGAGCACCTCCCACAGGACTGAGTCCCCCCAGACAAATGAAATGATATGTATAATGTTTATTTCCTTATTCTTTTGAACCAAGTTATAGAGTGTTGAATCATTAGACTCTTCAGTTTATGGTACCCTATCCTCCATCCGCGGAGAAGGCAATGGCACCCCACTCCAGTACTCTTGCCTGGAAAATCCCATGGACGGAGGAGCGTGGTAGGCTGCAGTCCATGGGGTCACGAAGAGTTGGACATGACTGAGCGACTTCACTTTCACTTTTCACTTCCATGCATTGGAGAAGGAAATGGCAACCCACTCCAATGTTCTTGCCTGGAGGATCCCAGGGACGGGGGAGCCTGGTGGGCTGCCGTCTATGGGGTCACACAGAGTTGGACACGACTGAAGCGACTTAGCAGCAGCAGCAGCAGCAGCATCCTCCATCCGTGCTAGGTTCCACTTCTATTTGGTTTTATTTAAAAATTGTCTTTCCTTCTTCATCTCTATCCTCATTCATTCCCCTTCCATAGATTCCTAGTGCAAAGTGTTAAATATATCTTTGAAAAAGGGAAGTTTCATCTACAAAAAAGCATGTGTTTTTATGGTTTCAAGCTAGTTCTTTGCTCCTGACTGCGGCTTAATCATTGGCCACGTGGACGGGTAGGTGCTCCAGGTACCTATCACCAGTTGACGGAAACCAGGCTGCCTTGCACTTCCTGCTACCAATGAGGCCACTATGGCCTTCACATACTTTTCCAGCCGTTCGGATTCCCTCTTTGGGGGACAACTTTTGCCCATATTATAAAATTTGAAGTTACCTCCCCACCCCCAGTTGTTTTGAAATGTTCATGCACCTTCTAGATGCCAGTCCCTGTTTTGGTCTCAGAGATTGCAAAGCTCTTCTCACACTTTATCACCTCCTGTTAACTTTGAGGTGCCCTACAGACAACAGAAATTCTTAATTTTGCTGTAGTTAAATCTATCAAGGGCTTCCCTGGTAGCTCAGCTGGTTAAGAATCTGCCTGCGATGCAGGAGACCCAGTTTGATTCCTGGGTTGGGAAGATCTGCTGGAGAAGCGTTAGGCTATTCTTGGGCTTCCCTGGTAGCTCACACAGTAAAGAATCTGCCTGCAAGGCGGGAGACCTGCGTCCAATCCCTGGGTTGGGAAGATGCCCTGGAGGAGGGCATGGCAACCCACTCTAGTATTCTTGCCTGGAGAATCCCCAGGGACAGAGGAGTCTGGCGGGCTATAGTCCATGGAGTCCCAAAGAGTTGGACACTACTGAGCGACTGAGCACAGCACAAATCTATCAGTTCCCATTTGGATGCTATTTAACAAATCCATCTTACCCCAAGTTCACTCTTATATTTTCCTCTTAGCTTCTCAGTTGTGTAGTTTTATCCTTTACATTTAAATTTTCACTCTGTCTGGAGTCTATCTTTGAGCAAGGAAATCCAACCAGTCCATTCTGAAGGAGATCAGCCCTGGGATTTCTTTGGAAGGAATGATGCTAAAGCTGAAACTCCAGTACTTTGGCCACCTCATGCGAAGAGCTGACTCATTGGAAAAGACTCTGATGCTGGGAGGGATTGGGGGCAGGAGGAGAAGGGGACGACAGAGGTTGAGATGGCCGGATGGCATCACTGACTCGATGGATGTGAGTCTGAGTGAACTCTGGGAGTTGGTGATGGACAGGGAGGCCCGGCGTGCTGCGATTCATGGGGTCGCAAAGAGTCAGACACGACTGAGCGACTGAACTGAACTGAACTGAGGTGCAGATACAGTTTTTTTTTTTTTCTCTAGTCCCAGCCGCCAACAACTTGTTCTTTACCCACTGATTTGTCCGGGACCTTTATTGTCCTTTGTCATACGTTCGTGTCACATTTGATGTGTGTCAACTCCTGTGCTTGGGTGTTGTTGCCACATTGTTGTTAATACTGTGGCATCTGGTCAGGTAACTCTCCTTCTGTGTTTTTTGGCTTAAAAAATTCCCTAACCATAGAGAACAGGAGTGGCTGCCTTGGCTCTGGATTCCTGGGGCGGTGGGTGTCTGACCCCGACTGCAGGTGGCTGTGAGATGAGAGCCTGGCCACTGTGCCTGGCAGGGGATATGGGCTCCCAGGGTGGTGCCAGTGAGGAAGCAGGCATGGGGCAGATGGATGGGGCCATGGGGACCACGGTCTCACTGGGACCGCTTTCCCTGGGTCAGGCCCTGGCTCTGAGAAGCAGCCCGGGCTCCTTGGGAGGGGTTGTGCCGGTTGCCTGATTCCTGTTTGGGGGTGAGGTCGCATGGATATGGTGTGTGGATGGGTCCTGTGGAAGGGATGGGCGCGTCCACAGGGCTACTCCCCATATCAGATTCTGATCAGAGGGGCAGTGGAGAGAGTCCACTTTTTGTGGGGGCCCCTGTCCGCTCCTCCACCAGCTGGAGGCTTCGACCCTCTTGCCGCACTGGACAGGCACAGGGCCAGGGTTGTGTCTATTGCATCATCCTGCACACCCGCACGCAACAGGCTCTCACCAACAGTAAGAAGAAAGGGGGAAGCAGGCAGAGTCTGGAAAGGGCTTTGGAGCCAACTCTACCGGGACTTACGCCCATTATTAGCCTTGTGGCCTGGGGCAGGCTGCTTAAGCAACTGAACTTTGACCGCCTCATTTGATAGGGCCTGTAACACTGCAAACTGGCTGGTCAGTGAAGAGGGTAAGAGGTGTATATATAGCACCTGGGCTGCACAGGGTAGGTGCTCAGTAAGTGGGAGTTGTCATCTGGGGGTTATCTCACAGGAAAGCTCTCCAGTTCATTAAGCATGTCCTCTGCCGGGCTGTACCAGGCATGCAGACAGAGATGAATGACCTAGCCCCGCCCTTTGATGAGCTCACAGTTCAGCAGTGAGATAATTACAAGCAGACAATAGCTGACTGAGATCAGGGTGTAAACTCCAGCTGTGGAGGATGCATGTTTTAGCCCAACTGGAGGTCCTCAGGGGGCTTTCTAGAGGAGAAGAAGCCTGAACTGAGTCTTAAAGGGTGACTGAAGTTATTAATAGCTGAGGAAATAAAGGTAGAAGGGCATTCTACACAGAGGGACTGGGAGGAGCAAAGCCTAGAAACAGGGAATGAGTACATGCTGGGAAAAAAAAAACAAAACCCTAAACATTTAAGTTTTACAATCAGTTTGAGTTTCCCAAATATCCTTTTGGAATTTTGACTGGAATTGCATTGGCTTTAAAGATGAAATTTCAGAAAATCTGATATCATTGCAATGATAAGTCAACCTTTCCTAGAACATCTATATTTTCTTCATTTTCTTTTGGAACTTTTAATAAAGCTTAACATTTCTCCATGAAGGTCCTGTGCATTCTTTGTTAGGTTAGCTCTTAGATACTTTGATTTCCTGTTTTTAAAATTTCCAGAGAATAAAATTCTAGAGTTTTTTTTGTTAGTCATTCCAGTTTTTAACTGTTCTTATTATCACAATACTCTTCCTTCACCTACATCCCTTATTTGTAATTTATGCCAATTTTTCTAAGTCTTTTCTAGTAGAAGTTAAGAAACAGCCTGTCAGAACCTTTCTGAGGCTCTCTCTGTATGCTTGGAGACCTCAGTTCAATCTCCTTCCACTTTATATTCTCACCCTGAATAATTTTAGTTCATTTTGCCTTTCTCCATGATTTATATTTTTCAAGCATAAATCAATTCTCTGGCTTTAAATCACAGGTTGTCCTTATATGAGTAGATATACAAATATGAGCATGCCTGGTGTAAGAACCAAAACACAGGTGCTGGTTTATACAAAAAACAAACAAAAGTCCCCAAAAGTAGTGGCCATAAATTATAAAATGTTTACGTTTAAATTTAATTTTCCTTGTGCGGAGCAACCCTCACAGTGAGCCAGACTTTATGTTGAATTTGAGATCAAAGAACTCGGAATTATCTTTTATAGTTCAAATATCATTTATTGAGTCTCATTTTTGCAAGTCTTTTTTGCTTCTCACGTGTCCGTAGATTCCTGCTTGTCTGACCACAGACAAATGTCTGTACATGCCTCCACCCACAGTGTGTCTGGGTATGCAAGCGTTATAAATATACCCATCTTTTAAATAGATCTTTATCTTTAGTGTTAATTGTATCTTTGCTTCTTGTACTTTCTCACTGAGTAAGTATGGTTGGGAAGACCTGTATACAGTTGGCTACACACTGCCTTCTAATTATTTGCAAGCTCTCCTCTATGGTTAGTATCAGCCAAGCTGAGTGGTAGTGGCATCTTATTTCACCTAAAAACAACCCAGGTAGAAATTAGAAATTTTCTTTTTTCCCCGGTTTCCAAATAGCCTGGTGGCTGCCCCCATGACCTTGGTCTTTTGCATGTTCTAGGCCTAACTGTGAAGTTTTTTTTTGGTGTCCAAGTAGGGACCTATAGTTTTGATATGAAACATACAAAAAATATAAATAATACTTGGGCCCTTTACCCCCTTTTGTCAATGCATTTTGCCTTCTTGAGGACTCAGAGCACTTATATCTTGCTGTCATTCTTTTAGATCCCTCCCACCTCACACCTCTGTGCTTGGAAAATTTACTTCCTTATAGACTTGGTGGGCAGCAGAGTCCACCACCCATGGGGAAAGCTGGAAATACAAAGGCTTGCTTTCCCAGCCTGCTTTGCAGCTAGGGCCTGGACTCAGCAGGTCCGTGTGTCTAATCTCTGAGTTGGGAGCCAGTGGCACCAAGAGTTTAGGAACTATGAAGAGGTCACTCTGTAATCTATAAAAATGTCAAGTCTCTATGTTGTATATCTGAAACCAATGTGATGTTGTAAATCAACTATGCTGTGCTGTGCTTAGTCACTCAGTTGTGTCCGACTCTTTGAGAGAATCCCCCTGAACTTGAGCCCTCCAGGCTCCTCTGTCTGTGGGGATTCGCTAGGCAAGAATACTGGAGTGGGTATTCATGCCCTTTTCCAGGGGATCTTCCCAACCCAGGGACTGAGCCCAGGTCTCTTGCATTGCAGGTGGATTCTTTACCATCTGAGCCACCAGGAAGTCCAAGAATATTGGAGTAGGTAGCCTATCCCTTCTCCAGGGAAACTTCCTGACCAGGAATAGAACTGGGGTTTCCTGTATTGCAGGCAGATTCTTTACCAGCTGAGGTGATTCTTTACCAGTAGTCTCATATGGAAGTACAACCTATAAAGTCAGTTAAAAGGGGTCTGCTCACGGTTAGGGGCCCAGAAGGGGTCTCCACTACACAAAGTCCTGGACATGTTGAAATCCACTGCCCTGGACATGTTGTGATCCAGGATCAGTCACTACCTCCCTGCCCATGTTACCCAGGCCGTGTTCTCTGCCAGGAGGCCCCTGGACAAACAGAGGATGGCATTTGCTACTGGTTCTTCATGGTCTGTATTTTCAGGCTCTTTGTGTGCTGGGCTTCTCTGCCTTCTGGTTGTTCTCTGAATGGTGACACACTTGACCCATGCCTGGACCCAAACCTCACACACGTGTGGACATCTGGATCAAAGGACATGTATTATATGTCCCTCTTGAGAGCTGTCTTCAAAACACAAATTCGTTTATAAGATTTTTAAAAACTTAACAACTGACGAATCAGGAAGGGCTGAAATTCCCCCTCACTTTTAAAGAAGGATGTGTTTTATAGGAGGGTCTCTCAACCTTGGAAGTTCTGAATTTACAATATTTTTTTCATTTTGAGGTTATCATAAATTCATGTTCTAATGACATTTTTGAGCCAGGTGATTCTTGGTTGTGAAGGCTGGCCTACAGAGTGTTTACTGACATCCCTGGCCTCTACTCACTAGATACCAGGAGCACCACCGGCCCCACGTATGACAACGAAAACTGTCTCCAGATGAATATCCCCTGGGAGACAAACTTGTCCCTGGTTAAGACTCATTGCTCTAGAGGCATTCATAAAGGAGACACCAGCAGCAAATGTGACCACTCTGGGGACTAGGGCCCAGCCTGGTGGCTTTTCCATGACTTCATAGAAATGCTGGACCCTGGGGCCCAGGCTAAACAGGGAAAAGGGGAAGTCAGAGGGGCTGGGAGGCAGACTATCCTGTCCTAGCAAGGATGAAGAAGTGTGGGTGACTTCTTTTAGCTGTAGGGCTTGGGGGATGGAGGCTGGGGCATGTACAGTTTTAGCTATAGGGCATGTAGAGTTTTAGCTGTGGAGCAGGTAGTGTGGATGGAGTTGAAACAGAAGATGTAGGCTGAGGAATAGAAGGCAAAGCCGAGGAGGTGAGGCCCAGGGACTGCTCTGTACCCGTGCCCCTTGTTGGGTTTCTGAGTAAAGGGGGAACTTAGGAACCACAAATGGACCCACCTCCCTGGTGATGAGGGTGAGCCCAGCACAGGGTGAGGTTGGGGCTGTGAGAAGGGTAGGGAAGCTGAGCAAAGACCCCACGGACGGAAGTTTCCCAAAGAGGACCAAGCCAAGCCTTCTCGGTGTAGGTCAGTGCACTTGCTTGATGGCAAATTATTTCAAGAATGGCCTAGAGAAGCCTCCCTCCCTCACACAGCCCAGAACAGAGCAGAAATTTGGAAGAAGGAGAGAAGAGGTAGGGCCCCTTATCCCCTGGGCCTTGTTTCATGTTCGAAAAATCGGGTCTCATAGGAGCCCAGTAAGTGCAGCAAGTTTTCTTATGCAGTAGCTATTTGAATAAAATTTATTCAAATTACAGAATAGAAAAAAATACTAATATTTCCGTTCAGATGCTGGGAGGTACCGCTGTTACAGTTGTGAACATATAGGAAAAACATTAGCAGAGATTGAGATACTCAAGTATTAATATTTGTATTTCTGTGGGAGACGTTATAATATTGCCTTAGTAATGGCTTCTCAAGTGCCTCGGTGGTAAAGAATCCACCTGCAGTACAGGAGATGTGGGTTCAGTCCCTGGGTTGGGAGAAGGAAATGGTAACCCACTCCAGTATTCTTGCCTGGGAAATCCTATGGACAGAGGAGGCTGGAAATCTACAGTCCATGGGGTTGCAAAGAGTTGGACACAACTTGGTGACTAAACAACACCACTCTTAAAATAAAAATGAAAGCCTAGTTGAAATAAAACATTGTTTTTTTGTGTAGAGAAACATCTCAAGTTAACAAATGGCTGTGTTTAACTCTAGATCATGCTAGCTTGATATGTGCTTGACTCTATTATAAATATAGTCCTAAATAAACTGCTAATGCCAGAAAGCAGAATAAATCATTTTCAGTGAGGAACAAAGAGGTGGGAGGGACATAGCATATGGTGTAAAATTGTACAGCCTAAAAATAAAGCTGCCTGATTCTCCTCAAGTAGCTCTTAGGAGCTTTGAATGTCTTTTGTGGAAGGAAAAATAATAAATCCCCAAATGATTCAATGTATTTTGACTTAAAATGTCACTGCACACATTTTTAGAGACGGAAAGTGGGTTGGTGGTCTGGGCTAGGGGTGGAACGGGGACTGACTGCAAATGGGCTGAAGGAAACTTGGGGAGGATCGAAGTGTTCTAAATCTGTACTGTGGTGATGAGTGCACAGCTATAGATTTTCTGAAAATCATCCAATGGTACACTTAGTGGATCTTATGGTATATAAATTTTACCTCACCAAAGCCTTCACAGAGTTTTTGCCCTAGGCTTTAGGATGACATCCTATTAGACTTCTCAACTGTTCCCGTGTCTCTTTGTTTCACTGGTCTTTTCAGGAAATGCCTGACTTAGAGTGTCACATAAGCTCCCCATACCTCATTTTGTCCTGGAAAAGGAGAGTGATGGTAGACCTACCCAGAGATAGTTGGGACAAGTAATTGAATGAATAAATGTAAAGCACTGACAGCAGCTGCTGGTTCCTAGTATCCTCATCTCCATGACCGTCATCTGCGTCATCATTTGTGGCTGTGGTTGTTCTGTCTCTCTCTCTGGCTGAGGCCTTGCTCTGGTCCAGGCCTCCTGCAGGGCCTCCAGTCAGAGGATGACTTCTAAAAGAAAGATCTAACCTTTCTGAAAATGCTACCATGGTGGCTCCCCACGGGCTTTACGTAGATTCCACACCCTCCATGCTATGGGGCCCCGCCACCATACACACAGTCACCTCCTCTCCTGTCTCCTGTCTCATCTCAAGCTCTTTAGCTGTCTCTTGGTCCTTGAGACTCCTGCCAGTAAGGAATTCTTCCAATCCCCACCTGGGCTCTGCCTGGAATCATCTTTCCTCCCTTTCTCTTCCTGTCAGTGACAGCCCAGAGCCCCTGTGAGGCCCTCTTAATCTTGGGCCCCAACTTTTGGCTCATGGTGGATACAGGAGTAATTATCAAAATTACAATTCCGGAGGATTCGAAATTACTGTAATTAGTCATGTATCCACCGTGAGCCCCATGAAGTAGGGCGTGCCCTGCTCCTTGCTGGTCCGTCGGATTAATAGCTTCCTGCACAGTGCCTGGCACTTGGTCAGCAGCCCTTGAACATCAGCCGTCTCTCTGGAGTGCTGACTTGCCTTCCTGCTCAGTCGCCCCAGGGAAGTAACATGATCCCAAGTGTTCTGTTCCTCTCAGGAAGGCTTAGGTCTAGAACCCTTTCTCTCTTTGTGTCTTTGCTCAAGAGAAAACTCCTTTCTCCTGTCTTCCAGAGGTTTAATTTAAACTGGAAAAGAGATTATAGGCTTGGCATTTTGCCTGATGGTACTTTTCTAAGGGGAAGATCCTTTTTCCATCTGATCTCCTGGGATCTTAAAGCCCTAAATTAGAAATGCCTTCTTTGCATGAAATAAAATAACTTACCCATTAACCATCTGTTCACCTGCAAATCAACTTTTTCCTGTGGAGATCCTCTTTATTTTTCCCACTCGTGTATCTTTAAAATATATCTAACTGAAGCAATGTTCCAGGATTTTAATCTGAGAGAGTCCATGGTTTACCTCCCACACTGGTAATCAGCTTTTCCTTCCCCTACCACTGCTGGGCCAGTGGGGGCTGGCTATTCCCTGAACTTGTATTATCTCATCTATTTAATATTTGCATTTTAGCTGTATTTTATGATGTGCATACTGTTACATTAGTACTTCTATATGGTTTATAGATATAAAAGTAATATTTAAGTAATATATGAATAGGCCACATGCTCAAAATTACTCAGAGTGCTGCTAGGATGGTTGAGATAGTGATGCTTTATTTTAAAATTAAGAACAGAATTATGATTACATAGAAAATTATCTGTATGCCATATTTTGCAAGGTTTAAAAATCAGCAGAAGCTTTCCTCCAAGGAAATAGTGGGTAAACTCCGGAATCTAGCTGTAGACTCACAGACAGAAATGCCGTAGGCTGGGACTGGGGGTGTCACCCACTTCACTTCCCCAGGCAGTGATGCTAAGCCCTCCACTTATTTCCCATGCCTGCTGCCACCAAGATGCCCCCCTGCCGGCTTCCGGAGGCCAGGCATGTCTGTGCTCCTCAGAGCTCCCCGCAGATTCTGAGCACAGGGGCTCTCCCCAGTGTGGGGAGCACAAGAAGCTTCTCCCCAGCCTGGTGAGCAGTGGCTCCTCTTGAGACTCTAGGCCCAGCCACCTGAATACTAGCACTATAGTGCCACCGGGGGACTCCACGGAGACTCTTTCCCACCAAAAATACATGTATAGATGCAGGAAGCAGGTAGTTGGCAGGGCACAGGAGGCTTAGGACAATTCTGCAATGCTTGGAGAAAGTGATTCTGGGTCATGCGCCAGCTGTGCCTAGGTGTTCCCCCTTTGTTTGGTCACCACCAGGTGTCACATTTCATTGTACCTTTTTCTATTTGGGGCTGACAAGAGAGGTTATAGGGCAGCAGCTCTTCTCTTCCTTTTCTCCTTCCTGTCCCAGCCACTTGCTCACTCCCTTTTCTGAGTATGTGCGAGGTTGGGGGAAAAGTGTCCAGAAAGGTTGCAGGGTCTCCCCTTCTATTCCATTCCAAAAATGAGGGCTGTAGTGCCTTTCTCTGGCACAGCTGTTGGGATATTAGGGGTTCTCTGACTGTATCCATAGCTGTAGCTTGTCCCAGACCAGGGTAGTAGGCAGGAGAAAGTTTAATAGATATGCTCAGGGTGCACACAGTGTGGCTTTGTGGCAGCCCCAGGAAGTTTGGGCATATAGCTATAGAACACTGGCTCTGAATTTCAGGAGGCTGCATGCATCTGCCTGGGTATCTCACTAATGCCAGCTCAACCTCAGATCCCAACTTAAAATCCCTTCCTCTGGGAAGCTGGCCCCACCCTGGGCAGATCAGTCTCCTTCCCAGCTCTGCACCTGTTGGGACAGTGGGCATCAGTCATAAGTCAGTTCTCCTCTGAGTCTATCTTTTGCTCTAAAAGCCCCATACGCTCAGCCCCATTACTATGTACTGGCCTCATAGAGCACCGTCCCCCTTACTGGTCTCCCTGCCTTCCATCTCCTCATAACTTTCTATCTCCAGAGTGACCTGGATCGTTAAGGCCTGCCTGTCATTCCTGTCATTGCACACCTCCATTGCCTTCAGCAATGGAGTTTCCTAAAGTCAGGCTGGATAATCTTCAGAATTTACTCAGAGCAATTTTTTGGTGTGGATTCCAGAGCCCACTTAATACCTATGATATCTGACTTCCTTGGGTGGTTCCCCAGGAAATGGGCATTTGACAAGCTCTCCGGTGATGCTGGTGCAGGCAGCTGAGGACCACTGAGTAGGATCCGCCTGGTGGTCAGCAGTTACCTGTCCACATGCCTTCTACATTTTGTGACCCTACTTCGCCCCCTACATTCCACGGCCACATTCTGGTGTCCTAATTTCCTTCCTCACCTGGAAACTCATCAGTCAGTGCCACACAAGTAGGTCAGGTAGCCTCTCCTCACTGAAGCTCTCTACTTGTGTGAAATTGAACTGCCCATCCTAGGGTTGACTTTTTGTAGGTTTCTCAAGATAAGTGATCATGGAGCTTCCCTGGCAGCCCAGTGGTTAAGATACTGCACTTCCACTGCAGAAGCCATGGGTTTGATCCCTAGTTGGGGAACTAAGATCCCACGTGCCACATGGCACAGCCAAAAAAAGAAAAAAAGATGAGCGATCATATCTTTGCCCTTCTAACATCTCACAGAACCTGACATGGAAGGAATAAAAAGTTTTGAGTTGAATTTGCTATTTGAGGGTGGCCAGGATAAGAGGTACTTTGAGTCTGGCTTGAAGGACCTCGTGCATCTTCATGCTCCTAGCCTGCAGCCACCTTCCTCATTTCAGAGGGAAATGTGGGTATATGTGGAAATGCATTGCTGTAGGAGATAAATAAATGTGACAGCAGAGTTAGGAAACACCTGAAGTTTCTCTTGGTGCCCGCCTGACCTCAGAATCACAGATCAGCAGGGCAGTGAGGGTCAAGCCTTCCCTTTGCATAGATTTGTTAGGAGTATTTATTGCTATATCCCCTATGATATGATCCCAGTTTTTTCTTTCTTCAGCTCCTCATTTGTCAGTGTTAATGAGGAGAGGAAGGAGAAGGCACAAGACAGTCTTGCCACACAATATTATTTTTTCTCTATCATTGCCAGCAAAAAAAAAGGATTCCAAGACTTTTGCTACCCCAGTTTCCATCTCTTGTGTTTCTCATCATTGACTAAAGCCATTGTGAAAAGCAAAGGAGAAAAGGAAAGATATAAGCATCTGAATGCAGAGTTCCAAAGAATAGCAAGAAGAGATAAGAAAGTCTTCCTCAGCGATCAATGCAAAGAAATAGAGAAAAATAATAGCGTGGGAAAGACTAGAGATCTCTTCAAGAAAATTAGAGATACCAAGGGAACATTTCATGCAAAGATGGGCTCAATGAAGGATAGAAATGGTATGGACCTAACAGAAGCAGAAGATATTAAAAAGAGGTGGCAAGAATACACAGAAGAACTGTACAAAAAAGATCTTCATGACCCAGATAATCACGATGATCACTCACCTAGAGCCAGACATCCTGGAATGTGAAGTCAAGTAGGCCTTAGGAAGCATCACTACAAACAAAGGTAGTGGAGGTGATGGAATTCCAGTTGAGCTATTTCAAATCCTGAAAGATGATGCTGTGAAAGTGCTACACTCAATATACCAGCAAATTTGGAAAACTCAGCAGTGGCCACAGGACTGGAAAAGGTCAGTTTTCATTCCAATCCCAAAGAAAGGCAATGCTAAAGAATGCTTAAACTACCGCACAATTGCATTCATCTCACACGCTGGTAAACTAATGCTCAAAATTCTGCAAGCCAGGCTTCAGCAATACGTGAACCGTGAACTTCCTGATGTTCAAGCTGGTTTTAGAAAAGACAGAGGCACCAGAGATCAAATTGTCAACATCCATTGGATCATCAAAAAAGCAAGAGAGTTCCAGAAAAACATCTATTTCTGCTTTTTGACTATGCCAAAGCCTTTGACAGTGTGGATCACAATAAACTGTGGAAAATTCTGAAAGAGATGGGGATACCAGACCACCGGACCTGCCTCTCGAGAATCCAGTATGCAGGTCAGGAAGCAACCATTAGAACTGGACATGGAACAATAGACTGGTTCCAAATAGGAAAAGGAGTCCGTCAAGGCTGTATATTGTCACCCTGCTTATTTAACTTCTATGCAGAGTACATCATGAGAAACGCTGGGCTGAAAGAAGCACAAGCTGGAATCAAGATTGCCGGGAGAAATATCAATAACCTCAGATATGCAGATGACACCACCCTTATGGCAGAAAGTGAAGAGGAACTAAAAAGCCTCTTGATGAAAGTGAAAGAGGAGAGTGAAAAAGTTGGCTTAAAGCTCAACATTCAGAAAACGAAGATCATGGCTTCTAGTCCCATCACTTCATGGCAAATAGATGTGTAAACAGTGGAAACAGTGGCTGACTTTATTTTGTGGGTCTCCGAAATCACTGCAGATGGTGATTGCAGCCATGAAATTAAAAGACGCTTACTCCTTGGAAGGAAAGTTATGACCAATCTAGACAACATATTAAAAAGCAGAGACATCACTTAGTCAACGAAGGTCCATCTAGTCAAGTCTATGGTTTTTCCAGTAGTCATGTATGGATGTGAGAATTGGACTCTAAAGAAAGCTGAGCACTGAAGAATTGATGCTTTTGAACTGTGATGTTGGAGAAGACTCTGGAGAGTCCCTTGGACGGCAAGGAGATCCAACCAGTCCATCCTAAAGGAGATCAGCCCTGGGTGTTCGTTGGAAGGACTGATGTTGAAGCTGAAACTCCAATACTTTGGCCACCTGATGTGAAGAGCTGACTCATTTAAAAAGACCCTGGTGCTGGGAAAGATTGAAGGCAGGAGGAGAAGGGAACAACAGAGAATGAGATGGTTGGATGGCATCACTGACTTAATGGACATGAGTTTGGGTGAACTCTGGGAGTTGATGATGGACAGGGAGGCCTGGTGTACTGTGGTTCATGGGGTCACAAAGAGTTGGACACGACTGAGCGACTGAACTGAACTGATTGACAAAAATAAACAATAAACATAATCTATAAAATAGTAGCCTGGAGGGAATGGGAATTAAAATCTCTGATATGCTTCTAGAATTTATCTTACAAACAAACCTGTGCCCAGAGAGTGAAGTCTGGATAAGGTTGTATGTTGTCTGTGACAACAGGGCCTGGAAACAGCCTGTGTGTCTACTGCAGTACATGGGGGCCAGCCACGCAAGGGGACACTCTGCAACTGTAACAGAGGAGAGAGAGGGCCCAGGTGGAAAGATCTCCCTTCAGGGGAAGGAGTAAGGTAGAGAATAGCATATATATATTTGTGTGTAAGAAAGGGAGAAAAACATAAGGCTGAGTATTCATATTTACTTGTAAATGCATTAAGAGAAGTTGAAAGTGAAAGTCTCTCAGTTATTTCCTATTCTTTGCGACCCCATGGAATTCTCTAGGCCAGAATACTGGAGTGGGTAGCCTTTCCCTTCTCCAGGGGATCTTTCCAACCCAGGGATCGAACCCAGGTCACCTGCATTGCAGGCGGATTCTTTACCAGCTGAGCCACAAGGGAAGCCCAAGAATACTGGTGTGGGTAGCCTATTCTTTCTCCAGTGGATCTTCCTGACCCAGGAATCAAATTGGGGTCTTCTGTGTTGCAGGTGGATTCCTTACCAACTGAGCTGTCAGGGAAGCCCCAAGAGAAGTTGGGTGAACACCAGAAATCCAATAAAATGTCATCTATGGTGGAGGGATGCCTGGGGGACAGGGGGTGGAAGCCAGATTTCTCAGTGTGTCTCTCCATAGCATTTTGATTTTTTGAACTGTGTGCATCACCTTCCAAAATGATATAGAAATAAAATAGCTGTAATATCATTTAGAATATGTTATATAAAGGAACTGATTAGTCTTTTGTAATTACATTTGTCTCCTTATATCCATGGGTTCCACATCCATGGATTGAACCAACTTTGGATCAAAAATCTTTGGGAGGAAAATTCCAAAAATATAAAATTTGAATATATTGTGTGCCAGCAGCTATTTACATAGCATTTGCATTCTATTAGGTGTTATAAATTATTATAATCTAGAGACGACTTTATAAAGGAGGATGTGCCTAGGTAATATGCACAGTATTCTATGCTAATTTATATAAGGAACTTGAGCATCCTTGAATTTTGGTATCCAAGGGCGTCTTGGAACCAGTTGCCGCCCCCCACCTCTGCCCCCGCCATGGATATCTAAAGATGATTGTAAAACCAAACTGGTCTGAGCAGATTTTACCCTAAGTTCCCACCAAGCTTTCAGGGCAAGATTAGAACTCTTGAACCCCCAGCCTGGGGCTCCATCTGTGCCATTGTACAACGAAAACAAAGAGGCTCCTGTCCTTCAGCAGTTGGTTGCAGGACCAACACGCATGGGCAGGCACTAAAACAGGCCCTTGAAGTTAAATCCAGCATCTTGTACCTTTTTACCCTTTTAAAGGTTTGCTTCATGTCTCTAGGTGCTCTTTCGGGTGTCCACATCCAATTAGTCTCTACTCTTTTTATCATGTTGATCTTTCACTTCTTGCCTCTTCCTTCCTCAGTGGACAGTTTAGGTCACCATAGCAACCCTAAAGCTCCTATGGGGGTGAGTCAGGGCTTCTAGGTGGATGGAGTCAGGCAGTCCTCAGAGACGAGGCCCAGAAGGGTAGTAGTCCCTGTTTCTAAGCCCCGCTCCAGAGCCAGCTCACATGCCAGCTGACCGTGGGCTGTTCTAAGTATCTTAGGATGTGCAGATGGTATGCACATTTCATCTTGTTCTCCACAGGCGCCAAAACCTGGCTTGCTTGGCGCAAGTTTTGTACTTGGCAAACACACAGTCTAGCTGTGGTCCTGGGAGAGAAAGAAGGTAACAGAGACCCAGTAACCCTGGTCTCTTTTTGATAAAATCCAGTCCCATCTACTTAGCAGGCCCACCTGACCGAGCTCCACAGCATCGCCACTTCCCTATCGTGCTGTCCAGTTGTACAGTCGGCTCAGGTCACAGGAAGCTGTCACTGTGGGGATGTTGGCAGGACATCACCAATCAGTGCTATGACTTCAACCTGATGAAAGAACAGCTTTGCTCAGAATAACTTATGTTTTTGTTTGTTTTCCTCAAACGGTGTGACTTTTTCTGCAATGGCATACCTTTCTGCTTTGGCTGCTCATAATACAGATTGGTATTCCAGTGTTGATAGTTGTATAGATCTCATGTTCTGGATGGTCTTTCCCTCTGGGCTCCTCTCCCCATTCCAGCCAGATTTTTCCTTGTTTTTTAAATTTATGCTATAATTTCTTACATATTCTCATAAGCCACCATATATTCCATATGAAATGAGGTCAGATATAAGCACAGAAGCAAATTTTGTGTCTTAGGTTGTGTACCTGACCTGATTTAGTCTTTAAATTTTTCTTTAGGACAAGGGTGGCAAGCTTTTTTCTGCAAAGGGTCAGGTAGTAAATACTTGAGCCAGTCACTCCCATTTTCTGCTGTAGCATGAGAGCAACCACAGGTAAATGAATGTGGTGATGGTCCAGTAAAGATTTATGGAGAGTAACATTTGAATTCCATTTAACTTTCTGATGTTATAAAGTATTAATCATTTTAATATTTTTTAACAATTAAAGTCAAAACTATTCTGAGTTTATTGGCAGTACAGAAATGTTTTTCATGCTGGATATGGCACCTGGGTTTACAGTTTGCTGATGCTTGTCCCAAACCACTGCTGTGTTTTGGTCACTTCTAAGAAAGGGGAGGGATTAAGTTCACTCAGCAGCCCCCAGACCATGTTTAACCCAGAATTCATCTTAGCTGAGTGACAGTGGCAGAGTCAAGAGTCAAGTCTACCCTGGAAATATCAAACCTGGGACTATGTGAGGACAGGAAAAAGCCCTGGAACCATAGCCCTTCGGTTCTTCCTTCCATTGAAAATTTTCAATCCCTTCGGTTTGAGGCATGAATGATTCTATATGAAGTTCTCTCTCATAATCAGGCAGCTTTTAAAAATAGTAGTTTTATAAAATGAGTTACTAAAAAACTTTCACAACATATGTATAGGATATAGAGAATAAGTGATTCCAGGAAAACTCATATGCCTACCATTCAACTTAAGAAAGAGAACGCTGTTATTTTGAAGTTCCCTTTGTACCCTACCCACACAGAAATCACTACTTGCTAGAAATTTCATCATTGTTCATCCTTTCTTGGATTTTCTGGAGAGTTTTAACACATATGTTTGTATCCCTAAACACATTGCTGAGCTCCATGTAAACGGAGTAACAGGCCGTGTATTTCTCTGCCCCTCTCTCTTTGTTTACTCAGTCTTGTGCCCCTATCATCTGTGCAGAAATGCATACCTGTGGTCTGTCCATTCCCCCACTGTGCACCCACTGTGTGGGTGGTGGACAGACCACAATTGACTTATCCGTTCTGCCACTGATGGACATTCAGGCTGTTTCCAGCTTGGGGTTATCGCAGCAGTACTGCTGCTGTGTTTCTTGGGGCATGTGAGCGAGAATTTCAGGAATAGGCTAGAGGAAGAGTGGCCAGCTTTTGCTGTTTGACTGAAGAATTATTTCATTGATCACACCGTTACCAAGCAGCCCTGTGCCAGACATGATGTAACAATGGCAAGAGTGTGGATCCTCAGATCCCTTGCCCTAACTCCCACGGACTGTGGTTCATCACACTGCTACCCTAGAAAGGTGCTGCTCTCTCCAGCTGATGAAGGTCACAGGTAGGATACCAGCATCATGAGTCAGGGATGGCTCCTGTCAGGGAAATAAAATCGTGCCTTTGTGACTGCTCATAGTTCCAAAGTGATGTTTCACTTTGTGCCCTTTGTATTGATGGCAGTGTGTTTGTTTGGTGTGTCATTAAGCTTTGCAGGGATCATGTGTTCTGTATCAAGTTTCTTTTAAGCTCTACACACAGCCTTTACCTTGGCACAGACGTGTATAACATAACTTAGAATATTCCTTTACCAGCTGGAACAAGTATAACTGACTGTTATAGATACTTGAAGTGCATTTACCTTCATTTTTTCCTTTGAGGGATGTATTTATGTTGCTTGTTAGGTTGGTTCCTTCCTGGTGGATGTAGAAAACCAGCAGCATGGAATCCTAGCTCTGCGTAACCCAGGGACCCAGAGGCCAAGTGGCTGAGACTTTTTAGCACCTGGACCTCACTCCAGCACCTCTCAGGGCCCTCCTCTTCTCCACCACTTCCCTTCTTTCTGTCTTTTGCTCTCCTCTTCCTCAAAAGTCTAGTCTCTTATTTCCTTTGGGTTCACAGTGAAGGTTGATAACAGCCACTGGGGAAAGCGCTCTGTGGCATATTGGCTCTCTGACCCCCAGAAAGTGTATCCCAGGTGGGAGCAGTCTGAAATTCCAATTGTGATTCCTAGGAGGAGAAGCAGCACCTTCTCACCTCTGGCACTGACTCTAGACCTTCAACCAGAATCCGCTGGCTTCCAGAGAGGGTTCTATAGCCTTATTTAGAGATAACAAGGACATCCCTGGTGGTCCAGTGGTTAAGACTCCATGCTTCCAACGCAGGGGTTATGGATTTCATTCCCGGTTGGGAAAGTTCCACATAACCATGCTGGGGGGAAAAAAAAGACAACAAAGATGCATTACCACATCCTCTTATTGAATTTTGAAATAGCAGCAGCCTACTGGAAGGACTCAATAATTATCTGTTTTCCCCTTTATGACTAAATTAAGATGTCTGCATTGATCTCAGGGAAGTAAAATGATTCAAGGTGAGCAGTTAAAAGTAACTAAAGATAAAATAAAAATATAAAATAAAGTTGAAGATGTTCAATTAAAAAAAAACTCAAGATAAATGTACAGATAAGGATGAATGAGTATATACTTGTATGGGTGGAAGTATAAGCAAGGTCATTGTCGTGGCTGGAGTAAATGCCAAATTTGGACTGATTAAAATTTAGTATACTAACCATTCTTTCAGTAGTCTTAGGAACTGTTATTGGCAGTGTTAAATACTGAACATTTTAGCTGCAATGTGTATTTCTATAACACAGCTCATATGCTATTATGATTATAAATATGGGAATGATGTCAGTATAATGTGGAAGTCAGTTGTTCCCAGATTATTAATAATTTGCAGCAGTGCACGAATCCAGAAGAGCTCTGCAAGGTAATGAAGAACACAGAACCCATTCCCCTTGTTCTCGGTTCCTTTTGGCTGCATGTTCTGATTTTGCATGGCTCCGTCTGAGCTGTCTGCATTTTGCCCTTGTCATTATAACTCGGCAGCCTCAATTCCTCTGTGCCTCCTCTGTAGTCAAGCCACCTTTACCTTTAAGAATTTTAAGTGGATTTTCCTGTTTAAAAAAATTTTTTTTTAATTGTGGTAAAATATACATAACATAAAATTTACCACTTTAATCATTTTTAAGTATATTGGTGTTAAGAACATTCATGTTGTTAGGCAGCTGTCACCGCCATGCCTCTCTAGAAGCTTTTTATCTGCCCAGATTGAAACTACAAACTCGTCAAATACTAACTCCTCATTCCCTTTTCTCCCCAGCTCCTGGCAACAGTTGTGATCCTTTCTGTCTCTGTCAATCTGACTACTCTTATGTATCTCATATAAGTGGAATTATACAGTACCTGTCCTTCTGTGACCGGCTTGTTTGACTTAACATCATGTCCTTAAGGTTCATTTGTATTGTAGCCTCTGTCCAAATTTCCTTTCTTTTTATGACTGAGTGATATTCCTCTCTATGTATATACCACATTTTGTTTATCCATTAATCTGTCTGTAGACACTTGGGTCATTTCCACCTTTTGGCTATTATATGAATAATGCCTCCAGGAACATGGATGAACAAGTATCTATCTGCTACTCCCAGTTCTCTACTTATTCATAATTTTACTTGTTTCTAACTGTGCTGCTAATTTTTAACTTGTTACTTGCTTTGTTAATTTTCTGGGTACAAATTTGCATCAGTCTTGAATGGTCTGTCTCTTTTTATTTTTGTCAGCCCTGTTATTTTTGCTACAGGATTTTTAGAACATGTATTTTTTTGATAGTCAATATAGCAAAAAAAAAAAAAAAATTGGGCTTCCCAGGTGACTCTGGTAAAGAATCCGCCTGCCAGCGCAGGAGACACAGCAGACATGGGTTCAATCCCTGGGTCAGAAAGATCCCCTTGAGAAGGAAATTGCAACCCACTCCAGTATTCTTGCTTGGGAAATCCCATGGACAGAGGAGTCTGGTAGGCTGTAGTCCATGGGGTCACAAAAAGTCAGGCATGAGTTAGCAACTAAGTATACGCACACATAGGAAAAATGATTGCATTTGAGGATGAGGCTAGAAATGAGTAAGAAGAGACACTTCTTGTTCTCCCCGCCATCTGTTAGTTATAATGATGTCATTTTATCAGTCTTCTCATGCCTCTGGCACCTGCCAGCACTGTGCTGGTGTCAGTCTGGATGGTGTGGTAATGGCTTTCAATTCCCACCACTCTGTTGAGAGGTAGGTTGCCACAACCAGTGACTTTTTGATTGCAACTGAGACAGATGGCCTGGGTGACTGTCATCCAGGCCCTGCGAGAATGGAGGGCCCTGTGATCCCATGGGCTGTGTATTCATTTTTTGTTCAGTCACTCAGTTGTATCCAACTCTTTGCGACCCCATGACCTGCAGCATGCCAGGCTTCCCTGTCCTTCACCATCTCCCAGAGCTTGTCAAATTCATGTCTATACAGTCGGTGATGCCATCCAACCATCTCATCCTCTGTCATCCCCTTCTCTTCCTGCCTTCAATCTTTCCCAGCATCAGGGTCTTTTCCAGTGAGCTGGCTCTTTGCATCAGGTGGCCATGTATTGAAGCTTCAATATCAGTCCTTCCTGTGAATATTAAGGATTGATTTCCTTTAGGATTTACTGGCTTGACCTCCTTGCATTTCAATAATCAGCTTCAATTAAAAAAAAAAAAAAAAAAGCAAAATTTCCGTCAGGACCTTACCTTTGCTCAGATGAGTTCTCCAGTCAATAGTTGAAAGTTAATTCTGCATCCCTTTCTTCGTGTCCTGGTTCCCAGTTATCTGCTGAAATAAGTGGTTTGCATTTAAAAAACTGAGCTCTGAAATGTGTAGATGGATGACTATTTATAGACATTTATTTTTAAATGTGTTTGGAAAATGAGTAGTTGAATGCTTATGAGGCCCATTAGTTACTTCTGATGTTTTACTATGAAAATGCCAAAGGTTATCAAGGATTTAAGTAATTTCATATTTAGAAATGCTTGACAGCAACTCATTATCCAATATTGACTTCCACATTATAAAAGTGTCTGTTTAAGGCATGACAAATTGAGCATCATGTAGTGGGTTTGATTTGACAGATGTCGGGCATCTTGAATAGTCTGATGTAGTGCCGTTGAGACGTTCCTGCCCTGCACTCTGGCCTCTGCAGCAGGTAGTGGGTTTCTGACCATTCCCCTCACCCTGCCCCAGCATGTGAGGTTTCAGTGAACAGCACACTGCAGGGTCGTGAGGGGGGACCTAGCCCAGTGCCTGGCACAGTGTGCTTCTCCAACCTATATCTGCTGATTCCTTAACCCAGTTTATAGATATTTCAAGATGAGTGGTAGTCTAAATTGTGAAGCCTGGAACGTTTATCTGGTTGAAAACTATGTTGTTGTTGTTTTAAATATCAAATCCTAGCAAAAATAAAATCCATGAATAGTTTTATTTAATCTTGAAATATTAAGACTGATGTTATTATTAAATGTGCAGATAAGTTGAACTTCTTTATGTTATCAGCAGACATTAATTTCCCTAAATCTTTTTGGAGTTATTTGGTTATATTAACTTTTGGAGGTTAATGTGAAAATGTGAGAATCTTGAATCTTGAAATCCAGCCAGTCAGTCTTTACTGAGTGCTTGGCCTGAGTTAAGAGCTCCAGTCAACATAGGTGCTTTAGGGATTAAAAAAAAAAAAGTGCACTCCCCAAAATGACCAAGAAAAGAAGGCTTCCACAAAATGACCTACCCACGTTTCCTTCCTGAGGTTATTTAACCCTGGATAGGAGTAGAGGTCTGCGATTAGACTTGGTTCATGTCCTGTACCCCAGGCTAGCTGTGTCTGACAGTTTGGGGAAATTCCATAACCTTTCTGTGCCTCAGTTTCCCCATCCATAAAATGAAAGCAGCAGGCACCCCTTTGGTTTTGATGACATGTAGGTGAGAGGTGCACACAGGAAACCCGCAGTCCATGCTGACCACTATTTTTAGCTTAGGTGACTCTTGGTATAGCTTCGGTGTCCATCTTCCACTCTCCATTCCTGTGACATACTCAGACAAAAATCAATCAGTGAAGAAGAAATATCGCATGACATCCCTTATATGTGGAATCTAAGAAATGATACAAATGAACTTACAAAACAGGAAGAGACTCTCAGAGAATGAATTTATGGTTCCTGGGGAGAAGGACGGGGGGGTGGATGGGATAGTTAGGGAGTTTGGAATAGACATGTACACACTGCTATATTATTATTTTAAATGGATAAATAACGAGGACCTACTATATAGCACATGGAACTCTGCTCAACGTTGTGTGGCAGACTGGATAGAAGGGGAGTTTAGGGGAGAATGGATGTATGTGGCTGAGTCCCTTTGCTCTCTACCTGAAACTATCACAGCATTGTTAATCGGCTATACCCCAATATAAAATAAAAAGTTAAAAGAAAATATCAATCTGATCCTGACCAAGAAATGGTCCTTGCTTGGTGTTTCAAAGGCTGTGCACGATTTCATCCTTAAGCCCAGGATTACTTTTGAAGGTGACATGATGGGAACAGCGACCAGCACACAGGGTGGCCTTCACAGTCTGGCAGGCAGGAAAGCACCTGGCCCCTTCCACCAGCCTCCTTTGTTCTTTGAGGTTTATTTTAGTCCTCTGAGTCTGATACCTAATGGAAGCCTGGCACGTAAAAATAACTCTCATCTGAGTAGAGTTGTAAAACAGCTAGCTCTTTGAAAGTGAGAGTCAGGGATGAAGCCTGTGGCTTGATCATCCCCATTATTTTTAGAGAGAAGCCCGCTTTCAGGTGCCCACCCGTCCTTCCTGGTCCCTGCCCCCTGGGGTTGATCAAGGCCAGCGGGAGTGTGACCTGAACCCACCTCCCTGCCCCCCGTCCCCCGCCAGTGCTCCAGCTTCCTCATTTTGGTCTTTTGCCAGCCGTCTTCCCTGAAGTCATTACTGGTCATTGACCTCTTCCCCAGAAGAATGCTCAAGAGGTCTCTGAACTTGAAACAATTTCCACATTTGCTTTTACACAGGAGCCCGTTCCCTTGTTTGGGCTGGGTGGTCTGAAACCAGGCCACGCAGGGAAATAACCCTGTGCCTGTGGCTTGTCAAGGAAACAGTCTCCAAGAAGAGTTGGTGTGTTCCAGAGCTCATTACCTGGGGCAGCTGAGTTGTTGGTTCTCAAATTAAGTGCGTGGTTGGACCGACAAGAGTGAGTTAATAGGATAAGGAGTCGGGGCCCCCAAATCAGCCAAGCTGAGATGGGTCTGATTAAGAATCTAAAACCCACTGTTTCAGCCTAGAGCTCCTGCTGTGGGTGGAACCTTCCTGGCACAGCTGTAGGTAAGCGTGGGCGAGGGTGTGTACTGCACACTGGAGAGATGGGGGTGGAGGAGCCCTGAGGCAGCTGTCACCTGGCCTGCTGAGTCCCCCTCCTCTGTTATGCCGAGACAAAGGTGGCCCTAGCAGGGGCTGGCTGTCATTCACTTTCCACATTGAGACTTGAGCCCACACTGAAGGAGAGCAACAAGCACTCAGACTGGGAATGACTAGTGACATGTTCAGCTGCCTGGTCTAGTGTGCACCATCCCAGGAGGTGTAGATCCGGGCACTTAAAACCATCCCAGATGCTAGTGCTGGGTCTCTAACCAGACGTGCTTCATTTTGTGACTCAAGGTTGCACTTTTTTGTTAGTCTGAGGGAGCTTATCCTAGGGACGGATTGTGGCCAGAGACCACAGCCTTTTCTGGCTTGGGAATCCAGGATCCTGAGGCTGTTTGTGACCCCTGCTCTGTGCCCTTGAGGATGCATGGGCGGGTTGAGGAGGTCAAGGTTCCGGGCACTGAGACTCTTCAGGTTATCAGAAGCCTGCAGGTTAAAGTGCCTCATCTCTACCAGCTCTGAACAGGCACGTGGGGCTGAGTTGCATGGACAAGAAGGTGCTGGGCACCCAAGTCTCTCAGTTCAGTTCAATCACTCAGTTGTGTCCAACCTTTTGCGACCCCATGGACTGCAGCACTCCAGGTCTCCCTGTCCATCACCAACTCCCTGAGTTTACTCAGACTCATGTTCATTGAGTTGATGCCATCCAAGCATCTCATCCTCTGTCATCCCCTTCTCCTCCTGCCTTCAATCTTCAACCCTTTTCTAAAAGCAGAGTGCGTGAGTTTTGCATTGCAGATGTGATACTTATTTTTAAACGCTGTGTGCGAGCAGTGACGCATCCCCTGCCAGCTAATCTGTGTTGTGTAAAAGCACACAAACCACAAATTATTGTTAAAAGGGAAGAAAGCCAAAGAACAGATGCAGTGAACCCCTCGTGTCATGTGACTTGAGGGAGAAACTCTGCAAGAGGCATTTCTGAGCAGCAGCAGAGGGAAGACCCATGTGACTGGAACGAACAGGCAGCAGATTCTGCCCACTTGTCCTCTCTGGGGTAGCTGACACCTTCCTTTGTCTCTGATTTTCAGGGCACTGATGATGCCCATTTCTGTGTGTGTGTGTAGTCCTTATTGCTCTTTCATTAAAATGAAGCACAATAATTGGCTTGTACATGCTAAGAGAAAAAAGTCAGGAGTATAGAGCTTGCAGTATCATCACAAAGGGAACAAACATGGGACTTGACCAGGCCTGCATCTCAGCACTAGGTGATACTAGGCAGGCCTGGTTTACTAAAGTCAGAGACTGTCATATAACCCAACTCCCCTTATATTAAAAAAAAAGTTGGTATTAAAATCTAAGAGTAGAAACGATACTCCTTAGGCCAGTAGTAGGACTATGTTGTTTCCATGAATGAAATTTGAGACCTTCTGGATCAAGAAACAAAAAACATGTGTGGGGGGAATTACTTCTTCCCTGTCCAGAGGTCAGGGGCTGGTTGGTCTGCACATTCTCCCTGAGGATGAGTGATGCCCTGATGCCCTGCGTGGGAACGGAAGGCTGTGCCCCAGGATCCCTTCTGTCCCTCAGTTTCCCTCATGGGGCTCAGGTTGCTGGAGGGAGGGCACCTGGGGAGGGACTGTGGGGCCCGGGCCCTTTGCTCTCCCTCTCCAGATAGTTGCAGCCTGGCTCTGCCCGGTCCTGACCCCATCCCTTCTCTGAAGGAACTCCTGGTCCAGTGCAGGAAGCAAGCAGAACACAGAGTTTGAAGTTAGCAGCAGGGATGCTAGTGAGTCTTGGGGTGAATTGGGTGCCAAGAAAGGGTCCCGAAAGAGCTGATGATAAACACCAAGATCCAAAGTGCCCACCAGGAGAAGTTAGATGAAGAAGAGGCCCAGAGCTCCCAAGAAGAGGAAAGTGCACGGTGTAGAGTAAGAAGGCAAAGTATGGCTGGAGTACAGAGAGAAAGTCTCAGGGGAAATAGGGAGCAATAAGGCTGGGCAGGAAGAAAGGGACCCCTTCAAGCAGGCCTTGAGAGGCCACCCAGAGGTGCGGAGTTATGCCAAGGGCAGAGGGATGAATAGAGGAAGGGCAAGAAGACCAAATGAAACTCTGGATTTTTCATGTGTTGATGGAGCCCTATCCTGAGGTGGCAGATTGCCTCTCCTAGTAGAGAGTGCCTAGGAAAGTTTCAGGGGCTGCAGCTTCTAGAAAGCCTTGCCTTTGGACATTGTGGGATATTGTTTCATGTTCCATAAGGAGTAGTCTTGTTAACATGAGCCCAGGGCTGTGTTTTCTAAGAGGAACTTAGGAATCCAGGCCAACACTGAGTGGATGACCCAGCAGCAGAGCAGCTTTGCTCATCTTGGTACACTGTTCTTAAGGTTTTTTCCCCAAATAATCATCATCTTCCTCTAAGGTGCCCTTTAGGGCCATATCACAGCACTGGCAGAGCTGACAGCAAAATTAAGCCTTGGACACAGCCTGAGGGGTTTGGAGAGTTTTGCTTAGAACCTCTGGCTCCACCTGAGTCCTTTGGGCCAAGCAGCCCCCACCAATCCTGAGACTCCCCAGTCCTGGATTTATTTTGGGTGGCCTTTGAACTTCATGTTTTGAGTCCTTTTCATTCCAGAAGAACTGTGGCTATTTCTGTTTTGAGGTCAAGAAAAGATTTGAGTTCATATATGAGGGACCTTCAGGTTTCTGGTTCCATTTAGGAAGATGAGGATGTCTAGAGTGGACATCATTGATTGGGCATGATTTCCAGGCCCTGAGGTCCTCCTTGGCAACAACTTGGGTATATGTGGAGCCAGATTCATTCTTTAGGATCCGATCCAGGTCCAGGCATGTTAACTACATGTTGAAGGAAGAAATCCTGGAATGATGAATGAAAGAGGGAATGCACCAGTGAATGAGTGCCAGTTCCAACCTGAAGTACAATTTTCAAGTTGACAGTTTTCACCCCAGTGGTTCTTTCGACCTGCCTCTCTGTCCATTCCTTGTGGCCCCTCCAAGGTGAGTATCCCCTGGGGCAGGAGCACCTGACAGGACTTCTCCAGGCCTGGCCCCTCCTGCTGCCACCTGCTTTAGGCAGCTTGTTACCTCTGCATGTCCCTTGCATCCAAACATAAGTCTGAATCGCACCCCCCAGAGCTTGTGAAGACTCAGTTAAGATCTTATTCTCATGGGAAGAGCCCCTCTGTGGCTTTGCAGGGATACCATCCTAGCCCAGGGAGGGGAAATGGGACAGCCTCTAAGTGGTGGTGAGTTCATGCCAGAGCAGCCATCCTCAGCGGCCCTCTGCGGAAGGGCCACCTGGGCATCTTTTTACATGCAGATTCCGTAGCCCCAGTCTGAGTGAGTCTGACTGAGCTTAGGATGCCAGCCAGTGGTCAGAATCCCTAACAGACTCCTAGGTGTTTCTGGGTAAGTGAACAGCAGGGTGGACAATGCACGTAGCGCTGGGTGGTGGGGTCCCCGGCTCTGCAGGAATCTGACCAGTCCTGGTGATACAGTGAAGCTCAAGGGGCAGGGCCCCCTTTCCAAGTACTCTAAGCAGTTACCCTATTTGTGTACAGTGTGAGATGGGAGGGCTAACAGGGTTGGCTTGTTGGCGGGACACTGAGGCTGGACAGCCTTTGAGGCAAGAGGAGGACAGGGGGAAACGTGATTTGCTCATGAGAGATAAGAGGTGACCCAGAGCTGCCCTGACCCATGGCACCCAGGTCAGAGCTAGGCCTGGTACCCAGCTTCCCTGAAGGTATACTGTTACCTGCTCCTCACTGTGAGATTAGGGGTGGATCTGAAAAATGCTTCCCCTCTTAATGACTCACAAGAGAAGCTGAGAAAGCCAACCTCTAAGTCCTGATGCCTTTATGAACTGAGTTTGTGATGTCTTTTCCAATTTTAAAGACCTTTGACAAGATGTGCAGTGGTGAGCAGGAAACTCTCTGGGTCTGCCCGCCAAGTGTAGAGCACTTGAATGCTGAGATGTCAAGGACCTTCTTCCCTAAAGATAGAAAGGAGGCTTTACAAGATTAGACATCCTGCATCCCTTCTGTGTGGGAGCACGCTGGATGCTGTGTTTCATTAAGGCATGGCTATAAAATTGGTGAGTGCTCTGGTCATGACTGTCTCTTTCCTAGAGGCCCCAGTCAGACACATTTTCTTAAGTGCATGCTCATGGTCACTTGAGTGGAGCCCCCCACCCCCCTTCCACTGACTTCCTATTGCCTTGTGGTCTGAGAGGGAGGCTGGTAGAATGAGAGTGCCCTGCTGGCTGTGCTGGGAACTCTCTCTATGGACCACTCGAAGGACCACAGAACTGGGGAGGAGGGGCGGTGGGCAGGCAGGGGGAGCCTCCTTGCTGTTGCTCCAAAGCAGAGGAGCACCTTATACATCAATGAGAGTCTCAGGACACACCGCTTTGTATGGTATCTTTGACTGACATTCCTGGCCAGAAATGCAGGCTTGTTCTCGGAGGATGGGAGCTCTCTTTTCTCTGAGAAATCTTTAAGAAACTTCTCCAAAAGGTATAGTGTGTTGCCCACACGCAGCACATTCTGCCTCAGACCCATTTATCTAGGTACTGTGCCTCACTCGGTCGTGTCCAACTCTGCGATCCATGGACTGTAGCTCATCAAGCTCCTCCATCCATGGGATTCTCCAGGCAAGAATACTGGAGTGGGTTGCCATTTCCTTCTCCAGGGGATCTTCCCAACCCAGGGATCGAACCCGGGTCTCCCACATTGCAGGCAGACGCTTTAACCTCTGAGCCATCAGGGAAGCCCAAGGTACTGTGCCTCACCAGCCGTTTTTCACTGGGTATCAGGAAACTGAGTTGCCTTGGTTTTCCAGTTCAAGGACTATCTGAATGATAAGGATTTTTTAGGAAGGAGGGTTATCATTATTATCATTGTTATTCAAAGCTCATCATCCCCTCCCTTTAGAATTTTGAAAGAAAGTGTTACTCAGTCTGACTCTTTGAGACCTCATGGACTGTAGCCCACCAGGCTCCTCTCTCCATGGGATTCTCCAGGCAAGAATACTGGAGTGGGTTGCCATGCCCTCCTCCAGGGGATCTTCCTGATCCAGGGATAGACCCTGGGGCCTCCTGCATTGCAGGCGGATTCTTTATCATCTGAGCTACCAGGGAAGCCCCTAAGCTTTTATGATTACTGGCATGGCCCTTGGAAGGCAGCGAGGAGGACGGGGACTTGCTGAGAGATGGGGGGACATTTTGGTTATAGGAAGGGAGGCCTCATGCTTGGGATTAATAGTAAGCAATAATTAATAGTAATGTTTGGGGTTAATAACTCCATGACTTCTGAAACTTCCAGGACTCTGGGCCAGTTTTGCAGAGACTTTGGGGAAAAAAACAGAGGTAGAGAGACAGCCTGTCATTGGATAGGCCTGGTTCAGGTCCCCATTTTCCCTCTCCTGGTTGGGTGGTGGCATCCTCTCTGAGTCTCAGCTGCTGCTTCCCTAAACTGGGACTTACACCCTCTGTCTCGAAGCCATGGTGCCCCCAGAACCCAGAAAGGAGAAGGGAAGCTTCCCCTGGGGAAGGGAGCTATGCGCATCCGAAGGACCAGAGCCCAGGGGACTGTGATGAACTCCCCCTCACCTGTACAGGGCTGTCACAGGACCTGCCCCAACACAGGACACATGGAGCACCTGGCCTTTCGCAGGTGTTTATAAATGACAGCCATTGTTTATCACCTTGTAAATCTTGAGTTCTTAGTGCTGTTTTATAAGATTTGTGGGTTTTTTTCCAGCATCATATTTCTTTAAGCGAGCCCAGTTTTGCTCCAGAGTAAGAGCTCAGTTCTAGAAAGAAATGCTCAGTTTGGGGAATCATTGCCTGCCCATTGCCTTTTCTAGGTCAGATGCCGTGAGTGTTGGATCTGCCCTTCAGAACAGTCCTTCGGGGAGGTTGACACTGAGGGTGTTTTTGGTTTATGTCTTTGGATTGTTGTTTTGTTACTGAGATTACCAAATTTCCCAAGCTGGATTCATGCCTGAGGCTGTTCTTGGAGGTTTGCTGGAGTCTTCTGTCGCTTGTCTGTTGGGCCAGCTGGTGGTCAAACGTGTACTCAGGTTCTTGAGTTCTGTCTGGCTCTCCTCACGGCTCCTCCAGCCCCGCAGCCCTTGAACATGAGCCTGCCCCAGAATCACCTGCTCAGACATTTGGGCTGTCTCCAGGTAACTCCTCTTGGGGTGGTTAATTTGTAGCAAAGAGGAAAGTGGTAACTTTGCAGTGGAAACACGTGCAGATAGCACCATGCGGGACATAGCAGCTTCAAATATCTTCTGATATGACATCCCCCTAGAAGGGTACAACCTCAGTTCTGTGGCATTTTTGCCAAAATGCATGATCCGAATTTAATCACAAGGAGACAATGAACAAACTCAAATTGAGAGGCTTTCTACAGATAACCGGCCATTACTCTTAAATCTTGTCAGAGTCACGAAAGACAAAGACCGTCACGGATTGGAGTGGACCCAAGGGGCATGATGCATTGTGGGCTCCTGAACTGGAGCGGGAAGGAACCTTAGTGGACACTTGGCAAAATGTGAATATGGTCTGTAAAGTACTATAGTTAAAAGTTAATAG
Organism: Oryx dammah; assembly: GCF_014754425.2. Classification (NCBI taxonomy): domain Eukaryota; kingdom Metazoa; phylum Chordata; class Mammalia; order Artiodactyla; family Bovidae; genus Oryx; species Oryx dammah. Next base: position 61,374,715 of record NW_024070202.1, on the reverse strand, counting down.
TATTGGGTCACTTAAGGCCCCTGATTTAGATAATTACACTGTGTTTCATAAGGTATTAACTTTGGGAGAAGTTGCATGAATGTCCTGGCATCTTTTTCACAACAGGGCTTGCAGTTTGGAGCTGGAAAGGCCTGCTGCTGCTGCTAAGTTGCTTCAGTCATGTCCAACTCTGTGCGACCCCATAGACGGCAGCCCACCAGGCTCCCCCGTCCCTGGGATTCTCCAGGCAAGAACATTGGAGTGGGTTGCCATTTCCTTCTCCAAAGCATGAGTGAAAAGTGAAAGTGAAATCGCTCATTCGTGTCTGACTCTTCATGACCCCATGGACTGCAGCCTACCAGGCTCCTCCATCCATGGGATTTTCCAGGCAAGAGTACTGGAGTGGGTTGCCATTGCCTGGTCTGGGTTCAGATCTTGCCTCTGATAACTATTAGCTGAGCAACACAAGGCAGGTTGCATTTCCTGTGTGAGCCTCTGTTTCCTCATCTGCCCCCCACCACTGGAGTTTCTCTGAGGATAAATGCATGTGCAATCCACAGTGTGTAACATTCCCTTCCCCAGTGATAAAGAAGGGATTTGTCTTCTTTCCCGCCTTCCAGCCTTTCCCTGACCTGCCCTTTATCTCTTGTCGACCTCCACTGTGCACCTTCTCATGTGGTATTTTCAGAAACCTACACATGCATTTACACCCAGAGTCTAGAAGGTAGTTCCTTGTTGTTGTTGTTCAGTCGCTATGTTGTACCCAACTCTTCTCGACCCCGTGGACTGCAGCATGCCAGTCTCCGGGGTTTGCTCAAACTCATGTCCATTGAAGTCAATGCTACCATTCATCCATCTCATCCTCTGTTACCTCCTTCTCCTCCTGCCTCAGTCTTTCCCAGCATCAGGGTCTTTTCCAATGAGTTGGCTCTTCGCATCAGGTGGCCAAAGTATTGGAGCTTCAGCATCAGTCCCTCCAATGAATATTCAGGGTTGATTTCCTTTAGGATTGACTAGTTTGATCTTCTTGCTGTCCAAGGGACTCTCAAGAGTCTTCTCTAGCACCACAGCTCAAAAGCACCAATTGCCAGGTTGTAGAGATGAGAAACTCTCTGACTGGCTCTTGCTGTATGAAGCCTGAGACAGGATTGAGTCCTGGTCCATCCTGCTTCCTGCTTCAGTAGCCCTTTTGCCATCTCAGGCATCCCTTAGGATTCTCAGTCAAAGCCTTCTAGACCCTAGGCCAACAGCATTGGCATCGCCTGAGAGTTTGTCATGAATGCAGAGTCTGAGGGCCCACCCCAGACCCAGAGACTCAGAATCTGCATTTTACCAGGTGATTTGAGATTCAAAAAATCCTCTGCTTGAGGACTTGACTTGCAGGAGAGCAGTGTCTCCTTGTCTGTATCTACAGAGGGGGCTAGATGATAGTCGATGTGAGAGCTGAGAAATGTGAGCTCAGGATAGAAAAGTCTTCAGAATACATCATTCCAGGTCCATCCTTGTGTGGAATTCTCTCCCCTAAAGACTTTAGAGGCCTGAGGTCCTGCCAACAGCCTGGGAATCCAGGTGGGGCCTCTACATAGGATAGCCTGGCCAGGGTCTTGCCTGGAAGGGATTGTTTTCTGTGGGACTTGGGTTTCTTGTTCTGTTTACTCACCTGTGCCAAGCATGCCTGGGGCCTCCACACAGAGGCTGGTGGCATCCAGCTGCAGAGGGTGCCCAGCAGCACAGGCTGCTTCTAAGCGACAGAGGCTTTGTGGCAGCTGGAGTCCTCTCAGCTGGACTCAGGTGCTGTGCAAGCTGTCTTTTAAATGAAGTTAGCCTTTGTTGGATGATGTAGCTTTAAGTGCCTTTAAGTTTAACCACCAGTAGGCTCTACGAGGTGAGACCACCACTAGCCCCATTTTGTAGCCTTGGACTCTGGGACTTAGAAAGGCTAAGCCTAAGATCATGTGGCTTGTAAGTGGAGCTGAGATTTGAACCCAGAGCTTCCTTCCAGCCCAGGTCTTGAACCTCATGTTGTACTGGCCCAGGTTCCCTTCAGTATGTAAAGCAGGATGGCCATCCCAGTGCCCTCTCATTCACAGCGTGCCGGTGGTGACCCTGCAGTGTCCTTCCTGTCTTTTTGTGCTTGCCCTGGGTGGACTGCTTGCCAGGCTCCCTGACTCCACTCTCCAGTGGGGCTGGACATGCTGATGGTCACTCTTGGCACACAGGACAGATATTGGGTTTTGCAATTCCCAGAGAAGGAAGAGTGGCAGGCTGGGAGACCAGGCAGAATGTAGGCAGTCGATGCTCGGCATGGTGCGGCTCCTGGTGGCAGGGCTGGGCCAGCGTCCAGGCTCTGCACAGTGCCTTTGAAGTGTGGCCACTTCAACAAGGTCTGGGGCAGTCAGAGGGTGGGCTGCACCTGGGCAGGAAGCAGCTCAGGGAAGCACCACAGGTCGAGGCTGTGCTGTGCAGTCGCTGTTACTGTTCTATAGTCAGTTTCCTTCCGTGTCTTCCCCCTTTCTAACAGAAGAGCAGAGGAAAGCGGAAAACCACCAGAAATTCTAAATTGATACCCAGCCAATTTGGCTCATCCTTTCTCCTAGACTCCAGTGAGGGAGAGGCTGGTGTTTTTAAAAATCTCGTTCTCTATCAGATGCAACTGAAAGGCTCAGAGGTAATTAGCTGTTCTAGAAAGACTATATCATCACCTTAAAAAGCTGCCTCGTGGGAGTAACCATTATCTGTAGTGGGATGGGAACATGGCAATAAAAATAGACTGTGGACCCTCCTCTGTGGGAGCTGAAGAAAACCAGCCTATTAGTTTAAGGAAAATTAGGCAGTGGGCCAAAAGTTACCACTCTCACTTTTTAATTTGAAAAAAATCTCACAAAATGAGTACATTTTACTATGAAAATTTAGAGGAGTCAGAAAAGCACAAATAATAAAGAAAAATACCACCTTCGTACCACCATTTGGATGAATTGTTCTGAGCATCTTGGCAAATACACCTCCGATCTCCATTTCTTTTGTTCATGAATGGATGTTTATTTGTATGAAATTGGGATCATGCTGATGTTCAGTGTTATAAAGCACTTTTTTTCCCCTCAGTATTGTTTCAGTCTTTCCTTCATGTTATTAAATGCTCTTTTTAGTAGTGAAATGGCTGTATTAGGTAAAGGCATCATAATTCATCTAAGGATGGCAGCAGCCAGGATAAGGATGACCATGAGCAGGATTTGTAGAGAACTTGCTTTGTGCTGGGCACTATTCTGAGCTCTGTTCTGTTAACTCACTTTGTCATCACACAGTGCTGTGAGATAGGTACTCTTGTTATTCCCATTTAGCCTTTGTTGTTTGGCGTTTAAGCTTTTCCTTTTAAAAATATATATTTTAGACTACTCAGTACTAAGCATACATATTTAAGCATACACTCTTGGTTACCTGTAGGTTGCTGCTGGGTCAGAGAGTCTGCATGTTTTAAAGCTCTGATGCCTGTTGCCCATCATCCTAGAATGAGTCTCCACTCTCTGTCCCTTTTCCTCTTCCCACTCGTTTGGTCTGGAGCCAGTGAGTTGGCTCTTCACATCAGGTGGCCAAAGTAATGGTGCTGCAGCATCAGCAGATGTCTCTTGATACCTTCCTGGGCACTGGAACCCATGCTGGACACTGTAGGTGTACTGGTGGATGAATCGGTGCTCTTTAATCTCAGGAACTGGTGGGAAGACCATCTTGAAATGGTTATTGACTGGGTGGAAGGTTCGCTGTACATAAAGCCAGGAACAGTGGTTCAAGCTCATTTCTGTTCCCACCAGTGGCCTGTACACACAAGTTACCTCTCTGGCTCTCAACTATGCTGATTCTCAGCAGGGAAAGAGTTAGCCTGGTGTCCTGGCCCTCAAGGCAGTGCAAGGTGGGTAGGGGAGAGGGATGGTAGCTAAACATGACACACAGACATCGTGTTTCATCAGGAACGAAAGCCGAGAACAGGGTGGTGGCAGTGTGAGCTTCTGTCACTCACTGCTCTGCTCTTGGGAGATAAACAACTGGAAAAAATCAACAGTCTTGGACTCCAAAGACACCTCTCCTTTGAAAACTGTATCGTATATAAGTTACTGCCCCATGATTATCTTGCAATGAGGAAGACGTGTCCCATATTTCACATGGGAGGCAGGGAGTGGCCTGCAGAATATTTCTGGCCTCTCGAGCTTTGCAAGGGGGTTCGAGTTTCATGGGCAATGTGGCTCTTTGATTCTGGGTTCCAGCGCTGTGTGGGGAAGTGTGAAGGCGTTTGTCTCAAGTTTGATTTAGAAAACTGAGCTGCAGGTGGAAAGCATGTAACATGACTCTTTTCCCCAAAATGATGTGGCTTTCTCATGTTTCACTTTTGAAAATGGTTAACAAATTCCCGAAGTGAGCAGGCGATTTTATCAGGATGGCAGAGTATATAGCACTTGGAAACCAGTTTTCCAGCTATTTTTTATAGGTTTAACACCTGCAAAGTGGCATTTTCTGCAAAGACGTGACAAGGATAGCAAAGAGTGTAAAAACAAAATTCCATAAAAACTCTTTCTCAGACTCTGGAGTAATGGGGCCGCTGACCTAAATAAGAGCAGAAATCCTCCAGTAGGATGAGCTCACAGTGCCAAGATGGGCCGAATTGAGGCCGTGGCATCCTCCACTCACACGCCGGTCCCATGTGCGTTCAAGCCCCAGACGACACGCAGGCTGCTGTCTAGAGACAGCCAGGCTGCCCCAGACCCTCCTAGAGAGGGTTTCTGGCTCCAGGACCCTGGCTGAACACTGGGTGATAACAAGGCTGTATCCCTGGATGGAGACACTAACTAAAGAATAGAATTTTATCGTAAGAATCCCAGGAAATGAGCAGACCTCATCAGGCTCCAGGGCTGGGTCGGAGAGAACTGTTCTTGGTGGACTATCCAAGAAACAGCACAGACTCAAAATACAGTGCCACACGTGGGAGCGTGGCATTTAGTTTTCTGCGAGCACAGTTTTTAAAAAGTAAGAACAGGTGGCATTAATTTTAATTTAACCCAGTAGATCCAAAATAGTAACATTCAACATTTATGTACATAATTAGCATAAAAAATACCAATGAAATAGTTTTCCTTCTTTTTGTGTGCTCTTCGAAATCCAGTGTGTTTTACCCTTAGCAGCACATCTCGGTTCATAACCGTCACATTTCAAGTGCCCAGGAGCAGTATGTGGCTCATGACTGCTGTCTTGGACAGTGCAGGTGTAGAAGCTGTATCACTCAGCATCTTATGAGTGAGGCCAAAAGGCTGCTAGGATGCCGTCTGGGCCTGTAATGATCACTGTAGCATATTTGGTATCGAGTCTTCCATAGCATTCTTCTGCCACCGGGGGCGGGGGGCGGGGGGGCGCGGCAGAGCTTTCAACCTCAATAACTTAAACTGTAGGCTGTAATACTTTCCATTTTCATAGGGCTTTTCCATTACAGGACACTTTAGTACGCTCTCCTAAAACTGTGAGAGAGGCCAGGCAGGAACCATTCCTTTGGCACATGTTTATTAAGGGTATGCTGGGTGCTAGGTCCTGATTGGCAGACAACTCCTGCCTTCTCGGAGCTCAGATTCCAGTGGAGGGGAAAAGCATCATGTATCACTGTAGTTAGAACTGTAGTGTAACATGAGCAGGGCCGATGGAAGCGCAAGAGAAACACTCCTAATTCTGCCCAAGATGCCAGGGGAGCACTTGAGAGGCGAGAGGTTTGAGCAGAAAGATGGATTGCTATCTTTGCTAGGAAGATGAACTGGAGTGAAAGGTAGATGCATTCTGAATATCATCTATTTGGATTAGAACTTCTGTACCTGGAATGTCCATTTTACACCCCAGACAGGTGGCAGGTTAGGTCACCTGCTTGAAATCCTACCGGTTGTCCATAGGCGATAGATTCTTGAAGAGTTCTGATTAGCTAATTCTGGAGCAGCTTTGCATCTAAAATGTGTCCCTGGATGTGGTCTTTAGGAAGGAAGGAAGTGGTGGGAAGAGCCCTGCCCTGAAACTTAATTCCATTGTCCTTTTCTGCCTTCAGCTACCTTTTTTTTGTTTTGTTTTGAGATCTGACACTAGAACATTTGTATACAGTTCTTTAAGGTCGCTCTGTTAAAAAGTGAAGTTGCTCATTTGTGTCCAACTCTTTGCAACCCCCTGGACTGTAGCCTGTCAGGCTCCTCCCTCCATGGGATTTTCCAGGCAAGAATACTGGAGCGGGTTGCTATTTCTTTCTCCAGGGGATCTTCCTGACCCAGGAATGGAACCCGGGTGTCCCACATTGCAGGCAGACTCTACGGTCTGAGCCACCAGGGAATCCCTTCCCTCTGTTAAAGTTCATGCTTTAAGTGCTGTTTGTAGTATTTCTGTTGTAGTTACTGGGGAGTCCTGGGGGAGACAGCACCATTTCTGGATGTTTTCATTCCCAAGCGAACCAACCACCCATCTGGAATTTCAGTGCAAGGATTTTAACCCACACAAGCAGCTGGGCTCTTGCCTTTTGTCCATACCAGGCCGTTGGCCACCACTTGGTCAAGACAGAGCACCCACACGCCTGCCTGGGGCCTGCTACCCTCCAGGAATGGTGAGCCTCCTCTGCACTCAGCAGTTTTCATTTTTATCTCATCAGCGTGTTCCTCCTTTTAAAGTGTGAATCCTAGTGACCCGAATGAGCTGTCTGTCTGGGCCTGGGCCAGCAGGCCTAGGTTACTCCAGTTCAGAGGCGGCCCTGGTCTGGGGTGGCGGGGGTGGGGGTTCCCAGTATGACTGGATGGGGCGGGGCAGGCAGCCAAAGTGGCCTGCCAGACAGACAAGTTCTCAGACTAGGAGAAGGTTATTCTTGAAGTAAACCAGACCCTGTATTCCTCCCTCCCTCATCCCCTTCGGAACAGCCCTTTTAAAAGAACAAGCAAAGTTTGCAAAATTCCGATGTTAATATTTAGAAACACAAAATCAAGTGGGCATACCTCTTCCAGTTTGGTTGTGGGTGGAATTCAGGCCTGTTGGCTTTGGCATCCACACATGAGACTCTGCTGAGATTTCATCCATGCTGGTGCATCAGAAAAGCATGGTTTCATACTTAGAGGTTGGGCGCGGGAGTTGGGGGGTTGCTCTTTCCCTGGAATTGAGTGACGGCTGCCCCAGGCTCACAAGGGAGGATGTGGTAGAGTTTTAGAAACAGGAAGACAGAAGGCCTGCCCCACCCACTGCTGGCTCATGGAGCTGGCATGAGTCAGAGGGAAGAAATGCAGTATTTGTGGGCCTCCTATGCTGTACCATGGAGGAGGAAATGGCAACCAACTCAAGTATTCTTGCCTGGGAAATCCCACGGACAGAGGAGCCTGGCGGGTTACAGTCCATGAGGTCGCAAAGCGTCAGACACAACTGAGCAACTAAACACACACACACGCGCACGTGCGCGCACACACACACAAACACTGTACCAGGACCTGTGTTAAATGCTTTTCCTCTGGGGAGAGAGAGAGACACACACACACACCTGTGTTAAGTGCTTTTCCTCTGGAGAGAGAGAGAGAGACAGACACACACTTACCCACCCACCCACCCACACCCCCCCCACACACACCTGTGTTAAGTGCTTTTCCTCTGTAGGCTCATGAATCTCGCGCCACTGTTCTGTGGGCTTATCATTATAGAGGTAGTTTTGCTTCCATAGGGCAGTGGTTCTCCAAGTGTGGTTATGGGACCAGCAGCATCACCTGGGAACTTGTTAGAAATGCAGGTTCTCAGGCCCCACTCACGGTTTTCAGAATGAGGACTCTGGAGAGGGGCCAAGCTATCTGTCTTGCCTGGAGGGCTAAGCCTGATGCACTCTAAAGCTTGGAAGCCTCTATCCCAGAGGTTAAAAACACAGACTCAGAGCTAATCTGGGCTCAGACCTCAGGCGTATGGCTTTTGGCAAGTTGGGCAACCACTCTGCTTTGGTGTTCTCATCTGTAGATTGGAGGTGTGAATAGTACCCACTTCATAGGGCTGTGTGGATGTCATTAAGGAGTATATGGTGAAACTAGGGCAGTGCTGGCACGTGCTGAGCACACCCTGAGTATTTGGTCTCCTTCACTTGGAGTCTGCCAGCTTTGATCCCAGGTCTGCTGAACCTCAAAGCCATCCACTCATTTTATTGGACCAGCCATCCCTTAGAAATCAAGTTCAATTAACCATCACCATGTCTCATTCTGCAAACACTGGAGGCTGCTGTGTAGGTCTGCTGGCCAGGGGGTTCTCCTCTCTCCCTGCCAGCTCTAGTTCCTTAGTAGGAGCTGCTTGAACAGGGAGAGAAAGATTTTAAGACCAAAGCCAAGTTTAGCATGTGGCTGCCTTTATTGATTAGTGTGTCTGTCTTGGATACACGAGGGGTTCTTTCTTCTTGCTGTTGCTGGTTATCAGGCAACTTAGTGTGAATTTCTGAGCCATTCCTGTTACTGGGCTTTAATTGAAGGCTATTAAGAGTGACTGCTTAATGTGGCAAGCCAGAGGAGTTGTGTGGGCTGTACATGTTCAGAGTGGGGTCAGCAGGAGGCTGTGTGTGGTTTGTGGGCCTTGCCTGGCCTAGGAATTGGTCTGGTACTGTTGATTTTGGGAAATGTGGGTGGCTGTAGCCACAGGAAAGGGCTGGTTGAGAATCAGTATTTTCTGAATCCTGGGCACATATCTTTCCATTTTATCATGATTGATAGAAGCTCTCAGCCCCATTTTGCAGCTGTGGGAAGGACTGCCATAATGAAGTACCATAGAATGGGCAAACTGAACAACAGAATTTGTTTCTTCATGGTTCTGGGAAGTAAAAATCTGAGATCAAAGTGTCAGCAGAGTTGACTTCTGAGGCTTATGGATGACTCTTGTGTCTTCACATGGTCTCTCTACTCAGCTCTGTGTAAATTTCCTCTTTTTTTTTTTTAAGGACGCCCGTCATATTTTATTAGGCTTCCCAAGTGGCACAGTGGTAAAGAATCCACCTGCTAATGCAGAAGGTGCAAGAGATGCAGGTTCGTTTTCCTGGGTCAGGAAGATCTCATGGAGAAAGAAATGACAACTCATTCCAGTATTCTTGCCTGGAAAATCCTGTGGACAGAGGAGCCTGGCGGGCTACACTTGTGTTTTATTAGGGCCACTCTACTGGCTTCATTTTAACTTCACCTTTTTAAAGACCGTTCTTGATTACAGTCACATTCGGAAGTCCTAGGGATTAGGACTTCAGCATCTGGATTTGGGTGGGGTGGGGCACTATTCAACCCATGACACCTGGCCTCAGATGATCCATGTGGGTCTTTCAGAATGTGGTGAGGTGACTGAGCTCACTGAGGACAAGCAGGAGGGAGGAAGGGAGGGGCTGAGGCAGCATGCAGACAGTGCGGGTTCACCAAGCAGAGGGGAAGCTGGGGGGCAGGCCGGGCGGCGGGGGCATGGAGGGAAGGGAGGGCCCCAGTTTTAGGGGGTGATTGGTTGTAACAGTGCAGGCAAGTGACAGTGAGGGTTCAGAAACAGGTTGGATCTGCAGGAAAATTTCAACATTTTTACTGATAGATTTTTGAATGACTTGAATATGAGGAAAGATAAACGAGTTTCCTAGTTTCCTGAGAATATAGCATTTTGCAAAGATGATATTTCTGCCAAAGTCAGTGCCTAGAGTGTTTAATGATTCCAATTAAATCCCAGTGGGCTTTGGGGAAGATGACAGAATGAGTCTAAGATTCTTTTGAAAGGATAAACAGCTGAGAATAGTCAAGACATTTTTTTCATGAAGGGGGGTAATGATATCCCTTCTAGTTTGTTGCCCACGCACTGTCCAGAGTGATCTTTTTAAAGCATGAGTCAGGTCCCATCTGATGGTGTCACGCTGTCACACAGAACGGAATCCCTCTCTGTGCCGGGACCTGCGAGCCCTTGGTGGCTGGCTTCCCGAACCTTGCCTCCTGCCCCGCTCTCGCTCACTAAGCTCCAGTCACACCGGCTTCCTCCTTGTCCTGGAGAACACCCACCTTCAGCTTCGCTGCTGCCTGCACACAGAACTGTTTCTTTCTGGACTGGACTGTCTCCTGCTTCACTCTCTCTTTCGACTCAGGTTTATGCTGAAAAAGCACCTCCTCTTCAGGGGAGCCTTCCCTGATCACCCTGTCTAAAACACTCTCTGTCCTGTCATTCACTCTCCTCCGCTTTTACCTGGATTGTGCACTTTCTTTACAGCGAGGTGGGCTCTAATCCACACTAGCTGACTTAGTGTCCAGCTTTGCCCCTTATTGCCACGTGGCTCTCTGTGTGTCAGTTGTCCTCGTCTGTAAAATGGAAATGACACTGCCTCTGTCAAGTACTGTTGGGAGGATTAGATCTGACACATAAAGTGGCCAACAGCCAAGTACTCTCTGGCTGGCACACAGAGTAAGTATTCATTAAATGTTATTATTACTTGTTCAATGTAGATTCCCCCAGTAGAAAGGGAAAGAAGACAGATGAACGCTTTGCCTGGTTCACTGGTGTGTATTCGGTGCCCAGAACTGTGCTTGGCACACAGTAGGGGCTTGATAAATGTTTGTTGAGTGAATACATGAAAGCATGATGGTAAAACTATTATAAATGCACAGTAATTAAAATAGTGTTTGTGTATGAGTAGAGACAAACATTAAAGGAATACAAAGATAAAAGAATACAATAATATCTCAAAGCCAATCCTAGTGTTTATGAGAATTTAAAATGGGATGATGAAGCATCACAAATCAGAGGGGAGAAAGGATGGATTATTTAGTAAGTGATTACTTACTAATGCAAATGATTACATTCTCTCCCACAGCGTACACCAAAATAAATTCCGATTTGATGTTTTGAGTTAAATCAGAGAAAAATAAGGGAATATATGAGATTATCTTATTTTCTAGGTAAGAGTTGATTTTCTAAGACAAAGCACTGGGGAAAATAGACAGGTGGCTTGGACTGTTTCTACAAATCAATTTCTGTGTATCATAAGTATTAAAAGTTTATAGTCAATGTAGAAAAATTGCCATATATAACAGATAACAGTCCTTTACTATATAAATTGTTGCTTATGTAAACCTGTAGGGGATAAACATTAACATCTCAGTAGAAAAATTATCCAAAGGGAAAATACAGATCATGCACAGAAGAAATGCACGCAGGCATGTGGAGGCGGGGAGGCGGGGATATTAAACTTCAGTTCAGTTCAGTTCAGTCGCTCAGTCGTGTCCGACTCTGCGACCCCATGAATTGCAGCACGCCAGGCCTCCCTGTCCATCACCATTTCCCGGAGTTCACTCAAACTCTCGTCCATCAAGTCGGTGATGCCATCCAGCCATCTCATCCTCTGTCGTCCCCTTCTTCTCCTGCCCCCAATCCCTCCCAGCATCAGAATCTTTTCCAATGAGTCAACTCTTTGCATGAAGTGGCCAAAGTACTGGAGATTCAGCTTTCGCATCATTCCTTCCAAAGAAATCCCGGGGCTGATCTCCTTCAGAATGGACTGGTTGGATCTCCTTGCAGTCCGAGGGACTCTCAAGAGTCTTCTCCAACACCACAGTTCAAAAGCATCAATTCTTCAGCGCTCAGCTTTCTTCACAGTCCAACTCTCACATCCATACATGACCCCTGGAAAAACCATAGCCTTGACTGAACAGACCTTTGTTAGCAAAGCAATGTCCCTGCTTTTCAATATGCTATCTAGGTTGGTCATAACTTTTCTTCCAAGGAGTAAGCATCTTTTAATTTCATGGCTGCAGTCACCATCTGCAGTGATTTTGGAGCCCCCAAAAATAAAGTCTGACACTGTTTCCACTGTTTCCCCATCTATTTGCCATGAAGTGATGGGACCAGATGCCATGATCTTAGTTTTCTGAATGTTGCGCTTTAGGCCAACTTTTTCACTCTCCTATTTCACTTTCATCAAGAGGCTTTTTAGACCCTCTTCCCTTTCTTCCATAAGGGTGGTGTCATATGTATATCTGAGGTTATTGATATTTCTCCCGGCAATCTTGATTCCAGCTTGTGCTTCTTCTAGCCCAGTGTTTCTCATGATGTACTCTGCATAGAAGTTAAATAAGCAGGATCACAATATACAGCCTTGACGTACTCCTTTTCCTATTTGGAACCAGTCTGTTGTTCCATGTCCAGTTCTAACTGTTGCTTCCTGACCTGCGTATAGATTTCTCAAGAGGCAGGTCAGGTGGTCTGGTATTCCCATCTCTCAGAATTTTCCACAGTTTATTGTGATGCACACAGTCAAAGGCTTTGGCATAGTCAATAAAGCAGAAATAGATGTTTTTCTGGAACTCTCTTGCTTTTTTGATGATCCAGCGGATGTTGGCAATTTGATCTCTGGTTCCTCTGCCTTTTCTAAAACCAGCTGGAATATTTAACTTATTGGTAATCAAAGAAATGGAAAGTAAAGTGAGATAGCATTTTTTTTTCCACTAAGGTTACCCAGCAGGGGTTTGTGTTGAGAAAGGTACTTTTCTAAATTGCTGGTAATGGTATACCTGGGTAAAACTTCTCTGGCACAGTTTGTAGAGGCTTAACTATATACACGGAGAAGGCAATGGCACCCCACTCCAGTACTCTTGCCTGGAAAATCCCACAGACGGAGGAGCCTGGTGGGCTGCAGTCCATGGGGTCGCTGAGGGTCAGACACGACTGAGCGACTTCTCTTTCACTTTTCACTTTCATGCATTGGAGAAGGAAATGGCAACCCACTCCAGTGTTCTTGCCTGGAGAATCCCAGGGGCAGGGGAGCCTGGTGGGCTGCCGTCTCTGGGGTCGCACAGAGTCGGACACGACTGAAGCGGCTTAGCAGCAGCAGCAGCAACTGTATACATACTTTTTGACTTGGTAAAGTCAACTCTAGAAATCTAACCTAAGGAAATAAGTAGAAATTCATCTGATATGTGTGGTAATAAAGATAGTCATTATTCATAAATAATAAAAATATGGAAAAGATCCACATATCCAACAATAGTGAGTTATGATATATACACAGGAAATATCATCCAGAGTTTAAAAATATTTTTTCTAAGGTTATTTATATATCCATTCTGAACCAGGACCTTTTTTTCATTATGCTCACTAATGTCCCATTGGCCAAAGCAAGTCATATGACCAAGCCATTGATTCAAGGAGAGCAGACCACACGAGAGGTGACTACTGATAACCACCTGTATAACCATCTACCATATGTGTTCATAATATGATTGCAGTTCCTAAACATGAGACACATAAAGACACATGCACATATGGAAACATGACAGAATGTCATCTGTGGTTATTCTCTAATATCTTATTGTGTACATTTTCAAAATTTCCTGTAGTGAGTATATATTTTATTGTCATAAATTAAAAATATGTTAATTTTAAAAGAATGGCTGTGGGTTTGGAGATCTTAATATGATAAAGGGCAGATTCAGGAGAATTATCGGATGAATAGAATTAACTGGTGTTGGTGAGTTTTTATATGATGGATGAGGCTGAGAGTAGGTGGGTTCAAGAATAATATAGCTCAGGCCTTATACTGGATGGTGTCCAAGTTGGAGGAAGGGATGTAGGATATCTTTGTGGGGGGGAATCTCCTCTAACAAGTTGAATTTGAGGTCCCTCTGTGGCATTGTAGTTAAGAGTCAGTCCGGCAGCTAATGGAAATATAGAACTGGAGTTCAGAAGAGAAGTGGGGGCTGGAGAAAGGAATATCTTTTTGAATCACTGGTGGTCACTGTGAGAGAGAAAATATGATTGAATTCTTGAGCTCACTAATATTTAAGGCCTTGGCAAAAGCAGTGCCAGACCAGTTCCAACCTATGACACTTCTTCCTTATCCTTTCCTGCCCCAGGCTGAATAACCCCATCCCACCCCCATCGTCTGTGGTCTTGGCACTCTGTTCTTCTCTTTCGGAGCACTCGACTTGTTTGTAATTAAGTGACCACTTGTGCAGTTAATTGATCAGTGGAGGTGCCCCCCACTGGATTGTCAGCTGCATGAGAGCAAGGCAGGGTCTGTCTTCTCCACTGTTGTTAATCAGGGTTGCCTGACATAGGTTTTCCAGGAGGATGAGTGAATGAAAGCAGCAAGCAACGCAGAGAGGTAATGGATAAGAAAGATTCAGAGAAGGTGCAGGGGGCCCAAGAGAGTTTCAGGAGAAAAGTTTCAAGGAGAGAGCAGGCACCAAGTGCCAGTGGCGGTAAGAGATGGAAAAAGAAATCAACGGAGAAAGCAGTGTTAGAGTGGGGCTGCAGTCAGGTCCTGGGGGAAAGGAGTGTGATCAGTCATTCGAGCAAAGGTGAACTGTTTGGTCTTGGAGAAGAGGACTGGAAGATCTTCTGAGTGGAAGGATAGTAAGGAGGGAGGGACAAATACAATTTGTCCCTTAGCATCCATGGGACATTGGTTCCAGGAACCCCCGCGGATTCCAAAATTCAAGGTTGCTCAAATCTCTTATATTAAATGGCCTAGCACAATGGCTACAGTTGCCCTTTGTATCCACAGATACTGGGATTTTCTCAGCATGCTCCTCAAGTCTGGTCTGGAGATCTTAGATGTGAACCACCTGAAATTGGCTGTGTTGAAATCTTCATGAAATCGTCATTCTTTGCTATTATACGCTAACTCAGGAGTTCTCAAAGTATGGGTCCCAGTCAGGCAACTGCCTCTCCTGGGAACTTGTTAGAAATGCAAATTCATATTTAAATAGAAGACCCTGGGGTAGGGCTCAGCAATCCATTTAAATAGCCCTCCAGAGGATGTTCTCTACTGCTCAGGAACCACTGCCCTAACCCCCAAACTACAAGCGAGTGGTTGTTGGAAGTTAACTTGCTCCCCTGACATTTATGCAGGAACCAGCAACAAAACAACCCCAAGAGCAGGGATGTCTGTTTCCTTACTGCCTGCTTTCTGGGGGAATTTTTGAAGTTGTCAACTCAAAGCCTGCTTTGGAATTCCCTGAGGTTGGAGAATTGGGCTGATAAGACAGAGGCCCCTGTCTTGCAGAGGCTTCTTCCCTGTTGTGTGGTCAGCAGTTTTTGCTGGGATTCCGGGCAGCTTTCCTGGCCTGACTCTGAGCACGAGTTTCTGAGCCAGCCAGTTAGGGGAGTGGGGGTGGGGAAGGGGAGCCTCCTGGGCCTCCCTGAATTCGCTATTTTAAATTGAAGACAGTGAAGGACCCCAGGGATTACAGACTAGAGGATAAGGTTTCACACCAAGCAGCTGGAATTCATAGCCGCGATGTCCGGGACCTATAGCTTTGAAAACTTGGTGAGATGCTGTTGCTTAACAAAACCCAGCCTCGGCCCACTGGCCTCCATCCTCGCCACCATTCTGGGTCATCAAGCTCCTGCTGCACCTTGGAATTCCCCAGAGATGAAAGCTAGGCAGCCCTGATTACTGCTGTTACTTTCAAGAGGCTTGACTTAGCTGCAGCTTGCAGTATGGACACTCAGCAGCAAATGTTAATTGCTGGAGGCACAGAGTGGATTTTTCCCTCTTTGTAACTCAGAGGAACAGACATCCAGACATTTGAAGGTGACCCCATAAACCAGGGGTTGAGATTTTCCAGATAACCAAGGCTCTCAGCAAAGAGTAAGTGCCCATGTGCCCCTGCAGTGGGGTGCCTACTGGCATTCTAAAAGCCTGTGGACATGATGTTTTGGAGGCTTTACTGCCTGGGATTTGTGTTCCAGTCTGTTCTGCGTTGTTGAGCACAGTGTCATGGGTAGATTCTGAGGAGCTGGAACCTACTGTCCCATGTTGGGAATATTCATGGGA
The DNA here is from genome assembly GCF_014754425.2 of Oryx dammah. NCBI lineage: Eukaryota > Metazoa > Chordata > Mammalia > Artiodactyla > Bovidae > Oryx > Oryx dammah. The sequence continues at coordinate 61,358,940 of NW_024070202.1, read as the reverse complement.
GGGAGGCAAGAGCAGGTAAGTATCTCCACTGTCCCTTGGGGCTCCCTTTCCTCTCCTGGAAGAACTTTGGGCTTCCCTACAGAGCACAGACTTGTGTCCAGTCTAAGTTCTTTCTTATTTATTTTGCACACTTGTAAAGGTAAATCTTCCTCTGCTGCCAAAATCACAGGAAAGATAGGAGCACTTGGTTCTGGTTCTAGTTTATTCGTATAATTTTGAGAAAATGACTACATCCAAATACTTTTTTTTTCCTCTCCATGAGTGGGCTTTAGTCATATTTTTTTCCCACTAGTGGGCCTCTGTGTAAAATATTGGGGGCAAAATATTGAAAATAATTATTTTTTATCAAGAGTATTTGGAAATCTAAAATTCCTGTACCCACTGCTCTAGTGTCTCCAGAGAAAAATATCCAGTTAACAAAGGACAGGAAGGAGACAGTTCCAGAACTTCAGTTAAGTGACAGAGGTCTGAGTGTTCACTGTGCAGGGCTGCTAAAGCTCTCGTGGGCCTTCCAGTGTCACTCATCGGTGCTGGAAGACATTTCCCAGGACTGACACCCCACCCCGCTGTCATTCACTAGTTCTGATGAAAGAAGAGTTGAAAATGGCCAGTAAAATGGTGGTCAAATAAATGTAAATTTGAGTAGCATTATAGCACCTTTCCCACCTATTGGATTAGGGAGGATGTGCAGAAATTACCCAGGACAGGGGAGTGGGTTGTAGAACTACCAGTGGAAGTCTAAATCTGCCAAGCAATTTTGCAAAACTTATTTAAAATCTTAAAAATGCTTATAGCCCTTGACCTCCTGGAAAATTTTTGTTTGAAACAAAGTTATGCAGAAAGTAGTATGTACCAAGTTTTTCACCAAAACGATAATTAAAACAGTAAAAAACTAGAAATAGCCTTGATGTCCAATAAGGATTATTAAATTATAGCATATATCTATATTTATTCTGTATCTATATGTATATCTTTATTACAGTTACATCAGACAGTACTTAATAACATGTAATCATATCAGTTAATAAAAATGACAATAACTTATAACTTAGTTTAAAAATAGTAGAAATAACATTATGATTCCAATTTTATAAACTATGTTTTCACTTTTTTTTTTTTTTTGAGTCTAAAAGGATTTATATCAAAATGTTAATGGTAATTCCTAGGTTAGAGAATTACATTTCTTTTCTCTTTCTTTCCTTTTTATTTTCTAAATTTTCTGCAATAAATATGGGCTTAGTAAATTATTTCTTTTAAAAGATAAGGAAAAGATTCCTATGAAATATGCCCTCATAATTGCTGCTTTAAACAACTTCATGCCCAGAGCATCTAGCTGGCTGGTTTGCATTACAAGAAGGAATAAACATTTGCTTTTTACTGATTAATGGGGAAGGAGGACGTTGTCTCTGACAAAACACAGAGGTGAATTTCATCTCGCCTAAAAGGAAGAGAAGCCTTTGGTAAGAGGTGAAAGTTCAGCACTGAAAACCAGATGAGGAATTTTGGCTGGAGCATTAAGCTGGAATCACAGACCCTATGTAGTGTTAGATAACTTTCTGATTTCCAGTGTGTTCTGAAAGTAGAAATTTTCTTCTCCTGCACATTCAGTGAATGGCTCTTACCCTCTCCCAGAAAAATGAAACAAGAAACTAACCTCTTGAGACGGTGGCAGTGACAGTTGAAAGAGCAGTAGTTAAGTCTCACTGGGCACGAGTGACGCTGCTTGTTCCTAAGGGTTGGGTGATGGGCGGGAGGGGCCAAGAGCAGAGCCAGGCTCATTTCCTTGTAAAGAACAGCTGGGGGGATCATTTACACTGAGAATTGTGTGAAAATACCATTCTTCTTGGCTGAAAATATGTGATCAAATGTAAAGTTGGGCTTTAGAAATATTCGTTTCATGGTAACTTGACAGGCTTAGGATGGAAACATTAGATGGTTGAAGAGGAGAGGGTGAGGGTGAATGGTGATTTTATCCAGGTTAGAAAGGGCTAACAAAAGCATCAGAGAAAGCCCCAGACAAAGGCCCTGAAGGAGAAGCATTAATCAGGTCTGCAGTGGAGTTGGAGGCTGGGGTTTCACACTGGCACCTGGGGTCTGCAGGGAGTGAGTCAGTTGAAAGTGAGAGGAAGAATTATTTTGAGGCCAGCCTTTGTGTGAAATATCAGAAATCAAATCGTTGGACTGTAGCATTACTTTGAAATGATTCAATAATATTAATATATATATGCATATATGAATTGGTAGATGGTTAGAAGGACAAATATGTGAGAAAAGAAATATGGCAAAATGCCAATAGTTGTGGAATGTGGATGGTAGGTGTATGGGTCTTCACTGTACAGTTCTATAAACTTCACTGAAGGTTTGGGGGAAAAGAATCATTAAAATATTGGGATCAAAAAGAGCAACTAGATGGCAAAACCTAAACCCATGACATTTACAGAAAAGATAGGCAACATGGAATCCCACAGGAATCCCCAAATACAAAAACCTGGGATCTAAAAGAGCCCCAAACCCTTAGTTATTGACCCAGGAGTTGGCCAGCACAGATTTAAAATGTGTCTGTATATGTGTGTTACCGCCATGCTCACAGGATTTGGTACACAGAGAGATCTTACGGTGCAAAAGATGAAAATGTTGGAAGGAAGCCTAATGAATGGAAAGGGAAGATAGGAAAATGTGACAAGATCACCCCGGAGACCCCTCACATGGTTCTGAACAGTTGCTAAGAGAAGAGCACAGGAAAGTGGAAGTGCAGAGGAAACAGGCTCAGCTACAGCCCACCTTTTGCCAGGTGAGGCCATGCAGGATGGGGACACAGTCCCCACTGTAGATATTTGATCTGGTGCATTTGATCTGGTTGGTTCATATACCACACCCCCGAGCCCACCGCCACCATGAAAGCCAAGGAATAAACAAAAAGGGTTCAGGAAAAGCAGTTGGGGGAAGGTGGTGAAAAGGGTTTTTTCATCCAGGAAAAACTATCTTCAAATGATATTTGCAGCATTTTCTGATTGTATTAGCCAGATGTCTCCTTCTTATGTAAACATGTGTTGAAAAAAATTGAAGGGGAAGCCTCAGGTTCCAAGAAGTCCTCAATTCACTTGGATCAGAGAGATGAATGGTAACAACTTGCAAGCCTCCTTGACTTAGGGATGTCTGGACCTACGTTATCATAACCACTTGGATTAAGAATGATCAGTAAGAACCTCATCCAAGGTCTAAGGCTTCATCTCTTAACAGTTAAATATGACACTGGGGAGGAAGTTGGATGAAATCAGGAGGTACCAGTTAGGGCCCTGAGCTGAGTTTGAATGACCACTTTGCTTTTGAATAGTGAGAGTAAAGATTTTGTTTTGTTCATTGCTCTGTCTCTGGTGCCCAGAGTCATGCCTGGCATGTAGTGAGTGCTCTGTAAATATCTGTCGAATGAATTAAAAAAAAAAGTGAGTCCTTTTAAGTCATACGGACCTGGGCTCAATTCTCTGTTTCTAGCTCTTGTGTGGACCTTACACAAGCTAACTAATCACTTTGAAGCTGCAAAATAGGAGTAGAAATTCCTGCCTCTTCAGTTGAGAATAAAATATCCCAAAGCCAGGAGTAAGAAAAACTAATTTTTTAGTATCCAAATCAAAGAGCCAATGAGTGGCTCTTTAATTTTGGGATCTGCAGTTTGTTCAGAGAAGGCGATGGCACCCTACTCCAGTACTCTTGCCTGGAAAATCCCATGGACAGAGGAGCCTGGAAGGCTGCGTTCCATGGGGTCGTGAAGAGTCAGACACGACTGAGCGACTTCCCTTTCACTTTTCACTTTCATGCATTGGAGAAAGAGATAGCAACTCACTCCAGTGTTCTTGCCTAGAGAATCCCAGGGACGGGGGAGCCTGGTGGGCTGCCGTCTATGGGGTCACACAGAGTCGGACACGACTGAAGCGACTTAGCAGCAGCAGCAGCAGTAGCAGCAGCAGCAGCAGCAGCAGCAGTTTGTTACCACTGTGTCATTGAGGAGAAATTTGAGGTATGAGTGAAACAGAAGAATAAAGCCTTAGCAGAGAACCTGACGTCTGGAAAACACTCAATTAAAAGCATCCTCTTTCTCGCCTTCATTGGTTCTGTCCGCATTTCAGTCTGTTCCTGTGTCTTGTCTTCCAAACTTCCCAGGGATAAAACCGCCCAGTCTACTGTAGTTTCTCTCTTGCCATTAAACCATGCCTTTAACGTCTAATGGGCTTTCTTGTGGGGCCTCAGACATTAGATTAGGCCAAATGTTTTAACCGTTTTAGAAAGTGGCATGAAGTAGGCAATTTGCTGCTGCAGAGGAGAAGTGTAGGTTGGAAAAGCCTTTCTCGGTCTCCACCTGGAGCCCCCCTCCCCTCCACTATCCACGTTAGGCCTGCTCATCTTTCAGCCATTTTCAGTTAAAGTCAGTCGCCTTTGGCAATTCCTATGGTTTGTGCTTGAGGTGATTTCCAGGGGGCACTGGCCGGATTCCCCGCAGAGGGGCTTCCTGAGAGCCAGGATCTGGGATGCCTGCCAAGTACTCAAAAGCCTGGAGGCCTTGAAGTGCCCGAAGCTTGACTGATCCTGCCTCAGGAAAACGGGTTCTCTTTGGGGAACTTCTCCACATGTGGAGGATCCAGAGCCCTGCAGTTTGAGGGGGAGTCTGTCTTCCCATCTGCTGAACAATCCAGTTACTAAAACTAGGAGACCAGACACCGTCTTGTCCTCCAGAGATGCTGTCTCTGGAAGCATTTGGCGGCTGCTGAAACCATCCTCCTGCTCATCAGAAAGACACAGGCTCCACTCTGGTTCCAGGCGCTCTGCGGCTTCCAGCTCCTTCTAATTTCTCCCTGAAATACCCATGATGACACAGAAAAATGACAAAACTCCCAAGTCAGCAAAAAACCAGGGACTGACAAATGCCAGGATCTTGAAAGCATCAGCTGATGATGTCGAGAAGACAGAGCTGGGCCATGGGGGCCAGCTAGGATGCAGTTGATGACATGAAGATTCATGGAAAGGAATCCTCAACCCCCCTACCCTGAGAAAAGTCAGAAAGTACTTTATACATTCTCTTTTGTTTAGTTCCCAACTCATGTACTTGGAGTAAATTCTAACCGGTTGCACCCCACCCCCGACACACACACACACACACTTTATTTTTCCTCCTCTCAGCTGCAGACCTCAGATGTGGTCTTTTGTAAATTCATCTCTCTTTATCTTTATTACCCCCTGTATCCAAGTAGAGAAAGAAACCATGGGAAGAAAACCAGATGGGGTATAGGGGAAACTGGCAGGATTTCAGTGCATTCTAGTATGTTTCCCCAAAGCAAAGTGCTGTAAGGAGGGTGCCCTGGGAGCTGTGCATGCAGGAAAATAGAAAGCTTTCTGTCTTGAGTTAAGTCTCAGGGAAGGAAATGAACTTTGTTAGAGCAAGCGTTCTGAATCACTGGAAGCTATGTCTTTGCCCTGTCCTCTCCCACAGCGGGTACAGAAACACCCATTCTTTATGCAAGTGGCGAGAAAATGGAACCATTGCCAGTCTACTCATAACATCTGTTGAAATTTCATCACTGGTCTGGACAAACTTTTCCTTATTCAAGGATGAATGAAGACAAAAGGCTTCTCTGGTGGCTCAGGGGTGAAGAATCCACCTGCCAATGCAAGCAATGCAGGAGACACAGGTTCAATTTCTGGTTCAGGAAGATCCCTAGGAGGAGGAAATGGCAACCTCCACTCTAGTATTCTTGCCTGGAAGTTCCCATGGACAGAGGAGCCTGGCGGCCTACAGTCCATGGGATCACAAAAAGACACTGAACAACTGAGCATGCATGCAAAGACAAAAAAGACTGTGGGGAAAAGTCCGCCAGGGTAAGGTAAAGGCAATTGCTTCTAAAGACCCAGAAGCAGGTCTGTTTTTGGAAAAATTACCTACAGCAGGCTCCAGAAGAGCATTTGGGAGAAATGTGTAGCATTCTCAGTATCTACAAAAAGACATGGCCTCCCTGCAGTAGGAGCAGAAAAATGTAAGGCAAAGATGGGTTGATATGAAAAGGCAACAAAAAGGGAAAAAAAGATATAGATTAAATGAAGAAAGGTTTTGAGAAAACAAAAATCCAGCTGCCGAACTAAGATCCAAATTTGCAGGAGTATTAATAGAAGAGTATTAATATGTGAGAAGCTGAATGATGCCCCCTGCAAAGATGTCCATATCTTAATCTGGAAATCTGTGAACACTAAGTGCAAAAACCGACTTTGCCGATGTGTTTAAGGTGAGGATCTTGAGAGATGGAGAGGTTATCCTGTGTTATCCACATAGGTCCTAAATGCAGTCACAAGTGTTCTTGTGAAAGATAGGCAGAGAGAAATTTGATGATAGAAGAGAAGGCAGTGTGACCGTGGAGGCAGAGATTGGGACCATGTGACCAAGCCAAGGAACGTCAGCTGCCACCAGAAGCTGGAAGAGGCAGAGGACAAATTCTCCCCTGGAGCCTCCTGAGGAAGTACGGCTGTTCTGACAACTTCATTTGGCCTGGTGACACTGGTGTTAGCCTTCAGGCCTCCAGAACTATAAGAAAATAAATGTCTGTGTGGCAAGTCACCAAGCTTGTGATAATTTGCTAGGGCAGTCAGGGAAAGCTAATGCAAATGCTTTGGAATATCAAATCAGTGATGTGGGTGAAGGGAAAAAGAAATTTGAGAAACTATTCTGGAAAATAGAAGATAGAGAACAAGAGTCAAGGTTTAGATACAGAAGATGGAACTGACAGCCCACATTCGGCCTGTTTTTATTGGTGATTATTGGGGTTAGTGCCCTGGACAAACCTAGACAGCATATTAAAAAGAAGAGATATTACTTTGCCGTCAAAGGTCCGTATAGTCAAAGCTATGGTTTTTCCAGTAGTCATATATGGATGTGAGAGTTGGACCATAAGGAAAGCTGAGCACTGAAGAATTGATGCTTTTGAACTGTGGTGTTGGAGAAGACTCTTGATCCAACCAGTCCATCTAAAGGAAATCAGTCCTTAATATTCATTGGAAGGACTGATGCTGAAGCTGAAACTCTAATACTTTGGGTACCTGATGCAAAGAACTAACTCATTTGAAAAGACCCTGATGCAGGGAAAGATTGAAGTTGGGAGGAGAAGGGGATGACAGTGGATAAGATGGTTGGACGGCATCACCGACTCAATGGACATGAGTCTGAGTAAGCTCCAGGAGTTGGTGATGGACAGGGAAGCCTGGTCTGCTGCAGTCCATAGGGTCAGAAAGAGTCAGACGTGACTGAACAACTGAACTGAACTGATCAGATACTTCCCTGAGCTAATGAGAAACTGTGTATAAATCTAAAGGGCTCACTAACCACATTCTAAAGAAACTCAGGTGAAAGAGGCCCGTATCTGGGCATCCCCTGGGGCACATACAGAATACAAGAATAAAGGGGAGGAAAAAACACATTTCATAAGAGCCCAAACAGAAGAATTATAAAAATCAAGATGACTTTAAGTCTGTTCTCTATCTTGAACCTGGCAGATTAGAATACCAGGGAGTTTTTTTTTTTTTTTTTAAGTTTAGATATATTCACACCTATCTGGCTTGGGAATCTGAAACAGTAAAAGTTCTTCTGCTTATCAAGTAAGTTTGCGAACCATCTATAAAGTTTTTTGGGGGGAGGGGGGATTATATTGTAGCCTAGCTACTTTATACTTATTGAAGTGTCCTCTGTGTATTAAGCCCATCAGAAGGGCTTCTGCGAAGCCCATTCTCAGACATGCAAGGGCTTAGGAAAATAAACATGTTCCTTTCTTTTAAATTTTAACAATATGTTGCAGAAGCTGAAGTGGTAAGGAAGAATAGAGCTCAAGAATAGGTCGCATAGGCACTGTAATCAGTAAACCTACAGAGCAGTTTAAATTATTATTTTAAGTCTGGTTATCCAGCAAATACAAATGTCAGAAATTGTTCCTAAGATAAACTCTAGAATGGAAAGTCAACAGTGTACCTGTGTTCTGGGTCTAAACCCTAGAGTGTTGTTAACAGAGATAAACGAGGGAAGAGGAGGTAAAGGTTTGTTGTGTGATTTGTCTGAAATAGGTTGGTACCCCCAAAAAGTTATTTCCTGTATTATTTTAATCTTTGAAGAATTGTTAATGGCTAAAGAAAGATTCTGAATAGTATTGGTACCAGTAATTGCCATTTACTCTGGTAAAAGGAGATTTTTACCAGGTTTTTACCTTTTGCTAGTAAAAGGGTGTTTACTCTGAGGTACGCAGTGTGCTAAAAACTCTACCTTCATCATCTCTGCTCAAGGCCACGCTGTGGTTGCCAGATCCTTTCCCTCCCACCCACTGTTCTTAAGGTTCCTAAGATCCTGCTCCAGTAGGTGGTGCTGCTTGAACCCCAGGCTGGCTGATCCCAGAGCTCTTCTCTGTCCCTGGGCTAATATGAAAAATTTACAGGTAAATCCTGGAAGATTCAAAAACAACTGGAACTTCCTGAACACTGGAAACAGAAAAACAAAACTCATCATAAAGTAGAGCAAAAAAAGCATCAATATATTTTTAAAAGCAGAAAAGGCACAGGGTACTTTCTTTAAACCACAGTGTACTAGAATTATAGAAAACACAAAATTATAAAATTTAAAACCCAAATACTTAGAGATTTAAAAAAAAGCATAATCCAAACACTGTGGAGTCCATAAGAGACCAAAGCAGACTAGACAGAAAGTAACAAGAAGGCTCCATAACTGGATTTGAAACAAGGACAAATATTTACCTGTAGAAAAATTCATGGCTTTATATATACAAGAAATCATCTAGATCACTGAATATTTAACTCAAGAAGGCAAATAGAGAAACTAAAGAAAACAATGGAAGTCGGAGAAAGAAATCAGTAAAGATAAATGTTGACCTTAATTAATTAGAAAAAGATGTTAGGCTTGATAAATCCTGTTGCTGATTTTCTCAGAAGACCAACAAAATAGACTGATTTCTCAGAAATCTAATTTTTTAATTGAGAAAAAATATCTATACACATTAATGAGGAAGGGGGCCTGACCACAGAATCAGAAGTTGTTTTTAAGTTAAAAATGATTACTAGTGCAATTCCTGGCTCCAAATTTGAAAATCTGAATGGATTAGACAGTCTTCGAAGAAATGGAACTTACTGTAATTGATACAAGCAGTTGAAAACCTGAATAAAACAAAAACCACAGGAAGATCATTAGAGAAATTTCCTGCCCACTGTTTTGCAGACTAGTTCTTGCAAACTTGCCAAGAAGAGTTACCCAAGCTAAATTCCACATAGACTGTTCTAGTCCTAATGTGCTGATTCAGCACTTGGCTTTGGAGGAGAAGGGTGGGATGCAAGCATGTTTGGCTGTGATGGGGTTGAAAGGCCCCATGTGAGAAGAACCGCTCCTTCCCTGGGAGCTGGTCCTCTCTTCCCAAGTCCGTGCCCACTTGCATCCAGAGGCTGATGACCCTTGTGTTCTCAACCCTCAGCCAGTGGTGGAAAATAATAAAGCATTGGGGAAAATGAGTCTGAGCCTAACACCCACGGCAACTTCTAAAATTTGGTGATCGAAAGAGGGAACGCTTCCTTACTTTGCTCAGGGAAAGATAATGGGGAGCTTTCCTTGAAAGGGAAGTGTTCAGACAGCTGGATTGATATGCTTTCTGAATTTGACTTTTGTGAAGTTTCATAAGTGCCCCCACCCCATCCTACCTGGGACACATGAGTAGAGAGCAGCCAGTGCCCGGGACCAATGGCCCTGCTTACAGTTCTGCCCTTCTCTCCATCCTCTCCTCCTGCCACTCCTGTTCCTTGCTGGAAGGCTGCCTGTCTCCACCCCACTAGTTTATTCTGCTGTGGCCAAGACTCTGGCTTTCTGCTGAAGGTGTGCATGGAGACCCTGCTGTCCTCAGTTCCCTGGCTGCCAGGCCCGGGGATAGTTTGGGCTGCTGCACTGGCACAGAACTTGCATTCCCAGGAATTGCCCACGCCTTCCCCTTTTTCCTGCAGAAGAGGTGGTGGAAATATTGTATTACCAAAAAGCAAAACAAAACCACCCTGGCATTGTTTAGGACTCTTTTGACGTTTAGTGTGTTAGTCGTTCAGTCGTGTCTGACTCTTTGTGAGCCCAGAAAGCTCCTCTATCCATGGAACTCTCCAGGCAAGAATACTTGAGTGGGTAGCCATTCTCTTCTCCAGGGGATCTCCTGACCCAGGGATCAAACCAGGGTCTCCTGTATTGCAGGCAGATTCTTTACCATCTGAGCCACCAGGGAAACCCCTTTCTGACCTTTACGATCCCCCCAAATTGTACAAATGGTGATTATGCTCTGAAAGAAAAGCTGAGCCCTATAGATGATACTTTTGGTGGAGAGGGATAATGATACCACAGGGGAGGGGTGGTGAAAGCAAGAGAGGAGGAGGGAAAGAAGGGAAGAAGCCCTGAGAAGGGGTCGTGTCTGCACTTCATTATATATTTATATATTTAGATGGCTCAGGTGGTAAAGAATCTGCCTGCAGTGCAGGAGACCTGAGGTTGATTCCTGGGTCCAAAAGATCCTCTGGAGAATGACATGGAAACTGAGTCCAGTATTCTTGCCTGGAGAATTCCATGGACAGAGGAGCCTAGTGGGCTACAGTCCGTGGGTTGCAAAGAGTGGGACATAACTGAGCAACTATCACTTTTCCCCCCATATTTATATTTATATATAATTATAAAATTAAGATCATGGATAGCATATTATTCAAAAGCAGAGACATTACTTTGCCGACTAAGGTCCGTCTAGTCAAGGCTATGGTTTTTCCAGTAGTCATGTATGGATGTGAGAGTTGGACTGTGAAGAAGGCTGAGCACCAAAGAATTGATGCTTTTGAACTGTGGTGTTGGAGAAGACTCTTGATAGTCCCTTGGATTGCAAGGAGATCCAACCAGTCCATTCTGAAGGAGATCAGCCCTGGGATTTCTTTGGAAGGAATGGTGCTAAAGCTGAAACTCCAGTACTTTGGCCACCTCATGCAAAGAGTTGAGTCATTGGAAAAGACTTTGATGCTGGGAGGGATTGGGGGCAGGAGGAGAAGGGGACGACAGAGGATGAGATGGCTGGATGGCATCACTGACTTGATGGACATGAGTTTGAGTGAACTCTGGGAGTTGGTGATGGACAGGGAGGCCTGGCGTGCTGCGATTCATGGGGTCGCAAAGAGTCGGACACAACTGAGCAACTGAACTGAACTGAAGATCATGGCATCTGGTCCCATCACTTCGTGGCAAATAGATGGGGAAACAGTGACAGACTTTATTTTTGGGGGCTCCAAAATCACTGCAGATGGTGACTGCAGCCATGAAATTGAAAGACGCTTGCTCCTTGGAAGAAAAGTTATTACCAACCTAGACAGCATATTAAAAAGCAGAGACATTACTTTGCCAACAAAGGTCCATATAGTCAAAGCAATGGTTTTTCCAGTAGTCATGTATGGATGTGAGAGTTGGACTATAAAGAAAGCTGAGCACTGAAGAATTGATGCTTTTGAACTGTGGTGTTGGAGAAGACTCTTGAGAGTCCCTTGGATTGTAAGGAGATCCAACCAGTCCATTCTGAAGGAAATCAGTCCTTAATATTCATTTGAAGGACTGATGTTGAAGCTGAAACTCCAATACTTTGAGCACCTGATGAGAAGAACTGACTCATTTGAGAAGACCCTGATGCAGGGAAATATTGAAGGTGGGAGAAGGGGATGACAGTGGATGAGATGGTTGGATGGCATCACTGACTCGATGGACATGAGTTTGAGTAAGCTCTAGGAGTTGGTGATGGACAGGGAGGCCTGGCATGCTGCAGTCCATGGAGTCGCAAAGAGTCAGACACAACGGAGCGACTGAACTGAACTGATATTTATTTATTATAATAATAATTATATGCACTTAATATGGTGAGGAATTCTTGGCTTACCTTCTTCCCCTGAGGCAAATTGTGCTGGGGACCTACCACCCTACCCCTTCTACCTGAAACTTAATCTCGCTGTTTCCTCTTCTTCACCTCCCATCCATCCATTCCTCACCCTGTGAAACTTGGTGTCTCTACCACTTCCTGAAAGTTCTCTGTTCCGGAACACCAGCCCCAGCTTCCCTGGCTTCCTCAGAATCAGAGCCAGCACCGCCACGCTCTCCCCTTGGCTCTTGGGCCTCGTGCTCTGGGTTTTCCTTCACCTTCCTGGAAGTTCCTTCTCTGTCCCCCGAACAGGCCCTGCTCCTCTGCCTGCCTCTTATGTGGCGATGGTCCTCGGGCTCTGTCCCTCTGCACAGCCCCCTGGGTGACCTGCCTCCTCAAGCACCGTCCTCGTGTGCCTGGTGTCCACTCCAGAGCCCAGAACTCACAGAGGGACAGTCAGCTGCTGTTCATACGCCACTGAGAGTTCCCACAGGGCCCAGCGTCAGTGTGTCCAGGACCTGACTCACTGTCTTCAGGCCACACAGCTGGTCCTTCCAGTCCCCACTTTCACAGGCTGGGAGCCGAGGGGATGTTTCTCTCCCACACCCCCAACAGCTGCTTCTTCATCAGGTCCTGCCAGCTGCTGATCAGTTTGGAAATAGCCCAGTGTCTTTTACCCACACCAGCCTCCGTCATCTCTTCCTAGGACCTATCTCAGGTCTCCCTGCCTCCAGTCTTGTCCTCCATCCCACTCCACCCTCATGGGTTCTCCACATCAGAGCCATTTTATACATGTGTTGGGCATCTTCTGTGTCCTGGGTCCTCTGCCACACCATAGCTCTAAATCATCTGGCCGCTCCTTGCCCCCCAAGTACAGGCCAAGCTCCTTAATGTGGCTTAACAAACCCTCTCAGAGGCCTGGCCCTGCCTGTTTCTGCAGAAGACTCTTTCAGCACTTGTGCCACACCCCAGACACCCCATGTTCCCTGGTCATTCTGCAGTCCCTGTGGGGGCTGTGCCTGACCTCCCACCTTGTGCTACTCCTGGCACCCCACCTCTCTGCCTTGCAAGCCCGCAACTGTCAGCCTAGGAGTCACTTCCCAGGAAGCCTCCCAGCTGTGTGTTACTAAATTCTTCCACAGAGCTTCACAGCAGCCGAGTTTGCCTCTAGAGGGCGTCTTCACCTGGTTGATGCACTTACCTTGTTCCTCCGTAAACTTAGAAGTTTGAAGGCAAAGGCTACGTTGTATCATTGTACATCATCCTTTCCTCTGCATCCAGTAGTGCCTGGTACATAATACTTGCCCCTTAAATACTTTATCTGGGCAGTGAATGCTGGCTCCATTGTATTATACCCTTTCTGCGTTTATTGAAACCTACTATATCTCATGCACTAAGCTATGGCACTTAATAAATGCAATGGAAACTCAAAGTGTCAGAATCCTCAGAGAAAGCTGGCTAGAGTGAATTCTTGACTCTGGTGCCATGTGGGTCATAATCTGTTCTGGAAGCGACAGTTTCTGTATAGTTGGGAGTTTATTCTTTTAAGTGCCTTTGTGCATCCACATAGTTACCTTTTATCTGCCTTTAAGGGGTCATTGAGGTTCATTCAGCCTGCCACCTTAAGCAATAGGGTGCCCTCCATCTTCTCTTTAACTTTGCCTCTTCTTTTCCTTGCTGTCAGCATCTACCTGACTCGTTCCCCTTCACCACTTCAAATTCCATTACGGACCTCACTGCGCCAGCCACTAATGAGCTCTATAAGACATCTGCCCTCAAGTGCTTCACTTCCTTGCCGCTTACTTAGCAAACATTAGTTGCATGCATTCTAGATCCTTCTAAGTGTCACCCATCTTGACTTCAGAACTTGGCCTTGAAATGGCCATTTTTCCAAATAAATCACGGCTGTCAGCTGCTTTTGTGTGACTTGCCTCTCTTCTCAAAGTCAAGTGTGAAAAAGAAGTTGAAACTTCCATCTGATGGGAGCTCTGCTATTTTCAGAGGATGCTGACCCAGCACCAGGTCACCCCACAGACATGCCATTTAGTCCGGCTCTGCTGGTCCATGTTGGAACCTGGAGAGCCTCAGAGACACATACCTCCCTTAGCTTGTGCCCAGCAGCATCCTAGCCCCTTTGAGATCAGAAACAATAGTGCGTTCATCTTTGTTTTCCTGGTGCCAGTGTATGTTTGTGGAATTAGCAAAAGGATGGAAAAAAGGAAGGAAAGAGCGAGACATGGAGAAAGGGAGGGAGAGAAGAGGGGCAAAACTGAAATTGAGAGATGAGATTCCTTCCAGGGTAAGGAGTTAGAGGTGTCAGATGGAGGATTTGGTAAACGGGTTCATTGCTTCTTCGTGTGTATGAAATTTCCTCCCAGGGAGTATCTGATGTGCTGGAAGAATCTGATACCATAAACACTGAAACAAATACTCCAAACCTGCAGAGTTTCCAATAAGATAAGAACTAACAGTAGGACAGTTATGTAATGGGAAAAATCTTGAAACTCCTGAAGATTACCACTCTAAGGAGGAAGAAACCTGAGCTTTCTGAAGAAATCCACTGTTATGAGGAGCTGGATCAGTAACTTCTGATTAACATATATTGTTTCCATTATGAACCTCAAACTATCTAGATTTGAGTGTCTTGTTATCTTTTCTCCATCTGCCCTTAAAGCAAGCTCATTTGTCTTGCTGGGTTTTAGTAGTGTGAAAAGGTCTTTATTTTTTTCTGCTCCCATTCAATACACAAAACCTGTTTGATTTTAGAGCAGAAGTTAAATTGGTTTCATCTCATATGCCAACTTCACTGGATTGGCTGTGGCTTACTGGAGTGTTCAGAAGGATTCTGAAGCTGTATATAAGCTAACGGGGGAAGTTCCATGCAAAGAGGTGAAGAGGGTTGGAGAGTGTGCATGCCAAGTATTTGCTATCCTTGTTCAAGAGGAAAGTAACTTGGTGAAAGCAGGGAAGAGCAGCCTTCAGATTTTGACTCTGAAAAAAGTCAACAGGAATTGTTTTAATTTCATCTTCATTCAAAGCCTGAGACTGTTGGTTTTCAGATCATGTTCTACAGTGCTTTGAATATAGTATCTCTGTGAATAGAAAAAGAGAGTTGAGTTTATTAACAGTGTTTAAATCTCTTCCTCTAACCTGTTGATATCTGATCCTAAATCGGACTTCATGACTATAGAAAAGGGCAGGAACAAGAGACTGTTTTGGAAGTCCCTCCAATATAAGTATTTTCCAGTGGTTATTTCAGAAGCAGTTTAAGCTTCTGAAACTTGAGTTACAGCTGGACTCTCCTTAGCCTGTAACTTGCTGTCCATGTTGATAACCTGGAATCTAGAGGTGTGCATTGGGAATTAGAGTGTGCCGAGGAGTGGCTGGTAGCTTTGACCTACCGCCAGACAGAGCAGGCATTTCTACAAATGTGTGTAGCACTGTCCACCCTGAGGAAAACACGAAACACACAGAGTCATCTCATTGGAGGGCTTCCTTCTCAGACAGAGAAACTGAAGCTTGACCAGTGATTTTAGCTATCCATACCAGTAGCAACTTGCTCTGTAAGCCCCTGGGCCCTCATGGGCGGCCAGTAAATAAATATTCCTGGGTGTCCTTCATGTCAGTTACAGACACCACAGATGTAGTGAGAAGACCCCTGAGCCCCTGGCCTCAAAGAGGTTCCCTGCTAGTGAGAGGAAGCAGACAGAAGCAACCTGACAAATAAATGCTTTAGGCTTCCCAGATGGCTCAGTGGTAAAAACCCGCCTGCCAATGCAGGAGACTCGGGTTGGATCGCTGAGTCGGGAAGATCCCCTTGAGGAGGAAGTGGCAACCTGCTCCAGTATTCTTGCCTGGGAAATCCTTTGTACAGAGGAACCTGGTGGGCTACAACCCATGGGGTTGCAAAAGAGTCAGACATGACTTAGTGACTAAACAACAACAACTAGTAAGCGCACATAAAAAAAAAAAAATCCAAGGTGACCAGGAGTGCTGCTTGGAGAAGGTAACATTTGAACTTAGCCTGGGATGATGTAATTAGATGTAATTGGTGTTGTCAAGGTCTTGGGGAAGACTTTTCCACGCCAGAGAAACAGCAAAAGCAAACATGGCCAAGAGATGAAGGAAACTCGGTGACTGGAGCAGCGGGAATGCATAGGATCTTGTCCATTAGCCCTGATGTCTGCTGAATTGTTGGTGGTGGTTTCTTGTAGGCCTTTAACACTTTTATTGCATTTGCTGAATTTGCTTTTAAGTAAAACTTTGCATTTGGTTGGGCAGTGCCTGCCTGTCTGTATAGGAAGATTATTAAGAATTCTATAGGTTGAAGTGAAACTTGTTACGGGCATAACTTCCTTTGAGGGAGGTGTGTGGTACAGGTGGGGCCCATTTCTGCTCCGGAGAGCTTGTGCAGGTTGGTAGGGGTGCAATGACCAGTGACCACAAGCAGATTAGCTGGATGGGGAGGGAGCAGAACGACACCATGGAGAGCTGACCTGCCCCCTAAACAATCTCACCAAGCTCCCACTTCCTCCTGTGTGCTGGGCAGTCCTGCCCTGGCTGCCTGTTCATTGTGTCCCCAGACACTGCAAAAGCAACTTGTCACAGGAGGGGCCTGCTCCCACACATCTGAACTCCCTCATCTCAGCTGCTGGCTGAAGTCTGGGCTCTGGCCCCTAAATTGGAAACTGGTGAGTTGTATACACTCCAAGCCCTTTCTCTCCTCCACGGTGCCTCTGTCCCTGGTTGCCTTTCTCCCCAGTCCCCTCCCCTGGCAAGGCTAACGTGGTCCCTCCTAGAGGAAGCCGCCTCTGCCCTCGGCCAGGCTGGGCTCCTCTCGGCTCCCCAGCCAGTCCACTTGGCACCCTACTGGTCCTTTCCCTCAGCGTGGCCTCTGGGAGGCTGTGAACTCCTTGTGGGCAGGGAGCAGGTCAAAGTCATCAGGTGCTCTTGGCTTCCTGCACCCAGTAGGGCTCCATCCATATGCAGTAACAAATGAGCGGGTGAGCGGGCCGTCTTCATAAGGAGTGATTTTAGCTATTTGTTCTCACCGGAGGGACATCAAGGGAAGATTAGTGCTGAACATGGGTAACTGTTTTCTTCTTTATATTCCTCTGAATTTATTGAAGTTGCTTACATAAGCAACTATCAATTGCTTTTAGAAATTTTTGTGGGGAAATGTATGCAACATAAAATTTACTATTTCAGCCATTAATAAGTGTACATTTCACTGACATTAAGCACATTCATTTTGTATGCAACCATCGCCAGCATCTACAGAACATTTTCCCAAACAGAAGCGCCATACCCAATAAGTAAGAACTCCCCATTCCTCAACCCCCAGCCCCTGGCAGCCAGCACTCTACTTCCAGTCTCTCTGGGTTTGACAAGTCTAGGGACTTCATGTAAGAAGAATCATACAGTATTTGTCCTTTCGCGTCTGGCTTATTTCACTGAGCATGATGTCTTCACGTTTCCTCTATGTTGTAGCAAGTGCCAGAATTTCCTTCTCTTAAGGCTGAATAATATTTTATCATATGTGTGTCCTGTATTTTGTTTTTCCACTTATCCACTGATGTACAGTGAAGTTGTTCTCACCTTTTGGCTGCTGCGAATCATGCTACTGTGAACGTGGATCTGAGTCCTTGTTTTCAACTCTTGTGTGTATATGCCAAGAAGTGGAATTGCTGGGTTATATGGTAAAATCATTTTTACAATTCAGAAACATTTTAGATCTGAAATGGTCATTTCAGCTCAAACCAAAGGTCACCTTCAGACTGGGGGTGGTGTAGAAATGCAGGCTGAAATTTCAGACCTTTGTTTTCATGATTTGTCTCATGCTTGGCGATGTGAAATGTTTTGTTTTGTTTTTTTGAAATGTTTTGTTTTCAAATGTGGTTTTAATTGTTTTCTTACAGCATCAAGCTGCTAGCTGTGCAAGAACTACTTGACAGAGAGGCCCTGGAAAAGGTAAATATTTTATTCTTCCTACCCCAGATTCATAAACTTAGAGAAGAGTGCCACACACAGGAAAAACTCCACTCTCTATTGCCAGAGATAGCACTTGCAACAAAGTTGGTCTGTTATTTTGTATTCATAACAGTCAGTGAACCCTGCAGATTTTTAGTCAGAATGCCCGCATGTTGCTCATAGGCCATTAACGCTTGCAAACTCTCCCTTGCTTGGCTTTTTCAGAGTTGAGTGAAAGCAGAGGCTCGCCTTGCTGTGGGCCAGGCTCTGGAGCAGGCTTTCTGTGCCTGGAAACACCACACACCCGATTCTGCCAGCGTGCCAGATTCTGTACTTCCCTCCATCTCTGCTTGTATGTGTTCTTGTCCGAGCTTGTGGATGCTAAAGTTGAGGCAGCGAGGTTAGGGAACTTGCTCTAATTAGGAAAATTAGCTAAGTGGCAGAGTAAGGATTTGAGCCCAATGGTTTTATTTCTAAAACCAGTGTTTTTTTCTGTTGACTAGTTAAGCTCATGAGTTTGAACTCCTTTAGGGGCTACTTCTGTGGTTTGGGAAATTCTGTCCCACATGTGCCCTGGAAGGAGCTAGTCAGTGTGTCTTAGTTCTCCACGTTCAAGTCAAGTTCTCAGCTGGGGACCTTTTGCCAGTTGTGGGTTCAGTCTGAGTGCTGGGTGGCCCAGGTGCCACCCCGTGGGCCTCCCAAGCAGTTCCCCTGGGTGGCTCAGGACTCTTTCCGAGTATGTGGCCATGGTCATTAATTAGTCTCTCTAAGGGTAATGTAAAAGAAATTGGTTAGCGAGATAAGCACCCAAATTATATTATTAAAATATTAAAATATTTTGATTAGTGGTCAGTCTGCTGGTTGTCACTAAAGCAAATAAAGTCTTCAAGCACCAGGCAGTGATGTGTGGGGAGGGAGGTATCTATCTGAAATCTGGCTCTGAATTTCACATCCCTCCAGCCTTATTTGTATCACAGTTGGAACAAGGGTGGTGCTGCCTGCCCGACCTGAGAGAGGTGACATGAGAACCAAATGAGTTAGTGCGGCGGAAAGACTTCCTAAGTGCCAAAGGTCTCAACTCATTAATTCTTAACTACTCCTATCAATTCTTAATCCAGCCATTGAAACATACTATGTGTACATGAAGATTCTTTGTATGTTCTTGAAACTTAAAAAGTTACCCTTCCAGAAACAATTTTCTTCTCAGTATTCACTATAGGTATTTGTTTACTCTTCAATTAAAAAAAAATTAGACAAAACTGGTAAACACGTGGCAGCCATGTGCTAAGGTGCACCAGCACAATAGAAACACAGGCACCAAAAATATCTATAGCTCTTTAGAGTTGTGTTAATACCCTTTGTGGAGAGGCCACACAGCCAAGCCAGTGTGGGATACTAACAGCTTGTGGAGTCCAACAGAAAGGGAGCTTATAGTATGGGGTTTGCACAGCTGGGCCCAGAGCCACCTCGTCCTTCTTAAGCGGGTTATCTTGAGTTATCAGCCTTCTCTGTGGTTTACTTTGCCAGTCTGTAAAGTGGGACTCTTTATAACCCAAAATCCACAGAAGATTTGAGAAGATCAAGTAGACAGCCTATGTGAAGGACTTAACTCCATACCTGACGCTCAGTGGTCCCGCAGAGTCAGCTACAACCTGTGTTTTTTTCCCTTCTTCTTCCTCCTCCCGCCCTCCCTCTTTCTCACCATGTTTGATGATGGTTTTGTACTGTTCCCCTATCTCCATAAATGGCAATGGAAAGACCAATAAGATAGTTTAAATATGCACAGGGGCCAGCTAGGAGCCAAGGTGACTCAGTTTCCTTCCCTCTTTCATTTGTGTGTTCATTCATTCACACTACAGGCTTTTGTTGAGCTTTCAATATGCAGGCAAGTAGCAAACATTTCTAGAAAAGTCCAGAAGTGATCAGTAGACTTGAGCTTGGCAGCCAGTTGTATTTTGAGTGACACATGGCTTATTCCTGTCCTAGTGCTCTTTTTTGCAATAAGATTGGTTCAGTTCATGTTAGAATAAGATACGTTCCCTAAAGAGCCTTATGAATTACAGATTCTCACCTACCCAGACAAATTAAAGAATCGCCAAGGAAAGTTCTCAGTAAACTATAGCAATAGCTTTGCCACTCAGAATGTGGTCTGCAGACCGACAGTATTGTAAGCATGTTAGAAATGCAGAATCTCAGACCCCATTGCCTAATTCAGTTTGCATTCTGACAAGACCCCAGGTGGTTCTTGTGTACCAAAGTCCAAGAAGTTCTCCTGAGGAGTATCAGTTACTATCATGATCACTGCTGTTGACTAGGCCAGTTTCATAGAGAACCTCTGAGGTGTCACCTTTTTGCCTTAATGGGCAATCAGGCTTGCTTTCTTGTGTCAAGAGAAGTAAAACACCAGAAGTCTATTTGTAAACAGTTTTTATCTGGTTTGCCTGCTTTTTCCTTTCATTGAAAAAACAGGCTTAGTTAATTTAATAAGTGGAGCCAGCAAGAATGACCTCAGACCCAGATCCTACAAACCTCGCACCTCTTTAACTGTCTTTGCAGTTGGGCTTCATGTGGCAACCTGCTTTACGGTTTTGCAATTACTGAACTCCTTAGATCCCACCACAATGGGGCTGGTCCCTTCCAGACGGTCCCAACAGTGGGGACTTACACATGCCTTTCACTTATAAGATGGAGGCTTTTCTGAAGGAGTCATTTCCCTCATAGGTATTTGTAGGTTAAATTTCACCAGCAAAATATTTAAATTATGTAAAACATAAAAGGCTACAAACCAGCAGCAGCAGTGTTTTGGAGTTTTCTCCAAAACAGAGTAAGACTTTTAGTGCTTTTTCTTGCTAATGTTAGACAGTGTTGTGATCTTAGCATTTTAGTTCAAAACTAGCAGCCTTTTGTCTGACTTGTACTTTCTCTGGCTTTAGGTGGAGAGCTTATTCATTTTAGGAAGTGCCAAGGCTTTGTGGGTTTCTACAGAGCAAAGAGGAGCTGTGGGGAGATTGCTGTAGGAGAGCAGGGGTCCCCTCCCAGCCCTGGCTCAGTTTAGCCATTAGACCTGGCAGGCTGCCTTCCTCAGAGGCCCTGGCCTCTTTCCTTATCCACGTAACAGCTTTCTGTTCCTTTTGTGGATCTTTCTTCTAAAAGTCGTTAAAAGTCTTGGGTTTCACAGATGATCCTTGATCACATTGTGAAGAGAGGAAAATTCTCCTTTTCATGCTCTGTTAATTCTTTCTCTGCTCCTTGATCCAGTGATTCTTACTGGTTTTAGGGGCTTCCATGTTTCATCTGAATGGAGAGGAGAGTGGTGAACACCTGCCCAATGACTGCCACATGTAGATCAGCAGGTTCCCAGTTTTTACCTTTTCAAACACTTTGTCTTAATTCAGGTGTCATCGTTTGGGATGGAGACTGGGAACATCTGGGAGGTCAAGTCTCTGAATTTCTCTTCTCCATCAACATTACACAAAGGCATTTCCCAGACAAGTGACAGTTATTTGTCATTTATTTTAAAAATAAGTTAGAATTTGGGGAAGTGTTAGTTGCTCAGTTGTGTCTGACTCTTTGCAACCCGATGGACTACAGCATGCAAGGCTCCTCTGTCTGTGGGACTTCCCAGGCAAGAATATTGGAGTGGGTTGCCATTTCTTTCTCCAGGGGATCTTTCTGACCCAGGGATCAAACTCGTGTCTCCTACATTGGCAGGCAGATTCTTTATCATTTGAGCATAAGTGTCAGGATATGTGACCTTTCTTTGAAAAAGTGTTTTTTTTTTTTTTCCCCAATATCCATTAGGTGCCAAGAGCAAGGACTTGCTCTGAGACAGATGTAGGTCTTCCCACCTTCTCTGTTTTCTGTGCTTTAAGAGCAGGATGCTTTTGTTTTTCTGAGTCACACAGACTTGTTTCCCAGGCTTTATAGACAGGCCCCATCTAACGCCTTTAAACGTGGCATGCATGAAAGGAAACAAAAATATTGGTACAGCTTGATTTAGTAAGATCACTTTTCAATGACTCTTTCAAACAGCTTCCTGCAAAGCTGCAAACAATACTTTGGCCATTCCCTCCAGCTGGAGGTCAGCTTCTCCCTGGAAGGGCCAGAGGGCAGGGCACCACCTGACCCTAACCGAGACCCAAGTCTGCCTGAAGAGCTGTCTGTGAGAGCCAGGTCTCCTGGGGGTTCAGGATGCCCAACTCATAGTCATCGCCTGTCCTACCCCACCTCGGCCCCCACCCCGTTTGCGAAATTGTTTAGGACAAAATGCCTGCCAGTCTCCATGTTGCTGCTGCGGCTAGACGTTTCTCCTAGAATTTCCATTGTGAAGTCTCACTCTTAGTCCAGTTTTCCTGCAAGTAGAGCAGATGATCTCTGTGGCCTCTTGTGCTTTCCATGTGAGATGAAGCATATACATTTCACCAGCAAGCCTCAGACTAGAAAAATTGAACTTGGTGTTTGCACACAGTGACAAAGCAGGGACTTTTCCAACTGAACCCTAGCAGTCAGTAATGTTGGAATTAGAAGTTAGTAGCTTCCTGCATGGAACGCTGCTCAATGTTATGTGGCAGCCTGAATGGGAGGGAATTTGGGGGGAGAATGTATACATGTATATGTATGGCTAAGTCCCCTTCACTGTTCACCTGACAGTATCACAACATTGTTAGTTGGCTATACCCCAAATCAAAATTAAAAAAAAATTTTTTTTAAGTAGTTAGTAGCTTCCTGGAGATTTTCAGAAGCAAATAAGAGGTAAATGATTATCACATAGATTTGTGTGAATAAACTAAGGGTGCTAGGTGCTTCTATCTCTAATTGATGGTGGTATGTTATAAACATACACACATGCAAACGCGTGTGTGCTTAGTCGCTCAGTCATGTCCGACTCTTTGTGACTGCATGGACTGTAGCCTGCCAGGCTCCTCTATCCATGGGGATTCTCCAGGCAAGAATACTGGAGTGGGTTTCCATGCCCTTCTCCAGGGGATCTTTCCAACCCAGGGATCAAACCCAGGTCTCCCACGTTGCAGGCACATATATAAGCTCTAACTCTGTTATTATGCTCTTTTGGAGTGTTTTTCTCTGTGATTTAGACTTCCTGTTAATTTAGTTTGTGCAGCAGTTGAGTGCTTATGCTGTGCCTAAATCTCACTACATGCCAAGGGAGATGAAATTATAAAAATACACTTGAATGGCATACATGGAACCCCAGAATGTCAGAGCTGAGGGAGACTGTTTAATCCAGAGTCCAGCCCTGTCATCTGTCACTTTGCAGACAGGACACAGAGGTGCTGAAATGTCCTTCTTGCCTGGGCCCATAGCAGTTGCGTTGGTAGAATCAGGACCTGCCCCGGTGGACTCAGTTCTCGTCCAGTGCTCTCTTCAGTGTGAGCACCACCTGGGCTCTCTGGTCTCATTTATCTTCATCTTCAGCTTCAGTGGACTTTATGGGGGCTTCTGTCTCTGCATATTCCAGGCCTGGGAGCAGATCCAGACAGCTGGTCCCTGGTCCAGGTGATGAAGAATTTAAACCGAGGTCTTCTCATTCTTGTAGCAAAACAGACATGGATTTGTGCTGTTTGTCTCCATGCGTGCTTCTTGGTCCAACAGGGAAGACAGAGAACATGGGCTGGAGGTTGGAGGAGAAGGAAGTCGGAGATTCAGGGTTCAGGATGCAGACACTCTCGGGGGAGCATCTGAGAACAGGGGAACTCTCAGTGGTGTGAGGGCTGCAGAGAGTCGGGGGCCACTGCAGAGGAAGGCCATGAGGGACATGGACGAGGACAGAGAATGTGCTGCAAACATACCCTCCGTAGGGTCAGCGTCACAATGAATTGCTTCAAGAATCTTAACATAAAATGTGCCTTTTACAAAATAGTACCCTGTGTGGATTTAAAAATATCAGGGTAAGATTCTTCAGCAACCTGGATTTGTCTTTCTCCCATGCCTAGTCCTTCACATTGCTGTTGTTTAGTCATTAAGTCATCTCCAACTCTTTGGCCACCCCGTGGACTGTAGCCTGCCAGGCTTCTCTGTCCATGTGATTTCCCAGACAAGAATACTGGAGTGGGTTGCCATTTCCTTCTCCAAGGGATCTTCCTGACCCAGGATCAAATCTCCTGTACTGCAAGAGGATTCTGTATGGCTAAACCACCAAGGAAGCCCGTGCATGCATGCATACTCAGTTGCTTCAGTTGTGTCTGACTCTTTGCAACCCCAGGGACTAGTCTACCAGGATACTTTGACCATGGGATTATTCAGGCAAGAATACTGGTGGGTTACCATGCCTGCTAGGGGGTCTTCCCAACCTGAACCTCTGGGTTCTGAACCTCTGTCTCTTGCATTGCAGGTGGATTCTTTTATCACTGAGCCACCAGGGAAGCCTAGAGAAGCCCATAGTCAGAGCTTAGTTTGAATGCCATCTTGAATAATCAGTATTCATGTATTTGTTAGATTTTTTAAGTGAATTGAGCCCATCAGTGCCTAATTATGGTTAAACTCTTTGTACTCATGTTCCTGGCTAAATCCCTTCCAGCAGACAGCTTGCTACTTCCTTGAAGGGCTAATGAGCAGAAATGGGGGCCCCTGTGGAGCTCAGCCTCCCCCTGTTCACTGCTTGGAGTCTAGCTCAGGCCCGCAGGGGCCACCGCAACCAGCTGCTCACCGGCTCCACTTTCCAGACTGCACACTTGGGTCCTGACCCCATTCGGGAAAGGGCTCTTGGCTGGAATCCCCTGCAGGCCCCTCAGCTGCCAGAAAATGGAGCATCTTGGTGAATTACAGGCCAGGCTTCACAGTTCAATGAACTTATTTTCTTTATTCTTATTCTTTTAAATTTTCTCCTATTCTTTTAAAACCATCACAATATACCATGTATATTTAGGGGCTCCCACTACCTTTCTCTTATTATGAAAAGCATTTATTTGAAGTGAGCAAAAAGTAAAGTTCACAAATAGGACTTTTAAATTGCTTTTAGCTTTATTAGCTTTCAAAGATAATTAAAGTAAACAATGAGGGATCATTTTAAATGTACTATTACATTGGTAAAGGTTTTTAAACAATAATATGTAATACTGAAGTTGTGATAGCACCAGCCTCCCCATTCATTGAGGAGGGTGGTGATAAGGCATTGTCCTTTTGTAAGCTCTGGGGCAGTGTATTTCACTGCCTTTGAGATATCCCTATGCTATGACCAAGGTAGATTCCTAGGAGTGTATCTAGAGGAAATGATCCATAAAAATGTGGAAAAGCATTTGACAGCATGCATCATAATTATGAATCATTGCAGGCAGCTCACTGCTTAGTGGGAAGGGTGAGTTTAAACAGTCTATGGTAGGTCTGCCCATGGACTGGTGTGTGGTGGCTATTAAAACTGATAATCATTAAGCTTTGTATAAATTTGATATAATGTTTACAAAAAGGAGGATAAGCAGTTGTGCCTGCTCTAATTACAACTATGTAAAAGTACATGTATGCATTCTTTCCACCAATTTTTATTAAGTACTTGTGTCAGGCTTTGTGCTGAACTAGGCTAAGAGTCAGACACGACTGAGTGACTTCACTTTCACTTTTCACTTTCATGCACTGGAGAAGGAAATGGCAACCCACTCCAGTGTTCTTGCCTGGAGAATCCCAGGGATGGGGGAGCCTGGTGGGCTGCCGTCTATGGGGTCGCATAGAGTCGGACACGACTGAAGAGACTTAGCAGCAGCAGGAGACCCATACAGCTGCTACCAAGACTAGTATCTTTCCTATCTACCTGTGACTCATGTCCGTGTTGAGGAAAACAGTAGCAGTTACACTCATTTCTCTACCTCAGAAATGCTGAAATATCTTCTCTCATTGCAAAATGGTAGCCTAGTGAGGAAATGTGTCTCGGAGTGGATGGCTCACCCTTCCCAGGAAGGCATAGTGTTCAAGGTCTGCAGGGAGGGTCCTTCACGTGGTAAGAGGCCAGTCAGATGTTAGATGAGACTGCATCCCATTGGCACAGAAACAGCATCCCTTGGGTTATCTTTCTGTGATTTATGGCTTGATCCCATATTGGTTGTTCTAAGGAGATTATCTGGTTCACAGAATACCCGTGACCCCATTCTTCACTCCTTTCTTTCTAGCATCATTTGCTTCCCTGGTAATGTGAGACATCTTCAGGTCTCCTGAAATCTGAAATGTGTTGCTACTTGTCCTACTTTTCTCTTTGCTGCTGTCCTATTTCTCTTCTTTTATGTACTCATAGGGGTGTGTGGGTGTGTGTGTGTCTATGTGTGTGTGTCTGTGTGTGTCTGTGTGTGTGTGTCTGTGTGTGTGTGTTTTGCTGCACCCTGCAGAATGTGGGATCTTAATTCCATGACCAGGGATTGAACCTATGCTCCTTGCATTGGAAGTGCAGAGTCTTAACCACTGGGCCTCCAGGGAAGTTCCGTACTCATAGTTATCCTGAATGTAAATTCCCACCTTACACAACCAGCCTCTATCTGCTTTGAGCTGTCCTTAACCCTTAAGAGCCTAGCCCTTATTCCAGTTAATCTAATAAATCATGGTTTACTCTTACCAACTTCTAACCCAAAGTATTTTTACTAAAAATGTTTTTTGCTATTAAAAATTATTGTGAAATAATTTTATATTTACTTAAAAACTATATATGCAATTACCCATTTTTTGGCATATGTACCTATTTAGGTTTCTATCAGTTCAATTGCTCAGTTGTGTCCGACTCTTTGTGACCCCATGGATTGCAGCACGCCAGGCTTCCCTGTTCATCACCAACTCCCAGAGCTTGCTCAGACTCATGTCCATCGAGTCAGTGATGCCATCCAACCATCTTATCCTCTGTC
The DNA here is from genome assembly GCF_014754425.2 of Oryx dammah. Lineage (NCBI taxonomy): Eukaryota > Metazoa > Chordata > Mammalia > Artiodactyla > Bovidae > Oryx > Oryx dammah. The sequence continues at coordinate 61,332,197 of NW_024070202.1, read as the reverse complement.
GTCCCCTTCTCCTCCTGCCTTCAATCTTTCCCAGCATCAGGGTCTTTTCTAATGAGTCAGTTCTGTTTTTATAATGCATAAATAATGATTTTGTGTTAAAAATATTTTTAAAAGTTTTGCAGCCATTTCAATACAGTGCTGTGGATTTAGGAATGGGAAAAGGAAGGAAATCATTCCTAGAGCTTGTCTTATCCAGGTGAGCTGCATGAACTGGGGAGCCTGAATCAACTGCTGTCTTTTACCTGCGATGGTTGTCCTTGGGGACACTCTCCTTGATGGTTTCATTTCTTTGTCTTCATACTAACATCTTCATTACTTCTTAGCCTCCTAATTGATTCTGGATTTATAGAGCAAAAGAAGAAAAATCGTATAATAGCTATATGGAATGCAAACTTAGGCGGGGGCCAAAACAAGGCCTATAACAAGAGCAGAAGGATCATTTCATTCATGCTTGAAAGTCAGGGGGGCCTTGAAAAATCAACCCTTTCCATGCTTTGCTAAGAATCAGTTTATCATCAACTAAAGAGAATTTTGCTGGCCTCATCTGTGGTGTCACTTGCTTTCAGCCTGACAAAGTGTTTTTGGTATTTCTTCTCAGGAAGTTCTGCCAGGAACAAATTCTCATAGTTTTGTTTGTTTGTTTGTTTTTAGTGTGGGAGTGTATTTCATCTTCATTTTTGAAAGTTTTTTTTCTTGATAGAAGATTCTTCATTGTCAGCACTTTGAATATGTCATTCTGCTGCCTTCTGACCTTCATTGTTTCTGATGAAAAATTAGCTGCTAATCTTGTTAGAAACAGGTGGATTTTGAAAGCTGGCTATATTCCTGAGCACCATGTTTTAATGAAGGGGCTTCCCAGGTGGTGCAAGTGGTAAAGAATCCACCTGCCAGTTCAGGAGAGCTAGGAGTCGTGGGTTCAATCTCTGGTCAGAAAGATCCCCTAGAGAAGAAAATGGCAACCTTCTTATTCTTGCCTGGAAAATCCCATGGGCAGAGGAGCCCAGCAGGTTACAGTGTATGGGGTTGCAGAGAATCAGACACGACTGAGCCCATACATGCCACATTTTATTTGGGATGGGGTTACAAGTGGCTCATACTTACTCAGTGTTCCAAAGCTCGCTCAACTTTAGTGACACACTTTCATTTGTTTGAGGAGACTTCTAAGGCATTATCTACATAAAGTCCAGCAAAACTTTTCATTTGGTTTTGACAAAGACAGAAATGAAACTACAGCGCATTATGATATTCTAGTAAGACCAGAGACTTCGTAGTAAGAAATATTTGAGCTTGATTCTCAAATTATAGGTTATGAAATCAATTGAGTAAGTTATAGCCATCATTTGTTTCACTATATGTATATGGATGGATGGATGGATGAGTGGGTAGATAGATGAATAAATGGATAGATAGAAGGATGTATGGATAGATAGATACAGGTATATACATACATAGTTGGCAGGAAGACAGATAGCACTATATTGGATTGCTATGTAAAATTTTATTTATTGCTATGAGTCATGGTCAGAAATACTTGAAAACTGCTGTTCTAAACCATTTTTTTGGCTTGGAAGAGGGGAAGACAGCCTACTCTAGGATTTTTTTTTCCAGCACTGGAAAGGCTCTGCTTACGCTCGGGTATATCCTAAGCACTTTTAACTCTTTTTTGCTTTTCAACAGTAAGAAAATATGCCAACTCATTGCATCCCCCTCAAAATTGTTGCATGTAGCCATCATCTTATACAAACACTCACATAGCCATGATGACAGGATTTATATGCAATTTCCTATTTTATTTGGCCCACCCTCAAATGCTTCTGTTATCAGAAGCATGCTGAGAAATGCTAACAGTGAGTTGGTACTGAGAGAACTTTCAATTCACTGTTTTAGAGAATTCTGAGATGTTTTGTGAATGATTCATTCATTCACTTCTTGAGAGCATGACTTTGATTCAGCAAAGTGTAGGCCAGTTGGGAATTTTAAATGAAACAGAAGGGCAGGCAAGTGAAACTCTTTGGCTCAGTTGCTAAAAAGATTTATGCTGGATGTTCTCAGTAGGTAAAATCATCCTGATTGAGTTGGTCATTAAGGCCAGCTTTGCCAGAATTAATTCAGTGGAGAGATCTATCAAATTGTTAACTACCCACTTAGAATGAGTACTTCCTACAGTTGATAAAATATTTTTTGTGAACCTTTGGAAGACATTGACATGGTGAGTTTGGACCTTAACCGGACTCCAAATTTCTGGGAAAGCATCCAGCCCACCTTTAGAGATGTTGATCTATCTTTGTAGAAATTCAGAACAACATACAGATATCCCTTATGAGAAAAATCCAAGACCCTTTTCTAGATTCTAGACTCGTTTCCTCACCACACTCAGTGGTGAGTTTCTTCTCCTGCCCTAGGTCTGTCCCCACTAACCTTTGTCCATGAAATGCAGGCTTATTTTCATATGCAGAATTAATTAGGCTGGAAGAAGACAGCCAGAGGAAGCAAAGCAGCTCCCCATGTATGAGTTACTCTAAAAGTACCTGCCCTCCTAGGCACTGGTTAGTGGCTTCCTACACAAGTGATCAGTCACCAGATTTCAGTGGTCTGTAGAAACACTACTGGTCACAGAGCATCTTCCTGATACGTCCCGCTGGACGCAGAGGGACCAGAAGTACTCAGGACTAAAACAAAGTCCCCACCATTTATAAGCTGAAGGGCTGAACCTGGAAGGGAAGGTAACAATTTCTGGGGTTTTGCCTGAATTCCCAAATTTGCACCAGCTCTGAGGCTGAGTGGGGGTGAGGGTGCTAGAGCCGTCCCTCCTCCTTTTTTTAAATTATGAAATCATGAGACAGTAATTTTACATTACTGCTGATCTTTCTATCAACATGCTTTGTCTCACTCCCTCTTTCCATCTGGCTGAAACCTCTAGTTAGAAAATAAATTGCTGTGTATTGATTGTTCATTTTCTTCCTCATCACCCAGACATCCTTGTTATACACTTAGCTTGCTTGGCTGTATTTGTGAACAAGAGAAGAAGAAGTAACACTTATTTTTAGCCTTCATGTTAAGATGTGGCAGGGACATTTTTAAATGTCATTTTGGTGCTTAATTTATTTAGTAACAGCACTTAATCACCTTTTATTTATGAAGAGAAAAGTGTTTGTGTGTGTGCACTTACACGTGTACTGTATTGATAAAGTTCAAGCCAATTTTAATTGATATTTATAGTATGACTTTCTAGAAAAGTGAAATTTCTAAAAACTGTGACTGTGGAGAGAAAAGTTAAAACATATGCAATTACTACCTGGTCTCTGTAATTTTTGTCTCAGTCCTTCATTTGTATGGTTACCAGAGTAACCCTCCTGAAATGCAAGTTTGACCCTTTTACTGCCCTCCTTGTAGTTGCTTCATCTGGAAGTCGAGTAGCTTCCAAATCCATTCATGGACGTGGACTTGGATCCTGGCTCAGCTGTTTTCCCTATGGGTGATCTTAACCCTTCTAGCCCTATATTCCTCCTTTCTTGAGCAAGGATACTCCTCCCTCGCAGAGCCATGGTATGGTCGCATCCCATGGTGTGTGTGAAGAGCCAGCAGTGGTGCTTGGCATGTGGCAAGCATGCCAGTAAAGGCATCCATCATCGTGCCTGCAGGGCACGATCCTGGCATCCACGTGGCCCCGCTCTGGGTGCAGCTTGATCTCTGTGACGCTCCCCTCTGTCTTGTTAGCTGTCACTCTACCCACTTCCAGTAATTTGAAGGGAGCCTGAAAAGCCTGTGAAAGTTACATCAGGCAGTTTGGCTAATTTTAATTTCCTTTGGCCAAAAACATGATGAGAAAGGAGGTTAACTGAAAGATAGTTTGGGGGTCTGTCTCTCATTCCTCCCATTAGCACAGAAAATTGAGAATCAAGGAGTCTCAGAACATTCTCCAAGATGGAACGCTGTTTCATGAACTTCCGCCTATAGTTCTTGCTGCCATAAAGTGTCTGGGAGTGAAAAATTGTAGGTCTTTCTATCCCTGGCTGCCCACACAGAAAAGAACAATCAAATCTATGTGGTTTGCCCTGAAATAAAATGGGAAATATGCAGGCTTTAGTGACTAGGATTTGGCATAATGCAAATCAAAATAAAATAAGTCATGAATCTGTAATACTTTCACCCACAGCTTTGAAGTCTTTATGATTATTGCTCTTGAGGATGGGAGGCTGCATAAACATCATTTAGAATGTAGCTGGAGGCTGGCATTTTATAAGAAAAATGGCCACCAGAGCAGTCTCCCTGAGGGTCCATAAGTACTAATTCTGTTTAATGTGACAGTTCCTAAATAACTCTGTGTTCTTCACAGAAACACATATAGAAAGTGCTGCAGCCTTGCCGTAGAGTGAGTCTAAGAGAGATCTAGTCTTTAGTGTTTGTGGATTGAGAAAATGTGTCCTTGGGGTTTTAAAAAATATGTAGGTGTTCGTGTGGGAGATTAGGGATGGGGTACTAATGTAAAGTGCCAGCTTTGTTCTGCTCCTGCATGGTTTTCTTTGGATTTAAATACCTACGTTGTCGTTTCCCACCCTTTTATGTTGTCTTTCTCCCCCTCTGCCCCTACCCTTTCTCTTGCTAATAAATACAAATGCTGTTAGTAATCAGTTGTGCTGTGAGATGGTTTGTTGGTGCTTAGAAACCATCCTCCCCCCCATCTATACCCATCTTATTCTTTGAGCCTGTTCACTTGAAAATGTCAAAGAGGAAAGAAGACTCGAGAAAAGAAAGAGCTGTGGTTGGCTAAGTCACCATGGTTTGTCTTAGGAAATGTTAACGCCTGCTTGATGAAGATGCTTCTTTGCTTTACAAGTAAAATGTTGTAATATATATGGTTGACGTTTCCTGTTGAATTTTTGGTTCAGTGTGTCAGTAGGAAGTACCAACTGCAACTTTATGCCAGCCACCTTCATTGTTGGCGTGCTTCTCTAGCCATGTAAAAACATTAGGATCTGTGGAATGGCATATTGGGTGCAAGCCATGGCATGACCATCCCAGGGTTTCTGCTCTGACGTGGGGTACATAACTCTGCAATTCTCTTGCATGCTTCTAAAATAGCCACAAAAATTCTCCAAAACTCTGCTATTTTCAGAACTGCTTCCACTTAGAATAATTAGTTTCAATCATTACTCACAAGTGTGGTGTCTAATTTGGGACAGAGGACTTATTTTATTTGCCCTAGAACTGTCTTTTTATTTTGCCTTTTTTTAAGCTTCAGCGAGGCTTCTATAGTCCAAGAATTAGCAGGCTGTGCAGGTCTCTCCACGTGCATTATAACCACGTGGAGAGAGGCTGGGCTAACCCTGTCTAGAGGCAACCTCCCCAGGGCCGTATTCCTGTTCCCCTACTCCCCGCCTGATCCAGGGACAGCCCAACATCACAGCTGTACCTAGACTAGCACATGGCATTTGTTGAATGAGAGAATGGTTCCTCTGCTTTATCTTAGACATCTAGTCCTTTGCCGAAGTCACTTTTTAAATTATTGACATAAACCATAAAAGAAATCAAGAGTCCACTTGAAAGTGAACAATTCATTGACATTGAGTAGCTTCACAACTCTGTGCAGCTGCCGCCTTGGCGTAGTGCCAAGACATTTTCATCATCTAGAAAAAAATGACTGGTACCTATTGAGAGGTCAGTCCATCTCCCTCCCTCCCCTGGGCACCTGGGGACCACCAGTCTGCTTTGTGTCTCTATGAGTTCGCCTGTTCTGGACATTTCATACAGTATTTGGCCTTTTGGATCTGTTTACTTTCCCTCGTATGTTTTCGAGGCTCATTCACGAGGTAGCAGGTATCGTTTAGGGGGTAGTTCAGTACTGTTTCAACATATGGAAATAGCCCACTTGTTTATCTGTTCATCAAGTGGTGGGCACTTGAGTTGTTTTTGTCTTTTAGCTCTGTGAGTAGTGCTGCAGTGAACATTCACATACCAGTATTTGTTTTCATTCTTTGATCCTAGTTGTGCTATCTTCTAGTTATCTCTCTGATTTGTCCACTGCTTTCCTGTTAGCTGGGCTTCTTTGGTAGCTCAGCTGGTAAAGAATCCGCCTATAATTCAGGAGACCCTGGTTCGATTCCTGGGTTGGGAAGATCCTCTGGAGAAGAGATAGGCTACCCACTCCAGTATTCTTGGGCTTCCCTGGTGGCTCAGCTGGTAAAGAATCCGCCTGCAATGCAGAAGACCTGGGTTGGGAAGATCCCCTGGAGAAGGGAACCCACTCCAGTATTCTGGCCTGGAGAATTCCATGGACAGAGGAGCCTGGCAGCAACAGTCCTATGGGTCACAAATAGTCAGATACGACTGAGCCGCCTTTCACTTTCACTTTTCTCCTGCTGTCAGGCCACCTTCCTCTCTTGCTGCACTACTTACCTGGTCTGGCCCTTCTCTAGCCTGACTCTAGACTGCAGCCCTATGTCCTTTTCGAATGCAGATCTGTTCTTCATGCCCTTCATTGATTTTAGGATGGCTCAGAGGGTAGGGAGGAAACTCCTTTCAGCCCACAGGGTCCTGCTGCGGCCAGGTGTCTAACAATTCCTTTGGGCTCATCTCAGCCATTCTGCCCCTCCCTACCTGGGCTGCAGACACACTGATCTTTCTGTCCTATAAACTCTCCCTGCTCTGCCCCACCACAGGCCCTTGGCACATGCTATCCCTGTTGCCTAGAATGCTCGCTTCTCCTTTTTGCCTAATTAATGCCTTCTCATCCTGGAATTCCCAGCAAAGCCTCACCTCTTCAGAGAAACCTTCCCTGACTCAGTCAAACTCACCTCCACCCACACTGCTAGCATCATGGAGGCCCACAGGCTCTTAACCATTTCTTTGCAGCACAAGTTCTAGCTACATTTTTACATTTGGATGATTATTTGATTCATAACTGCCTACAGAGACAGAAGGCAACTGTACATGCAGAACTTGGTTTCTGGAGCCAGACAACCTGGGTTCAAATGCTGGCTCTGTCCCTATTGGCTGTGTGACCTTGGGCAAGCTGGTTAACCTCTCTGTCCCTGTGTTTTCTCATCCATCAAACAGGGTCATAATAATGCCTACCTTAGAAGGCTGTTGCAAGAATGAAATAAATTCATATGGGTTACATACCTGGCCCTGAAATAATCTCAATAAAACTATAATATAACTTTTAAAAATAATTAAAAAAATTTTTTTAATTAAAAAAATTAAGAGCCATACCTACACTGCTATCCCCACACCCCTCATCTCCAGACTGTAAGCTCTGAGGGCCAGGGAACCACAACTCTTTTGCTCCTATTATAGCTCCAGAGCCTACCTCAAGATACCCATGTACTTAGTGCTACTTACATTTTTATTGAATGATTGGATGAACCCATTCTCTTCTTCCCCAGAGATGAATATTAACACTACGGTGTCCCATCTCTCCTTCTGTTTCTGAGTTTGGGTGGCTCTAGCTTCTGGCGTGCAGTGTGGCGGCACTTGGCCACAACCCCTCCTCCTGCCCACGTCCCCAGCTGGTGTGTTTGGGGAATGGTGCTGCCAGCTGTGGAGAGTCAAGGCTGAGGATCCCCTCTGTGTTGTGCTGAGGGAGGGCCCAGTCTGTATGACCACCGCAGGAACAGACGGGACTTGCTGTGTGCCAAGCCCTGTGCACCCCGTTTTAGAAATATCTGACTCATGAGGCCGGAGTGATTTCTGTCCCCTTGTAATAGATGAGGAAACTGAGGCCTGATCAAGGGGGCCATTTGCCCAAAGTAAAAACTCTTGGTAAGTGGCAGAGCCAAAGTTTAGGTCCTGCTAGCCTTTCTCTAGAGTCTGTGTTCTTCAGACTCTCAGCCTTAACTAATGAACGTGACCCACTTAAACACTGAGAATGTGGGAAGGACTCCTCCACTGAGGGAGTTGAGGGTGCTGTCCCGAGTCTGGACAGTTTTGTTAAAGGCCCCACAGCGAACAGTGGACATTCCTGCTGAATTCTGGCTTGTGATCTGCTGGCCCTTTGTACCTGAGGGTCCTGACAGGTTGATGTCAGGACAAATCTCTAAAGAGACATTAAAACAAAGCTAGAAGGGAAAAAATAAAGGTGAGAATGGTTTATCTGCAGATGAAAGAAACTACCTAGGAAAACTCCCACCTCTTCTGTCAATCAGAGATGTAAGAAACAGTCTATTGCTTCCTTTCTGATCGCACAGTTCAAGGGCTTAATGTCTGTGGTCCTTCACTCTCCAGGCCCCTGAGCTGCCATCTGTTTATCACGAGTATGTACATGGAAAAAAAAAAAAAGCCTCCTGATTTACTTTCAAAAACAAAGACATTATGATTTTAAACTAACTTACTTGGGATCTTTTTTAGACATGTGGATATAAGCATTATGAGCACATAGGATAGAATGGGGAGCTTCCCGGGTAGCTCAGCTGGTAAAGAATCCACCTGCAATGGAGGAGACTCTGGTTTGATTCCTGGGTTGGGAAGTTCCCCTGGAGAAGGGATAGACTACCCACTGCAGTATTCTTGGGCTTTCCTGGTGGCTCAGATGGTAAAGAATCTGCCTGCAATGTGGAGACCTGGGTTCAATCCCTGGAGGAGGGCATGGTTACCCACTCTAGTATTCTTGCCTGGAAAATCCCCATGGACAGAAGAGCCTGGCGGGCTACAGTCCATGGGGTTGCAAAGAGTCAGACACTACTGAGTGACTTAAGTATAGCACAGGGTAGAATGGTGAGGTTTTATTGCTACCATAGTAGGTGATTTTAGGATGTTTATAATGAAATGAATTGAAACGAGCCCCTAAATAGCAGAAATTCCTCCCAGCCCACGAAACATCCACCACTAGGGGGTTAGCACGTTGTGTCCATATGATAGTGTGTTAGATGGTGAATGAAGAGAATTTGGAAGAGTTTGTAATACTGTGGCACCATTAGAACAAAACCGCGTGTGTCTTTATGAATAATCAGCTATACACATATTAATTAAACACATAGGAAACATCCTAGAAGGGAATCCACCAAAAGTATTAGCAGTGGTTGTCTTTGCACAGTGATATTCTGCTTAAATTTTTCTTTGTTTCTCTAATTTACAAATTGTCCTATAATGAGCTTGTGTTTGCTGATACCAGAACATAAGCCTCAATTTAAAGAGAAGGAGGGGAAAAAGCCACAGAATTACTGATACAATCTTAACTCCCATCTCAGATTAAGAGTCTTAGCCTCCAAAGAGCTTTAGAGAAGAAAAGAACCTTTGGAAGCTTCCCTGAAGGGTGGAAACAAGGGGTAATGAGGTGATGACAAGCACGGAGGCAGCAACATAGGAGTATAAAATCCCCATAGGAGGGCCCCAGGCCCCGTGCCTCTCACTCCCCATCCTAACCTGCCTTCATCTCCAGGAATCTTCAGCTTTCTCTTAGTGTCCATTTTATAATTGCCCTTGAAAAAAAAAAATCTAACTGCCTTGCAAAGTACCCTCCCTCCCCCTGTGCTCATTTTTAACCGTCTTGTTCAGGAAACATATGCTGAGGAGCCCCTGGGAGCATGGAGGAGAGGCTACCAGAACCCCAGCTACTCTGTGACGAGAGTGTGTGTGGGTATCCCTCCCCTTGACTCTGAAGAAGCAGCTGGTGATGAACTGGTTATGGAGGTGGAGGGAATGCGTCCTTGTTTGCTTTGTGTCTTCCTCAGCATGATAGGAGTGTTTAAACAAGGATGAACAGTCCTCCAGAATCCTTTCGGGTCCCTAGGAAGAGCATGTTCATGGAGCTGACCGAGCAGGGGCTTGCGGGCCAAGTGATGCAAGGGCGGTAAGCCCACTGCTTCTCTGGATGGATGGAGAAGGACGGGCCTGAGCCTTTAGGGCAGGGGCTGCCCCACGAAGCTCTGAACGCTTGGCTGTGTGTCCCGCTGGTCCCTGGCCCCTACCGGGAGGAAGGCTGTAGTTCTGATGTGTTGACCTCCCCGGGAGGGCGGTGTCCCCAGGTAACCAGGGGCATCGGTGACGGAGCAGACAGTCGCGGTGTGGTGGTGGTGGTACGGCTTTTAGTTCCAGAGAATCCCAAATTTGGAACACATGTGGAGCATACACACACACACATTGTCTCACAGGGCAGTTGTCTAATTTGTGTTTTCTGAGACTTCACTCGCACTTGAGCCTTTGAGTTGGCTATGCTGGACTTTATCCCACTCGCTGGCAGTGGGTGACCTTGCTGTGGTCACCCACTCTAAACCCTCTCTAAGCCCTGCTTTCCTCACGTGTCAGATGAGAGCATTATTAACTGCCTCGCAGGATTGTCATTGGGATCAGATGTGATAATGTGTGAACAGTGCCTAATCGCTGCGCTTAATAAATGCTGGTCCCCGTCCCTCGCCCGCCCTTCCTTAGCCTCTGGCTCTCTTTTTCACAGGACTCAGAGCTAACTGGCCAGGAATTACTGGCCACCTATGTTTTCTTACAATTGATGGATGTGTCCAAACTTAAACCTATTAGAATGACTGCCTAGGAAACATAAGCTCTTAGTTAGGCCGTTTAGCAAGGGGTCTCCATGTGGGACTTGGCACATTAAGGAGGGCAGATGCTCTTTTTCAAAAGAATGAAATCCGTTCTCCATGTTTGGGAGAAAGGCTTTGGAAAGCTAACCTGATGTGCTGTCAGAGCAGTCAGCTCCTTTATGGAGTTCACGGGGCGATTACCACAGAGAAAGAGGGAGAAAGGGTTTTAATGTTTCTAATAACACTGTATTTCCTCTATCAGTCTTAGACTTCTCTTCCCGCAGCTTCCTCTTTGCCTCTCCTCCTAGCGTTCTAGAACCATGCAGTGTTAGAACTTGAAGTGCCCTTCCAAAGCTACAAGGAAACGAGCCCAGTTCTTTCTTTCAATTTTTGAACGTGGTTGTTGTTCAGTGAGCCCCCAGCAGCAGAGGAATGGCCACGCTCCCTCCACAGACACCTGGGCCCTTGGGAAAGGCTCCTGGACGCACCCAGTGCGGCAGCAGTGTTGGGTGAGGGCCTCTGAGCAATCCTGGGGGCCCCAAACTCATGGCTGTCTGGCATACCTTGCACCTGTCTCCCCTCTGGCATACATGCCTGAGTCTGCGTTTGAGCAGAGGTGACTACACCTCGTCACGGCTCTGTGGGAATGATCTCTTTCTCTTCCATACAGATTGGGAAAGAGGGGGAGTGACAGACTCTTTGCCCTGGCTCTGTGTCCGTATTACATTTTGCGTGTGTGCCTTGCTCTGGGGAGAGGAGGCCAGGGCCTTTAAGATGGTTAAGAACGGTTAAGGCACTTAGCACTTATTAGGACAGAGCAATAAATGAGTGCATTGCTGCCCCATAGGCAGTATGGCCTTGCAAAGTGTCAACATCTGAAAGTCTAAATATGCCCAGAAAACTTTGTAATTGGCTTATCGTTAGAAGGCCAAGCATGATTAATACTTTCCAGGTGGTGCTAGTGGTAAAGAACATGCCTGCCAATGCAGGAGACAGACACAGGTTTGATCCCTGGGTCTGCAAGATCCCCTGGAGGAGGAAATGGCAACCCACTCCAGTATTCTTGCCTGGAGAATCCCATGGACAGAGGAGCCTGGTAGGCTGCAGTCCGTGGGGTCACAAAGAGTCGGACATGACTGAAGCAACTTACCATGCATGCAGATGTTGTTCAGCTTTTGCACAGCTTGGTGTTCTTTGAGAGTATACTGACATTTGAAGGACCCTAACCGTTCCATGGTTTCACTCTCCACGTGATCACTGACAGATTACCCAGAAATCTGCTGGCTGCTATTGTTGCCCATAACATACATGCGCTTGACGATCCTGGCAGAGCTAAGCCCCTGCTTACTATTAACATTTCAAAAAGAAATTGTTGTCTGTGTCCTTTGTTCTGTTTCCGGTAGTACTCAAATGAGAGAAGGTTGAGTCTCTTGACCTCACCTGGCTTAAGACAGGGATGCTGGGACTTCCCTGGTGGTCCAGTGGGTAAGACCCCATGCTTCCAATGTCAGGGGGCACAGTTCAATCCCTCTTTGGGGAACTAGGATCCCACATGCCAAGTGGTGCAACCGAAAACATTTTTTTGTAATTAAACAAACAAGACAGGGCTGCTTTAATCTATGATGGCCATTCATCCTCTCAGGGCACCTGTGCCTCTCGGTCCACACACTGTGTTGTGTTTCCACGAGCTGCTGCTGAGTGCACAGAGGGAATGGGTGGGAACAAGTGGAAAGCTGGTTGTCAAAGAGACGTCACCTCGAGAATCAGAAGAGCACCCGAAATAGCCAGCTCAGTGAAGCAGCTTCATCTGGAACTTTGGCCCTGCGGATTCCAAATGAAAACATACCCCTACTGCCCATCCAGGAAGCAGGAGAAGGAGAAATCTGGAGTTCGCTTTGAAAACCTGTCTGTCCTCCTGACACTCTGTCTCCAGCTGACTGTATGGTCAGCACTAGCAGTACATCTTTGTAAGTAGCTCCCAGGCCCCTGGGTTTCATTTCACCTTAACTGGATGGGGAAGACAAGGGGACCGGAGAGCTTGGTGGTGGCTGCACAAGGCACTTAGTGAGGTTGGACCCCTTTCCCACTGTTATTTACTGGTCAGGACCAGATGCACCAAGGAGTCTTCATTTCAGGAAGGGAGAGGGCTAGAAGGGATAAACGAAGTCCAGAAGTCCACCAACCAAGAAAGAGTTTGGTGTCAAGCCTTGGAACCTCTTGTCTCTGCAGAGATGAACAGGCAGCTGGTCCAGACAGACCTGATGTGTGCAGCACATCCTAAGCACAGCCAAAGGAGTCCTGTCTTTTAGGACTTGACATTTCTGAATGCCAGCAACTTGGACATCTTGTAGATTGGAGTTTAAAGGTCTGACTTAGGCTCCGTATTGACAAGCTGAAGCAGAGAGTGGGGTGAATTTGGCCTTGACAGTCAAGTTCTGCATCTGAGTAGCCGACTGTGGGGCACATACTAAAGACTGATATTACCCCCTAGTTGGTCTGAAGCTCAAGAAACAAGTCCAGCCCATTTGAGGGATTCTTGTAATTTATCCTGGGACAGAAAAGCCTAAGGTGGGATCCCCAGGAGACATGCCTTTACTCATTCATTCAACAAACATCCGTTGCTCGCCGGTGTATATACGGTGGCTGGGCTTCCTCCATGCCTTTATCTCACAGGGTGATCTGCAAAGGACTTCGGTCAGATGCTTACACAGGGCAGAGTGGGAGAGCTGAAATGGTATTTATTTGTTTTGAACAATACAAATTGTCTTTCCTGACCACAGGTATTAAAAATGCAAAGACCAAGTTCGAAAACAATAATTATCTATCTTCCTCTGAACTTCAAAAGCTTTAGTTTAAAATTGGAGAACTTGAGAGTGCACAGCTTAGCCCTAACCTCAGATTCCGACTTAGTCAGGGTGGGGTGGGCAAACCTGCGGTCTAAAATGAGAGCTGGTGTAATGCTGATGAATACAGGTGATGGGTTAGCCCCTGGGACTTTAGAAACCCAGGTGGTGGGCAAGGGCCTGTGTTGAGATTGTGCAGATCTGTGCAGTTACCTGGGAGGCTTTTTTCCAGTCGTTCCCACCGTGCCCCTTCCATTTCCACCCATTCTGCCCTTGGGAGCCACTTTTGCTTAAAGTATATTTTCTTCCTTCTGGTGTGTGGGCGAAGCAGAAAATTTGAGAACCAGTTGTTCTTTTAAAAGAAAAAAATTCACCTTCAGGCAGAGTTCAGGTTGAGGGCTCTCAGAGGATGCTTTTGTTTCCCTTTGAAATGTTTGGGAGAAAGAATCTAAGGACTGGTAGAGGCCGGCTGGCCCCACTCCTTGCCGCGTGTCCAGCCCACATGGTCCACCAGTTCTGACCAGGAGGTGGTGCATTAGGCTGCAGACCTCAGTTCACACCTCCCTCTAAACCCTGTCAGCTGTGGAATGTTGCATTCAGCTCACTTATGTTTGGGCCTAACATTTCTGGGCTGCACTTACCTCCTGAATAACTGGTAGTGTGATCTGTTGGTGGGATAATAGGAATGGTGTGGACCAAACAAGGGGTCGCTGGAGCAGGCTTCCCAAAGCTTGCTGAACTTGCACCTTCGGATCCTGTGACAGTGCAGATTCCAGGGCACTGGTGTGGGTGGGCCTGAGAGCTTGCATTTCTAACAGACTCCAGGGTGAGCTTGATGCTACTGGTCCATGGACCACACACTGAGTAGCAAGGATTTAAAGGTGCTCTCCTCCTTAGATTTGCTGTGAACTGTCAAGCTGGTAATTTTTTTCTTGCTCTTTTTTTTAAATTTCATTTTTAATTGTGGCAGTTTTTTTTTTTTCAGTTCTAGAAATTGAAGAAAATACCTACCTGTTACGTAATGCTGATCATGAAAAATGAGATAGAATGCTTTCAGCCATAAACACTGTTCTCCTTGGTCCCTTATTTTATTGTGTATGTGTGTTCAGTTGATCAGTCATATCTGACTCTTTGCAGCCCCGTGGACTGTAGCCTGCCAGGCTTCTCTGTCCATGGAATTTTTCAGTCAAGAATACTAAAGTGGGTTGCCATTTCTTCCTGCAGGCGATCTTCCCAACCCACGGATCGAACCTGGGTCTCCTGCGTCTCTTGCCTTGCAGGCAGATTTCTTTACCTCTGAGCCACCAGGGAAGCCCGTCTTATATTATTAATTGTCCCCAGTAACATAAGAAATACTGAAAAAGAAGGCAGAGAGAAGGATCATACTCTACTCTGAGGGCTGAGAGAAACATCAAGGGCAAGGCTTCAGATCTACAAAATACAGGTGACCCTTAAGGTTCAGGAATCATGGTTCCTTGTCTTCCAGAGTTTACCTGTGAGGGAAAGACTTTTAAATATAAAACAAAGAAAAGGAAAATGTATTTCCTTCATTCCATAACACCAGCTTTAAACTTGAATCAATGTCACTTGGAAGGGATGTTAAAATGCAGCTTGCCAGGTCTGACTCAGACACTAATTTTGATAGCGTTTTAAGTTCCTGGGTGATACTGATGCTCATGCTTGAACCAGCACAAAACTTTGTCCCCAGACCCCATCTTTGAGAGAGGCGTGCATGAAAAACTGTGTCTCTCCTGACCTGTGAGGGTCAGGAGAGATGAGCTTTCTGGCTGCCTGCAGATTGCTCTTCCCAGCACAGCATGGCCTCAGAGGCTGGAGCTCTCCAGTAGAGCTGGTTGGCTGATCACCTCAGGGACTTTTTAAGAGCTAGAGCTTCCTGGGGTGCATCCTCAGATATGCAGGCAAGCAGCCAGGTTCAGGCCTGCCTATGTGGAGAGCAGTGAGGTACCAGATGGACACTGGAGAGCTGTTCTCCTTTTTAATGACTCTTGGATTCAGCTCTAATGATCACTCAGCAAGTGAATGATTCCCCAGCAGGAAATTGGACCCTCTAGAAGTACATTTCCTTGCTGGATTCCTAAAGTTAAAGTCGATACATTCTGCATGCATTTTCCAGGGTGCTTCATTTTCTACCCAAGGGTGGCTACCAGCCAGGACCATCTGGCTGTGGGGATTCATCCAGGCTGAAGTCCCCCTATTGAGAATAACACCATCCATGGCAGTGTTGAAAGGGAAATGGATAAAAGTCACTGAGGACCAGATCCCAGAGAGAACCCTTCCCAGGCAAACTCAAAGTCAGATTAAGATCAAAGCAGTTACTTATATAGCCTCAAGAAGAAATTCCTCCTTTTGTCTCTCATACCTGGATTTGAGGATGGTGATCGTCTCTGAAATTTCCTGGCTCACCAGCTGATGGTTATAGAGCGTCACTGGGCACCATGCTCTGCCAGGTGGGCTTTCTAAAGGCAACTTGGGGACAGTCCCTGCTCTTGTGGTGTCCACTACTGGGACGAGGCAGACACGTAAACATGTAGCTGTAAAAGCAGCATGATTCCTAGAACCGTGTACATCTAGAGTAGCCCTCCCAGGAGGCTCCATCCTCGCCCGGTTTTGTTTCCTCCACAGTGCTTGTCACTAGAGAAATGATTCATCTTCTCTCTTAGAGCTCGAGAAACAGGAGAGCAAAGACCAGACCGTCAGACCCTGGCCTGTCTCAGCTGCTGGATGTGAACTGCCCAGGAAGGGTATGAGAGCAGCTCTCTGCAGCCAAGGCATTCCTAGAAGAGGCTGCCAGCAGACCACTCGCTCTCTGCCCACAACACCTGTATCTGAGGCAGATGCTTAGGGAGGAATGGCAAGTGCAGTGGTTCTCAGATCTTAGCTGGCATCTAGATCACCAAAGGGCTTGTTAAAACACAGTTACTGGGCCTCACCCCAGAGGTCCTGATCCGGTAGGCCTAGGCTGGGGCCAGAGAGTTTCCTACAAGTTCCCAGGTGATGTTGATGTTCCTGGGCCCTGGCCCACACTTTGAGAACCACAGGGATGGTGTGTCAGCATAGCCATCACAGCTTACCCAGTGGACAGATGGGAGGGGATTGAATGACAGAGAAGCAGAGAGACCTCTAACAAGCTATGCCGGTGAGCCAGGTGGGAGAATATGGAGCTCGAAATGGACCATAACAGTGGGACTGGAGGACAGAAAGAGGGAGCTTCTGACAGATGTGATGCTGCATGTGGCCTGGGGAGCGCTGGCCTGTGGGAGGAGAGGGCAGAGTCAGAGTGGCTGGAAAGATGCTCGTGCCAGGAACTGAGATGCGTGCTGGGGACGGGAACGGCATGTTCCTTTGGGACCTGCTGGTTTTGTACTTCCGTGGAAATCTTCTGATGGAAATGTTAAAAAGGAAGTCAAAATATAATTCAAAACTCAAGAGAGAAATCTGAGCTGCTGGTACAGATTTGGGGGGCATTTGGGGTAGAAGTGTAAGCTGAAGCTGTGGGGCTGAGGTTATCTAAGGGTGGCTCTTTGAGGAGATGGCAATGATGCCTCTGAAAGGAAGCCCAGAGACTGGCTGGTAGGACCGGGCAGAGAAAGGGCTGAGTAGGGTGCCCAAGGTGCATGAAGTAGAGGGACAGGAGGTGTCACCCAGAAGGGGCAGTGCCAGGTATCAGAGCATCTCAAACACAGCCCAAATCTGACAACTTCTGGAGACCCTTAAGAGAACCAGCCCCAAAAGATGGGGTTGTGTTTGAGGCACGACTTAGAGGAACTGGCCCATGGATTCTGAAACCTGTAGTTTTTCAATCCCTCATGTTATTAATACGTTGTCTGTACGGTTTCATTTTGACTTGATGATAAAGTCACCTTACAGTGTTACATTGCTGAAACACATGTACACAAAAAGAAGCTCACCCCGGAAACACACATGAGGCATAGTAACAACCCATGAGAGGTCTTCTCAGAGGAAAACCAAGGTGAACAATATGGTGGTGCCTGGTGAAGGGAGGGTCAGTTGGTACTCTTTTTTAAATGAAGTATAATTGATTCACAATATTGTGTTAGTCTCAGATGTACAACATAGTGATCCGGTAATTTTATACATTATGAAATGACCACAACATTAAGTCTAGTGACCACCTGTCTCTATTCAGAATTATTTCACGATTACTGACACCTTCTGGGGGTCTGTTTTTGTGTCTCTAACAGTGGTGGGAAGGTACCATGTATCCATGTATCCATCCTCTGTATTTGATACTGATCTAGACTCTCCTGGGACCTTAATCATTGATGTTTCAAGGATTAAAAAGATTCTGACAACTGCTTTTGAACTATTTGTGGTGGATTGCTACAAAGAGAATGGTTTGCTGTAAGCTAAAATTCTCCAGGTGATAATTGTATATTTCACTGGTAGACAGTTTGCTTTTTAATTTTCGAGGCTTGTTTTGTCATTCCGGTCTTCCTAAACCCTGGCTTCGGAGGACACAAGGAAGAGGTCTGACAAGTGTCTGAATCAGGCTGAGGAGTCAGGATCCTGCACTTTCTGGCTCCGCAGACTGCCTGCAGTAGGAACTGCTTTAGGCGGGAACTCACACCGACGTGTTCTCTGTCTTTACAGTTCTGTGTGGAGCTAAACCAGCCAATCCTGCCCAACATCCGCAAGTGGAAAGGGCCCCGGGGATGCTGGAAGGCCATTGTTTCAGAGACGCCCTCGACTCAGCTCCAAAAGGTACCCTCATCTGCAGAACGCGGATTTTCTTTCCATTTTCTTTTTTCCAATCACAGACGTTTAAAATCTTTCCTTTGCCAACATCCTTGATGTAATGTTGTATTTCTGCCCATTTTTAGCTCTTTGCCATTTGTTTCAAAATGCCCTGGTTGTTATTTCCTGTTTGGATCAGGAATGGCCTGCTGCCCAGACGGAAATGGGAGCTGGGGTGTTGGGAGGAGAGGAGAAATCCTGTCTGGAGCCAAGGCAGCAAATGGGGTATTTCTGTCCTTTGTCCTTCTAATCCCTTCTCCACGGTTCCAGCCTCTGCCAAGTTTGTAGGCAGCCCATTGTCCATTGACTGAGAACTTCAGATTCACTTAATTCATACATGAAATATTTGCTTTAGTGGTAAGAATTGTGCACATGGAAATGATCTGTGGAAACTTTCAGCAGATTTTAATTTTGAATTTTCTCTCATTAGTATTGCCCATATGGGTTTAGGTAAGTCTCTCTATGTATTTATTTTCACTCCCACATATCATATTCAAGACCAGTTTTTACTCACTTGAAATATTTAACATCAGTAGAGTTTTACATTTTTTTAAAAAGGCTCCTGATAGTTAATTATGAGTGGATTACAAAATTTTCCTATAAATGCAGATGTTATATTTTTATCGCTAGGTGTTGGTGCTGCGTTCATGCCAATTGTGTCTGACTCTTCGTGACCATTGGACTATAGCCCACCAGGCTCCTCTGTCCATGGGATCTTCCTGGCAAGAATACTGGAGTGGGTTGCCATTCCCTTCTCCAAGGTATCTTCCCAACCCAGGGATCAAACCCACGTCTCCTGTGGCTTTGCATTGGCAGGCGGATTCTTTACCACTGAGCCATGTGGGAAGCCCGTTTGTATCTCTAGTATACCATTATAAACACACATGATATAAATACTTATCTGAGTGATATGGAGATCTGGGACTTTTAAATTGTAATGTTTACTGGATTAAAAGTGTCCAGTCACTTACTGACAATAAGCTTTCTTTTTAGCTCCTACTTCAAAGTGTGCTGTAAATCTTATTTCTCTGGGTTTGGGGTGTAAGTGATTACTGCAGGTAGTAGCCAGGAGGCTGGAAATACAGGATCATGGGAAGGTATCTGGTCTTTACCATTCCAGCCCATGACTGTCTCTTCTCAGTCCACATAGAAATAATACTAATAGGGGACTTCTGTGGTGCTCCAGTGTTTAGGACTCTACACTCTCCCTGCCCGAGTTCATTCCTGCTTGGAGAACTATGTTCCCACAGGCTGCATGGTGCAGCCAAAAGTAAAATAAAAATAAACTTAAAAAACAGGGTTGGGGTTTCCCTGATGGCTCATTGATAAAGAATCTGCCTGCCAGTGCAGGAGACAGGGGTACCATCCCTGGTCCGATCAGATCCCACATGTTGCGGAGCAACTAAACCCACACCGTGACTACTGAGTCTGTGCTCTAGAGCCCAGGAACCACAACTACTGAGCCCACATGCAGCAACTGTTGAAGCCCTCTACAGCCCTTGCTCTGCAACAAGAGAAGCCACTGCAATGGGAACTCCATGCACTGCAGCTAGAGAGTAGCCCCCACTTGCCACAACTAGAGAAAAGCTGGTGTAGCAATGAAGACCCAGTATAGCCATAAATAAACATAGAAAAATAATTTTAAAATATTTTTAATGGCTCAGATGGTAAAGAATCTGCCTACAGTGTGGGAGACCCAGGTTCAGTCCCTGGGTCGGGATGATCCCCTAGAGAAGGGCGTGGCTACCCACTCCAGTATTCTTGCCTGGAGAATTCCATGGACAGAGGAGCCTGGTGAGCTATAGTCCTTGGGGTCAAAAAGAGTCGAACACAACTGAGCAACTAACACTTTCACACCTTTTTTTAAAAGGCACTTTACACACATATGTATAGGTTCACCAGACTCTTACAGTCCATTTAGCACTATTTATCTGTTCAGCAAATCATTAGAAAAGGTACTGTGTGTCAGGCACTGTGCTATATGCTAGATGTTCATGGTGAGAAAACTAGACCCAGAAACCTGGCCTCTTTTCACTCTTTGCAAGCCCAGGACCTTGACTGAGCCTGACAGAGCCTGTTGGAGATTTTCAAGTCAGGTAACCCTGCTCCAGGTTGGATGTCAAGGCCACTGGGTAACAGTGTGTGGCTGCCTCTCAGATCGCTCAGCCTCAATCCCTTCATCTGTAAAATGGGATCAATAGCTCCTCCCTCAACTCAGAGTGGCTATAGAATTTTGAAGGATACTGTGCATTGAATGCTTGTCTAGCAGACATGGGCCAGTGTCTGGCAGGGTACCCATGAGGCGGCAGGCAGTGCTGAGCTGGAAGCTGCTCAGTAACCAAAGCCACCTCTTGGAGTCTTATATTTGATCCTCAGCATTGCCATTTACCAACTGTGGGGTTTCAGGGAAGTTACTTAACCTCTCTGAGCAGCGGAGTCTTTAGATGACAGGTGGGCATGTGAGTGGCCGTCCTATGGGATGTAATGATTAAAAAGATAATTCTGTGCCTAGCCTGGGATCTCCCCCGCAATGTGCCCCTGCCAGAGAAGAGCCCAGGCACCCCAGCTGTGTGAACCTCTCTGAAATTGCTGGTCTGGGAAGTTTGTTGTGGGGACTAGGAGGAACATCCTGTGGTTTGGGGATATGCTTTTGTCTCAGAAACAGCCCCCGGGCAGGTCACACCCAGACCCAGTGTAGAGTCCGCTGCTTTCCCTTTATCTCTTCCTGGCCTTGCCTGCTGCTCCCCAGCTTGAGGCTGAGCACCCCACCAGACAGACCTCTCTGCACCCTAACACCTCATCTTCTCCCACAGGGTTCCGGGTTTGCGGGGTTCCTGTGGGACACGGCGGCCGGGGTGGAGCTGAGAGATGCCGCCTGGCAGGAGAGCTCGCCCGGCAACGGGCATGGGAAGCCGGTGGGCCCCAGCCCGTACCTCGCAAGGTTCAAGGTATCGCCCCTATTGCTGTGCGGGGCCACTCCTTCTGAAAAGGAGAAGAGCCCACTTTGAACTGTGCGCCAGAGAAGCTCACCTTTTTGCCTTGGTTTGATTCTCTTTCGGGGCTGGGTCAGCACACACACTTGGGGTTCCCTCAGCTGGAGAACTTGTCCAGAGCAGGAAGGAGAGGAATTTGGGGGAGATCGTAGCTCTGGTAACTTGGACTTCTGGGCGAGAAGGAGGTCAAATGGCTGTTTCCCAAACCTGATAAGCAGCAGAATCAGCTGGAGAGATTTTCTTAAAATCAGGGTTTCCTGGACCCTGCCCCAGACACACACAATGTCTAATTTCCAGAATCACCTCCTGCGCTTCATCAGTGCTCTCAGCGCTGGGTAAGGAAGCCGGTCGTTCGGGAATCTCTGGATTAGAGGGCAGCCAAACTGCTTTAAGGATACCCTTCTCTTACTAGGGAGAAGGGGAGCCCTCCAGGGGTCACTGCGGCTTGGAAGGGCCTCAGAAGGAGCTTCTGGGTGATGGGGCCACTGACACTTCCAGATACGCCGTCTCTCTCCAGAGTTGGGAGCAGCAAGCAGACCAACCTGAGCTGTCTCTCCAATTCCCCTGGATGCCCTGGGAAGTATTCATGCACAGCAAACAGTCAGAAACTGGGCGTCAGGAAGGAGGAAAAGGCAGCAGCCGAAACAGGTCACCAAGTCAGCAGTTGGCCTTACCTGTCAGAAGTCACAGGGTCGGGCGAGAGTGGTCCCTTGTCACAGAGCCCAGCAAGCTAGCTGCTGGGCGTCTGGGACACCCCCTTCTATATGCTCCAGAGGAGTTCTGGAGCCAGAGAGTTGCCGCAGACCTCAGCACTGTTTCTCTCTGGCAGCTCCGGGCTGGGGCTGCCCATGAGCTGGCGGCTGTGCTGACTGTGGTCGGGGATCTAGCCCACACTTCCCGCCTCCTCACTTGCAAAGCTGCAGAGATGCTGGCATTCCATGCGCATGCACACAACCCGGGGTGTCTGTGGGTTGTGCTTTTGATACTGGTGTATCAGTCAGCCAGCTATCACCCCTGAACCCTCCTCCCCAGGTCCCTTTTCTATGGAAAGTGGCTTCACTGGCTTTGGCCAAGCAAGGCAACAGGCAGAACCAGCTAGTGTCTCAAAGAGGTGGGCTGGTTTTAAAGATCATTAAGAAATGTTCTCAGATTGTGAATTATTGGCTCAAATCCTCTGAATGAAGTGATCCCCTGGACAGGTATGAGACTCCTGTGCTTCGTGTCACATCCTAGGCCAGGCAAGTTGTGGGGACAGAGATGTGGCTTCTCTCCCCAGGCAGGGTTTCCTTGCCCACGGCCTGAAGGTGTCTCCCTTGAGGTCAGAGCCACGGCTGCAGAGAGAGCTCTCCTGGCTGGGTGGTGGTGATGGCAAACTGGGCGCCTCTGTAAGATGAAACTGGCAGCCCCCACTTGGGGGTGCCCTCTCCACACCCCCGCTTCCTGGCCGTGGTTAGTGTTTGTTGCCATAATAGAAGGGTGGGGTTGCCAAACTCAGAGCAGCTGAGCACTGCTTTGGTGCCCAGCAGACTGACTCTGACGTCACGATTCTGCCGCTGCTCTGGGGATGCAGGAGGGGGCATAGCCTGTGCTACCAGGGCTCAGCCAGCTTATATTCTTCATGTTTGAAATCACTGAGCATCAGGCATCGTGATTTCTAGGGGGGAAGGGAGCACATAGCGGTGGGTGGGATGTGGGGAGGTGGGGAAGGATGCAGGGCCCAGCTGCAAATCCTGGCGGGGGTGGGGGGTGACAGGCTGGCCCTGTGGGGAGAGCCCCAGGTCTTCATTAACAACCAGCTGCTAGCTTCACCTCTTCCTCCTCCATAGTTGCTCAGAAGGGTAAAAAAGGCAACAAAAAATTGACATTTCTAGACGTGCCTGATTTTCCAGGCCCTAAGGAGGAGTAAAGGGGTGCAATGTAGGGGATCCCCATGACAGGGCAAGAGAGGTCTTGGTCCTGCAAGGGCCTCAGGAAGCTCTTGCAATGGCTGCCTCCGCTTCCTCCAGTGTGGGCTGCCTTGTGTACGTTTACCGCCGTCAGTGTTGTTTGCAAAGCTGCTTGGGGGTTGGAGGTAACAGGCGCAGGCAATAAGAGCATCTCAACCTGTCTCTGGTGCTTTGTTTCATCTTGCCCAGGTAGGAAGTCATGACTTGACGCTGGTGAACCTTCACCTGGCGACCCTGACCCTCCCGGGGAGTGAGAACCTGAGCAAGAATCACAGTGACAGCCATCGCTGGGCTAGCTTCACACAGACCTTGCAGGAAACCCTGAAAGGTAGGAACCATCTTCCTGTGCAGCTGGGCTAGCGGCTCCCACTTCTGCAGGGTAGGTGAGGGGTGCCCCTTCCCAGCGTCTCTCCCCTCCCTTAGGCTGGCTGTCCCATGGGCAGCGATGCGTACTGAGTGACGGACAGGAAACCGCCATACCGCCTGCATCCTGGGCAGCGCAATGCCCCGTGCACGCCCACAGCTTTGTCTCTGTGGGTCTGGCATGTGGGTTCCGTGGTGGGGGTTTTGTGGCTCTTCAGCCTCCCTTTGATGGACAGGATTGGGAGAAGGAGAAACTAAGTGATGATGCCCCGTGGCCCCGCCCCCCATCATGGGCTCCACTGCCCCTCATCATGGGCTCCA